>NC_134419.1:18458196-18758196 GCF_030867145.1 Opisthocomus hoazin
GGGATACTACCAACAGCTGGGGAAGAAAACCCCTTAGTTTTCAGAAAACAAGCATCCATGGATACTCAATCAATCTTATCCCTAATGACAGACATCCTGAGAAATGCACCTGCCAGCAGAGAGGCAATTGTGAAACATCATCCTACTCATTTGTTATATTATAGAGGAAAAAATATCTGCAGCATAGTTAAGTTTTACCTGTTCTTCATAGACCATACCTGAATTTAAGATGCACCATTTAGATCTCAAACTTCTCAGAAGTATTAGCCAACTGAGTTTTCTGACAGAATTTTGTAACAGCCTTACTGTTGACCACAAGCTACTGAATTTTTTTCCCTAAAAAATTCTTTAACTGAACACTCACAGAACATAGAACAAACACTTGAATATAGCTCATAATATCATTCAAAGCTTTAACAAGTTGCTATGTGCTCAAGGATTCTCATCAGCTGAAGACAGACCACTGCTTTTTTTTTTTTTTATTTAAGGCTAGCCAAAAAGACCCCATACAAGAGCACTGTTCTTCTTTAAGACATACCTGCCTACTGAAGCAGACAGAGCTAACCAGTTAGAGAAAATCACTTACTAAATGCTGAAAATAAACTCCTCACAGAATCACAGAATGTTCGGGGTTGGAAGGGACCTCTGTGGGTCATCTAGTCCAACCCCCCTGCCAAAGCAGGGTCACCTACAGTAGGCTGCACAGGACCTTGTCCAGGCGGGTCTTGAATATCTCCAGAGAAGGAGACTCCACAACCTCCCTGGGCAGCCTGTTCCAGGGCTCCGTCACCCTGAGAGGGAAGAAGTTCTTCCTCATGTTCAGACAGAACTTCCTATGCTTCAGTTTGTGCCCATTGCCCCTTGTCCTGTCGCTGGGCACCACTGAAAAGAGTTTGGCCCCATCTTCCTGACATCCACCCTTCAGATATTTATAAGCATTTATTAGGTCTCCTCGCAGCCTTCTCTTCTTCAGGCTGAACAAGCCCAGCTCCCTCAGCCTTTCCTCAGAGGAGAGATGCTCCAGTCCCCTCATCATCCTTGTAGCCCTCCGCTGGACTCTCTCCAGTAGCTCCCCATGTTTCTTGAACTGGGGAGCCCAGAACTGGACAGAGTACTCCAGATGAGGCCTCACTAGGGCAGTGTAGAGGGGAAGGAGAATCTCCCTCGTCCTGCTGGCCACACTCCTCCTAATGCACCCCAGAATGCCAATGGCCTTCTTGGCAGCCAGGGCGCACTACTGGCTCATGGTTAACCTGTCATCCACCAGGACACCCAGGTCCGTCTCCACAGAGCTGCTCTCCAGCAGGTCAGCCCCAAGCCTGTACTGATGCATGGGGTTGCTCCTCCCCAGGTGCAG
Source organism: Opisthocomus hoazin (assembly GCF_030867145.1). Classification (NCBI taxonomy): domain Eukaryota; kingdom Metazoa; phylum Chordata; class Aves; order Opisthocomiformes; family Opisthocomidae; genus Opisthocomus; species Opisthocomus hoazin. The sequence continues at coordinate 18,459,554 of NC_134419.1, forward strand.
GACCCTGCATTTGCCCTTGTTGAACCTCATCAGGTTCCTCTCTGCCCAACTTTCCAGCCTGTCCAGGTCACGCTAAATGGCAGCAGAGCCTTCTGATGTACCCACCACATCTCCCAGCTTGGTGTCACTGCTCCAACTCCTGCACACGAAGACAACATTTCATGAAACTACACAGAAGTTTAAGGAAAGTCTTAGATCAGAAAGGTATTCCCACCTAGCTGAGATGCTACACAGCTGTACATGCCACTAGACTCATTCTCATCCCCCTCCAAAATTCAGCTCACCACCTTGCTACATCCACAAAATTCAGTGCTTTGTATTCCACTTTAATTTTCCTTTCTTCAGCCCCTTCTGGCATACCAGCTGACTTTCAGCCTTTTTTACTGCCTAAAAGGTAGTAAGCAAAATATTTACCCATTGAGGAGGAGGATTTACTAGCCTTGTGTTCTTGAATAAAATGCTTCTTGCCCACCAAGTCTGTCTGAAGCACGAGATATGGTCAATGTTTTAAATGAACACAGAACTCGCATCTCTAAACCCTAAAAACTCCGTGAATTCTCAAGCCAGTACATGAACACTTACCATACCATATATCCTAGAATGATTTGAGAAAAGTATGTATAATAAAACACAAGACTTATGACAGCAGGTAAACTGGGACATAGTCTTGTAGTTTCAGTGCATGTCAATCCAGATTAGTATCAAAATTCCACAGATAACTGCAGCTCAGGTCTCTGACTGCCTTTCATGCAAAAGGCAGTTGGCAGGAGAAAAAATTAACCAGTTGGAACCAGTTATCATGAAAAGACAGAACACAAGCTAACCCCAGAAAAGTAACAGTGAAAAGGCAGATGAGAGTTTTTAGCAGACTGAAACTGTATTTTGAAGCAATAATAAAACAGCCACCAGCCTCAGTCATACTGACATTACAAGATATAATTCTTTTAATACTGCATAGCAAAACAGCATAGTTTATTACAACAAGTGACAAACGCTGTGCAAAGAGAAAGCAGCATACTGTATTTAACTTAAAATTTCAATCTTATTGAGACACCAGGAACAACAACTGTGTACAGAACAGCTGATTAAAAACCTTTCTCAAGAATCCCTTTAAAATGCAGTACTTCCAATATACGGCTCTGCTTAAGACATGAAATTCAACTGTTAAGGAGATCAGCTCCTCCTCCTCCTAGCCTCCTAATCCCCCACATTTATCCATTGATTTATCCTTTTAGCTACAGACCTGATAAATGCAGCCTCAGTCATAATACTAGTAACACTGATTTCATCTCACATTCCCAGAAGATTGATTATCAAACCTGAAAATTATCTATGCACTAGCTATTTTATCCTGTGGCAGAGTTTTACATGTAATAAGCTCACATTTTTTTCACAAATGTGAAAATGTAGTACTTTGCCACAGCAAGAAAGAAAAACATCAAGTGGAAATACACTTAGTTTAGTCAAACACTCTTTGTTCTGATGTCAGCCAAATTGTGCTAAAAAAAAAAAAAATCAGTGAAGTCACATCACTACGTACTTTACAATCGTAAAATAAATGCATAAATTCAGTATTTACCATTCTACCCCATGTATACCAGCAGTGCTCTGCAGACCTCAAAATCACAGTATTTTTAAATAAACCTGTAACACTTCTCTGGCTACAGAGTATCTTGAGTCTTTTAGGGGTTTTAAATGTTCTAACTGACCCTTCTTCAGCGATAAACATCGCACTAACTTTCAGCCCACCTCAAAACATATTTTCAGTGGGCCCTGGTCATATCAGCTGCACATCATGACCTATGTAAGCCTTGAAACACAAATCCACAACTTCTCTATGTAAGAAAAGGAAATGATATCACTACTTTAAGTGGAACACGTATCATGGAATCTGCAAATAGATATGAATTGTCTCGTCTGGAAACAAAATTTTGCCTTCACTCCTTTCACACATCCCTACCTCACATGCATCAAGAACTGGATCTGTTTTTCTACTCCTCTACATTTCCTACCAGACCAGAAGAGAAACTACTGAACGTTCACACTTCTGTTTGGCCATGCACTCTTCAATTATTTACCTTCATCTGATTTAATTGGTTTTCCAAACTAGCTGCTATGTACCCTAGATAATGAATTGGACACATGCAGGTAAACTAAATTGCTGAAGGAAGGCAAGACAGGATGGGAACAATCGGCACAACAAAAAAATAAATGTTAAAGCCTTTGTCCTGGTTTCGGCTGGGATTTTCTCCCCAGTAGCTGCTGTGTTTTGGATTTAGTACCAGAAGAATGCTGATAACACTGATGTTTTCAGTTGTTGCTATGAGATCAAGAGCTTTTTCCATTCTCCCCTGCTCAGCTCATGAGCAGCTGGGCAAGAGCACAACCAGGCAGTGAGCTCCAGCTGGCCAGTGGAAGTATCCCATATTATAGACACCATGCTCAGTTTATGAAGGGGGGCAAAACTTTTCCTTGAGTTCAAACTTCTTCCACAAGCTCAGCAATCACTACTCAGGGACCGGCTGCACAATCAGTCGTCAGGTGGTGAGAAATTTCATTGTGTATTGCTTGTTTTGCATAGTCTCTATTCTTATTCCTTTATTTGTAGTCATCTTAAACTGCCTTTATCTCTGCCTTTATCTCATTCCATGAGTTTTACTTTTTGTCCATTCTCCTCCCCATCCCATAGGGGGCAAGGAGGAGTGACTGAGTGGCTCCATGGTCCTAGCTGCTGGCTACCAGGTTAAACCACGACACCATTTTAAACACATTTTAAAAAAAATTCAACTCATCAAAAGTTTGCATTAATATTCTAATGATTCTGCTCATCAAAAATGCTGACAACCTGAACTAAATAATTCTCCAATGCTATTGATTCAGAAGAGACCAGAAAGTAAATCTCTAAATCAAGAATACCTTGTGACTAGTAACAAAACATACATGAAGTGAGAATTCTAACAAACTCCCAAGTTCCTAAAAAAGAAACATATCAAGCACAAACTTTCCCCTCTTCTTCTAAAGCCAGAATTATCTTAAAAGTGAACAACTGATAAAGGTGGGCTTTTCTAAACTTTGGTTCAACTTCTACGTCAGCTACACATAGACCTGAACATGGACCAAACTATTTTTAAGCAGTAACTTCAAAGCCTATTACCATATTTCTGTGGGAAATGTTGTTGTGAACACTTGAATTTTTAACTGGCTAATTTATTGCTATTCATTTACCTTTATCCGAATGTATACAGTTTAAACCAGCCCATTTTTTAACACAGCAAGTAAGAATCCTCCCCCTAGTCTTTTAAATGGGTTTATAATTTTAAAGGAAAATCATACTCACATTTAAGTATTTTAACATTTACTTTAATAAGTTATGTGGAAGTTTCCTTTTTGCATAAACAAAGAGACATATTTCAGTCACCTGGCTAAATTAGTACTGCTTTTGCTGCAACTTCTTAAACCTTTAGCTTTATGCTAACAACTCTATGAAAATTTTTATATCAGTGCAAGACAAGAGCCAAAACAAAATTACCACAGTTTAGGAGAGAGGGATATAAAACCATGTGAAATATTTAGCACCACTGAATGAATTACCTGAACATGCACCCTCAAAAAGGAGAATGTTCTTTTGGTCATGGCATGTCTAAAAGAAGTTTAATAGAAATAAACGAGGTTTAAAGAATGATCATAACACAAGCATGAAAAGTTTCCCATGCAAAAGGAATAAAGACAATAGGATATAGAATAAGATGCTCATCCTAGAAAAGATACATAAAAACAAATATGCAGCACCCTCTACGACAACATGATTCTCTCTCCCTCTCTCTCTCTCAAAGACAATGACTATAAGACCTTTCATTTTAAATATTCCATTATACCTAGAAATACATTTAGCCTTAGAAGTTACTGCCACATGAACCTAGTAAAAGAGCTCAGCAAGATTCCAGAGGAAAACTGGATATTTACTTTGGATAGTATTAAAAGCCTTAGGAGAAGTAATTAACAAAAACAGGTGCTGGCAAGGATATAAAGAGAAAACCTTCAGGGCAGAAGATAACCTCTAACTAATGGGAAACCAAGTTTTGGTGTTGTTTTTTTTTTTAAGGAAGTTATTTGACAAAGAGCTATTGTTACATTTTTTTATACTCTCCTGACTGAAACAACACACACGGTTAAAGACAGAATACTGAACTAGACAGCACAATATTCTAAGTCAGTATTACAACATATTTTAAATTTTCAATCTTTAAAGAGTTTGATTCTTTTCATAATGCAGGAAGTTACCAGAAGACAGACTATTCAAAACAGTAAGCTTTTAACCAACAGATTATCATAAAAGAAAACATTCGGGCATCAAGCAAAAGCCTCTTAATACTGAAATTATCATATACCAGTTCTGCGGGAAAACAAATCTACACGCACAACTTCAGTTATATGGTAAATCATAAAAATACGAATAGCTACTTACCTACTACTAGCCCACACTCAGAACAAATCATATCACCAGCTCTGTAATCCTCTACTAAAATAGAATCTGGATGATTCGGGCAAGTCACTCGCGGAAGTACATCCAAACTAAGAAAAAAAATTGGAAGTATTAATTACTTTTAATCAAGCAGGCTGTATATCCAAAACTATAAGAGTTCCTTGCTGAAAAGAACACCTTAATAATACAGACTTTACAGTGATTTGAATGATAGAATATTAACCTAAACACCTGAACTTCACCTTTTATCTAAATGCTCTAACACTACATTTGACAATCAAGACTTCAGGTCATCTTAAATTCCAAATTTTTTGTGATGCATCTTGTACCAAAACCACTTCAAAATAAAACATCAAAAATCTAAATAACAGACTTGATTAAATGTAGTCTAACTTGCAATCTATCACTAAATGAAGTTCCCCAAGAAGTTAGTGGCGATTGCTTCATTCCAAATGAGTGCTCTCATTCATGCTAATCAGATCGGTATTACTTACCAGTTCCTTAATTCAGGAAGTAGTGCACACACCCCATATGTTTTTTAGAAAATAGCTGATTCTACCACTGTTGTATTATTTTCAAGTATTTGAAGAAAAAGTCCCATTTTAAATTAATTGTGATATCTTAACAAAAAACAACCATCTTATGAAGGGAATTATGTGACAAATGCTGCTGATAACAGGGATCTGTCTCCTTCACACCCATGCACCTTCAAGAGTTACTGCAGCTACAAAAAACTTCTTATAAAGCATTAGCACTATTTAAGACAACAGGTTTTAGTTACTGACTAGCGTAATAACCAACTGCTTCTAATCAAACATTATAAAAGTAAATATCTCATTCAAGCTACTAGCAACTGTTCAGTAATTCTGTTAAAACAAGTCATTTCAAAATTGGAATAATAAATATTTACAATTGCAGTCTGTATATTCAACAAAGCAATTTTGCTCAAGCTAAAGAGCAGAGGATACAGAAGTTGATCACAACAAATTTGTCATCAGTACCTGCCAAGCTCAATCTCTTTGTGCCACAAAACAACTTCTAATCCTTTCAGTTGTAGAAAACATCCTATTAAAGGTTAAACTAATCTGAGTTTCCCCCTTTCCCACCAGTTCATTATTTCAGCCTAATCTATAGATTCCACCTTAATTTTTACCTATTAGATATTGCTGGTAAATCCAAAGTACAAAAAAACCCCAAACATATTAATCCAGCGACTGTTCAGAATAACATCTAAGACTTGAAACCAAAACTGAAAGTCAACATCACTATTAATATTAAAGCCTCCAGAAAGAACATGTACACACAAGATCTTTAGATGTAAATTACGTTCAAAATACTACATAAAAGCTTTTTAAACTGCTTTCCTTCTCACTATTCCATAGTCTCATATGGCAAGACAGAACTGTTGACAAAGCATGTGTAATCATCTGACACCTGGCATTACGCAAAAGGCTGGCGACGCACTAAGCAAAATAAAAAAAAAAACTCCAGAAGCCTGAAAGAATATTAACTGTGTTGTTTCAGACTTCACCTTCACAAAGCACTGAAAAAACTAGTCTTCCTAACCCGATTTTAACACGTTTACCCAGACACACACACTCTGCTCCCCGTAACGCACGGGTTCGACGCCCCAGGCCAGCTGTACCCCCTGGGCACCGAGCTCCGAGCAGGCTGCCCCGGAGCGCTCCCGCGGCTCCAGCGCCAGCTGAGCAGAGGGAACAGAGCCGCTCCCCAGGCCGCGCTCAGTGCCCGGCCTGAAAGGAAACCTCGGCACATCTCCAGGGAAAAAGGCCGACTCGGAGCCCGCGCCTGGCCCCTGCCCAGCGCCGGTACGGACTCGGGGCGGGAGCCGAGCCGAGGGCCCGGTAACCAGGAGCCCCGCCAAGCCGCGGCCCACCCGCGGGCATCCCGCCCGCCGCCGGCCCCACGGCACGCAACGCCCCGCGCCGAGAGCGAAGCCTCTCTGCGGGAGCCGCGCTGCCCAGCAGGGAGCTCGGCCCGGCAGCAGGCACCGGTAACACCGCGCTCACGCTAACGGCGGGCCCCGAATCCAGTCACGGACCGCCACGGAATGCCCCAAAGCGCTCGCTCCCTCTCGGAGCACTACCGACCGGTAACGGCACGCAGCAGCGAGGCGACCAGCTCGGCCCCCCGGCACTGCCAGCCGCCCCTCAGAGGTCGCTCGCCCGGGGGCCGCCCGGCCCACACGGAGCAGCCCAAGGACGACCGGCCCACACGGCCCCCCCAGGCCTCCCACCACCCCGGGGCCGCACCCAGGGCGGCCCTGACGCACGGGAAACTAGAGAGGGGCCGGCCGCCCCGCGAACCGAGAGAGCCCCGTCGAGCCTGGAACGGGCGAGGGCGGCGACGGCCACGGGTTCCTCGCCGGGTAGCGGCAGGGGCAAAGCGGCCATTTTCTCTCCCGTACCGCCGACAAGGAGAGATGGCGGAGCCCCTCCCGCCTCCTCCCTCACGGCCCCCCTCCGAGCGCCCAGGCCGGCCTCCCGTACCGGCTCGTGGACGCCATTTCGCCACCCTCCTACCGCAGCGCCTGCGTGAAGCCAGGCAGCTCTGCACCGCGCCCCTTTATATACCGACAGCGGTGGGCGGGGCCCGCCGAGTGCTCGCTACGGGCGGCGCGAAGGGACAAACGGACGCGAAGCTGCAAGCCCCGCCCTTCCCTCAGGGCCGGGGCTAGAGGCCCAGCTCCCCGCCCGCTCGCAGAGAGGGAGCCAGCCGGTGGCCTGGGCCTGGTGGACCCGGGTGCGGCTCTTTCTCATAAATCAGAGGGCGGTGGGTGCCTCAGGGCTGCGGGCTGGGAGAGGCCCCGTCGCTTCGAAAGCCTGCGCTGCGGGAGGCCGCGCGGGAACCTCCCCCGGGGCGCAGGCAGGAGCGCGCACCCCCTGCTGCAGAAGGCCCTGCCAGCCGGCCTGCCGCCGTGGCTCCGCGAAGCAGAGGTGCCCCTGGGGCGTGCCGCCGCTGCAGACGGGCAGTTCCCTTCCCCCGTACCGGCATCACCTGCCGCCGCTGGTCTGCTCTGCCACGCTGCTGACCCGCCGCCGGGAACACCCCGGCCCCCCGCAGCAGGACCCGCAGCTGTCGGGCAGCCTAGCCGCCACTCGTGGAAGCCCTGGGCACAGGGCGTGCGTGCCGGCTGGTGTGCGTGGGTTCCCCAGGTTAGCCACGACGCGATCAGCTCCCCTTCTGCCTCTCCCCCTCGCACCCACCTTGGCAGGGAACATCAGGCCAAGGAGAAGGAGAAACCCACGAGAACTGTTGCAACACCAAAGCCCTCCAGCACTGGACTCCATTCCAGACTCTTAATTACCGAAGAGATTATCCATATGCAAAATTATTCTGTATACTGAGCAGCAACAACAGGTTTTCAAGCCCAAGCTGTAAGCAGTGGAAAAAACCTGCTCCCTTAGTATGAGCCTCTCCTGGCTTATAGAGAGGGATGAAGAGCACAGCAGGGCCTACAGGTTTTGGAAAGTGCCATTACTTCAGTGCTTAAAAGTGATCAGTACTGAAGTCTCTGAACAGTTGTAAATTGGCTATCTGCTAACCACATACAAAGGACTGCTCACACCACTTAGGACCATGTCTCTGCTGTATAACATCTTTCAATTTGCTAGCTCAAAGAAGGATATTCAGCGGGGTTGAAAAGTTCTCTTAATACTTGCTAATATTGAGTCAAATTTATCATCACACAACTTCTAAGCACTTTTCTGTTGACTGAAATGCTGTGTGCTGACTGGAAATGAGCTAGTTTGAACTTGCCAACGCATTCCTTAGATTTAGAAAAAAATATACACCTTTTAGAATAAAAGGAAGCTGAACTGTTAGAAGATAGATACAGATGCTAAGACATCATAAATTTAAAGTTTCTCTTTTTCCATTTGCAATGACCTTTTCCACAAATGCTCAATAAACCTAGAAGATGAAATAGTTATTTAAGAAAAAGTCACCGTAACTGTTAATGTGAATACAGCACGTGATATTGAGTTTCCCCATAACTTCTGAAATGTGTCTGTAGCAGCATCTGCAACAGATGTGCCCCGTCAGCACTGTCAGCCCATCAAGCTTTCCCGGTTTGTCCTGGTTTCTCATAGAATCCATTCTAAGAAAAAGATCTTCTGCTGGCAATCACTGTCAACAGCAGGTCCCTCCTGACCCTATTCTCATTAACTAGAATTGAAAGAGTTTAATTTCCAGCACAGAAAGACAATAATTTCCAGAAATGTTGCAAAAAAAAAATGATAGATCACATCTCAGCATTTCTTTATACCCTGTATGCAGCAATTTTTCAAATGCTTTGTCCACAAGCAGTAAAAAAAAAAGTGGTTGATGTGGCAGATGGGAATATCGCTATTAACAGCCTCTGTCAAAAACAGATCGTTTTAATAACTTACAGAAAGTTCACGTTGCTGTCCCCAGCTGTATCAGTTCTTTCCCATCACTGCAGTCACAACAATAATCCTATCGTAAAAGTTACTTAATTGGTCATTCTGGAGAGTCTTAAAATTTCACCCAAAGCACCTCACGCTAGCTACTGTCAGTAATAAAAATGTATAATTAAATTGAATTCTTACACTGCTAATACTACCAGCATCATTTCAACAATAATGCAGTGGGACATTCACGTGCCTTTGCAAACACAACGAACAGCACATTAATGAAAACAAGCCACTGGTTCTTACTTGTATGTCTAAAGGTCCTTTGTAATGGTTTGTTGATTTAGCCAACAGTCCTTTTGTTAAAATAGCAGATGTCAGTCAAATGCCTCAAAGGCGCCAATGAAGGAAACAATAAATAGCCAGAGCAGCTGAATTACAGAATCACAGAATCACAGAATAGTAGGGGTTGGAAGGGACCTCTGTGGGTCATCTAGTCCAACCCCCCTGCCGAAGCAGGGTCACCTACAGCAGGCTGCACAGGACCTTGTCCAGGCGGGTCTTGAATATCTCCAGAGAAGGAGACTCCACAACCTCCCTGGGCAGCCTGTTCCAGTGCTCCGTCACCCTCAGAGAGAAGAAGTTCCTCCTCATGTTCAGACGGAACTTCCTGTGCCTCAGGAATTATGCTTGGTGTGTTATCTCTGTGCTGTATCTTAGGTGTTCAGACATTTGATGAAACAAAAAGATCACCACATTACAGCACCCAGACAAAACAGGGAAAAAGAAATTTAAACTACTCAAGTCTAATACTATAACACGAGCATCGTGGTTTCACCCCAGCCGGCAACTAAGCACCACATAGCCGCTCACTCACTCCCACACCCCAGTGGGATGGGGGGAGAACTGGAAGGGTAAAAGTGAGAAAGAAACTCCTGGGTTGAGATAAAACCAGTTTAATAATTAAGAAGAAATAATAATAACTAAAAAAAATTAAGGAAAAGAGAAAAAAGTATCAAAGAGAGAGGAAAATAAAACCCAAGACAGACAAGTGAAGCAAATGATAACAATCGCTTACCACCAACCGACGGATGCCCAGCCAGTCCCAAAGCAGTGCCCTCCCCCCACCTTTTTATTGCTGAGCATGACCCCATATGGCACAAAATTTCCCTCTGGTCAGCTGGGGTCAGGTGTCCCGGCTGTGTCCCCTCCCAACTTCTCGTGCACCCCCAGCCTGCTCGCTGGCAGGGCAGTCTGAGGGGCAGAAAAGGCCTTGACACTGCTCAGCAGTAACTAAAACGTGTCTTACCAACACTGTTTTCAGCACAAATCCAAAACATAGCCCCATACTCACTGCTAGGAAGAAAATCAACTCTATCCCAGCCAAAGCCAGTACACGAGTAAGGGTCTGCACCTATACACAATGCAGAGCCATCTCTAAACGTTGGCCACCTGTGTGTCCCAACTCAAATTTGGTGCTTTAGCAGGTGAGTTATTAGCATACTAATGAGATATCTGAAACAATCAAACAACAATGGAAACATTACTTTACAATAGTTTTCTTAATTTCCTCTTCAGCCTTGCATATCTTTTTTTCTTTCATGCATATTCTAGCCTGATTTTACACAGGGTGTCCCACTTGCCAGTGCGAGTACTAGAAGCGTGTTACATTAAGTCATTTGGAAGCAGCGAGGTGCTTTTTCTTTTTTTAACACTGCATGAAAACATTGTAAAGAGAGGTGAATGGAAGAACCCTTAATACCTTACTACTGTTGTGAGGCCACATAACCCAATTATGCATGTGCTCACATGCTAACAACCCAGCTATCTCAGGGAAATAGTAGATTGTAGAAATAGTGTTTTAAAAAATACTTAGAAAATTGTGCTCTGTAGCTGTTATCTTCAAGAGACACATGATGCAATGGTCTTTAAAACTTTTCATATATAACAATGATGAAAATAATATTACTTGCATAAGGTTTAATTGCATTGAGAAGCATCTGTTTCAAGGACAAGAAAACAAAACTCAAATACTTTATTGTTTTGTATCATTTCAGAGGCTTAAGAAACTAGAAAATTTTGATCCACACAATCATACAAGCATTTCATAGAAGCCTATGTTTTTACTATGTATTTATGCTACAAAAAATTGCTTAATTGTATAAAAATCTACTTTTCAGTTAAAGCAGCAGACTATTTCACATTTTCCTTTCCCAAATTATCATGCAGCTAAACAGACTGTTGCACTGTCCTCTTAGTTCCTGCAACAGCACAGCTCCCCAGTGCAATTTGCATAAACAGATTTTAAATCCCTTGTAAAAATAGTTCCTCCTGGAATTTAATGTAGGAATTTCCACAGGAAATTCACACTGAAATTTCAGTTACGTCACTTTAATTACTAAATTGACTTTTCTACACACCACCTTAAAAATACCAGCCAACCGTCTTCTGGTGAGATTCAGGGAATGGCAATACAAGAAGTCCCAGCTACTGGACTCCCAAAAGCTGAGGACCAAGAAGTTCTAATGAAAAAGCCAAGCAGCTGTCCTCACAGTCAAGTTTCTGTACTTCTTTTTTAGGCCCTGGCCATAGCCACAGTCTGAGGGAATTCAGTTAAGATTCCAGCTGTGTGATCACAAAATGAGTGAAATATTTGTAAAACTAGTTATCGAATTTGTTCAGGCTTTCCACCGTAAGGCCTGTAGGAAGAATATAGAAAACAACATGGAGAACATAACGCCGTCCTAAAAAGTTACCTACCTGGATTGCTTCTACTAGTGCAAAACCCACCCACAGATGAAAAGATCGCAGAGAGAACTGAAATGGGAGGCAATTAGAAAGGAATTCTCCATTACTGATTTGTTCCGAAGAAGTCCTTTATCAACTGAGCTTGAAACAAAGCCTGTTGAGCTTCACAGCACAGTATTAGGCCCATCTCCATGCTCCCTCTAGAGCTAAAAAGTTTGAAGTTTGGTGTGAAGTTACCATGTTGTGAACATGGTAAGAAAAAGGATGATAGGATTAATTATGTCACTGTACATCTGATTGTGAAGGAGCCTCTAAAGCAGTCTTCTGTTTTGCCCTGTAGATTCATCCATGTAATAAATAAATAGGGAGACATGAGTAAATAGAATTCCTATTCTAGATGCCACTTTTATCATTTTATTGAGGACTGAATACTTTCAGAACAGCACACATAAGAATTGTGAGGAAATAAAATAGTAATTACGCAACTTAGCACTTTTCAATCTTGCCTATAGTATAAACACTGTATTGATTTAACGCAATCACTTTATTTAAACTGATGCAATTTGTGCATGGACAGAGTAGGTGGTTCAGTAGGAAGTCACTGCAATTATTTAATATGAGGCATATCTTAATTTTCCTCCACTGCAGGCTATTGGGTTTCACAAAGCACAATGTTTAAGTCTCACCCCTAGTTCCTATACTATCTCATATAAAAAACACCTCCTACTTTTTTCTTTTAAGTTTTTAAAATACCTATATAATCTATTTATTTTACACACAGTACTACAAATTTTTGTCCTTCAGTAAAAGAAATGAATCACATAGATTTTTTTTTTTTTAAAGGAAAAAAGTTAATGATTTTAAAAAGACTGAAAATAACCTCTGAGCTGCATTACACATTGTCCTCGTTTGGGCTGGGAGAGAGTTAATTTTCACAAGAGGCTGGGAGGGGACACAGCCAGGACAGCTGACCCAAACTAGCCCAAGGGATATTCCGTACCATATGACGTCATGCTCAGTATACAACGGGGGAAGCTGGCCAGGGGTCAGGGATCGCTGCTCGGGAACAGGCTGGGCATTGGGTTTTGGGTGGTGAGCAATTGCATTGTACATCACACGCTTTGTATATTCTTTTATTAGTATTACTGTTATTATTTATTTTCTCTTCCTTTGCTGTCCTGTTAAACTGTCTTTATCCCAACCCATGAGTTTTACCTTTTTCTTCCAATTCTGCTCCTAATCCCACAGGAGGGGAGGAGTGAGTGAGTGGCCATGTGGTACTTAGTTGCCAGCTGGGGCTAAACCACGACACACATATTTCAGTAAATCATTGTTTTAACTCCTCAGCATGTGGCAGCATGAAGTTATTTACAATGTCATATTCATTCTGTACTGTATTAAGTAATTTGTTCTTAAGTTTGCAATAAAAAACCCTACTATTAGATAATTATACCAGATGGAAGAGTTAATAAGAAAAATCAGGCTGTCTGTTTATTCCAGTTCTTCAGGATCTCTTCAGCTGCATCTAGAGTGCTGTCTTTCTGCAAAACAAGGAATATCACTATTACTGCAAGTACAGAGTTCTTGAAAAGAGAGTAGCAGTCATGATTATATCATCCCAAATCAATATTCAGCAGTTTCAGGTGTATCTTGTAAATACCTGTCAGTCAGTTTTTCATTAACAGTTACAGCTACAAATCTAGACTACACAAAGAATTCCCTGCAAATATTTATTAGGTATATTTAAAAGATAACATATATTTAAAAGATAACATATTTTGTCAGCATTCATACTATTAAATTTAATGAAAGCAATACTTCTTATATAAATGCCTGACATTTATGCAGTGATGTACTTGGCAGCTCTATATTGGAGACATGCTACCATAGTTTCCTAATACTCATATGTACAGCTGGGATTTTTAAATCTCCATGCAACCAAGTTATGTTGTGAACTACTTAAACATAATCCCTCTAAATATGGGTAATGTATCCACTGGCCATTTGTGTGGCTTGGCTACAACCTGGTGAGTCATACAAGTAGTCTTTAACTTGACATGATTAGCGCTGTTCATCCTGGGCAAGCCACATTCACAACCAGCAAGTTTTGTCGTGGTTGTTACTGGCTCAATTTGTATCGTAGTCTTTATACCTCATCAGAAGAGCTAAGTAACACAAGCGGAAACTCCCCTTCGTTACTGGTTCAAGCTAAGGCTCCCATCTTTCAACCAGAACAGTTAAGCAGTTGCACATGTTCCATTATGCTGACTCTTACAGAACAACTGGGAAACACCTTAGGGCTGCAGGCTTATCAAAGCTTATGTACCTGTCCCCAAAGTCTTTCAGTCTTTTCAAGAACAGATTCAAAAGGAGAAAGAATACGTGAAAAGGAGGTGCTCACAAAATTGCAAAAGTTGGCCAATTCACAAAAAACATGCAAGGTAACTTCCTGTGTCTTTGTTTTCTTTTGTAATTTGAAGCTCACGTGAAACCCTATGTATTTTCAGGCAAGTGAGCTAAACTTGAATGTGACCTCTTCACTGTTTTCGCTGTTGGAAACTGAATGGGCACGGGGTATACCACTCTACTACACAATTATTCTCTGCTCTGGATTACAGAATTCACCTTATCTGATAGTGTACCGGTGTCATTCTTTTTCACTGTCATCACTGGTCAAGAATGTTTTTAAAAATCAATAGAGTAAGCTAAAAAAGGTCTACCCACCCAGCTGTTTTCTGCCAGTTGCCCTTCTGAGCCATGCCACCCACATTTATGGTTTCAAGTCCCTCAGCAAAAAGACAGCTGAAGCTACTTTGTGCTGAATTTTACATCAACCTAACTTCCTGTTCCTAAAACCATCCAACTCAGCAGATCCTGGACAAAATGTAACAATCAGTCTCTTGCAGATTTCTTTACTGCATTGATTTTTAGGAGTCTTAAGTCTTCCCAGAACATAAATTTACCTTAATGAAACAAAAACGTATATATTTTTCAAACTGCCTTTTTGTCTCAGGACCACAGAATGCTGAAAGAGGAATTGCTGACAGCTTCTGAAACAAAAACCACAAATATTATTTGCTTATTTTATATATAACAAATCTGTTTTAGGCATGATAATTTTACTATTCCACTTCTAGAACTCTCCCTTCCAACATGTGAGGGAAAGACAAAGTTCAGTTTTGTATGTACTAGCTAGGCTTAACTAAATTCAAATTACTTTTCTTAGGCAAAACACTTCAAAGGTACTTTTGTACAACTAGCATTTAAGCATGCTGAAAGAAAAGTGCTGGGACGTAACACAAACCCACAGGGTACATTTCAGCATATTTAGCAGTATTTTAGCCACAACATTATCAGCAGTTACTACAAATACCAAATAATATTTTGAATGGAATATCTCTACTACGTTATTTACTAAGTACGGTTGCATTGCTCTTGCTTTCAATAGAAAAGCATTTCTAAAACTGGAGTATGACTGAGACACCTTACCTTAGATGTTACCATCCATTTGACAAATTTATAATCATAAGGTTGTTTCTCATCTACATCAGAGAGATCCACATCTAAAAAAATTAGATTTAAAACAAACATGTAAGATTTTCCAGACTCCATTGGGAAGGTATTCATTAATGGCACTTTATTACAGTTAAGAATAAAGATGTATGCTTTCATTTTCAAATATAAGTAAAAAATTATACTATAATAATTAAAATAGGCCAACAGACTGAACCTTTCAGTTCTGACCTGACCACTTGCTTTCCATTCAAAGCAAATTCAGACACGTAGCTTGGAAGACAGACATGCAGTACTCCAAGAAGTCCTGAAGTCTGGGTGATTGAGGAATCAGAGCTGTGGAAGGCACTGAAGAGTGTATTTATTGCATAGACAGCAATAATCACTGCAACTGCAGTTTTCTCATCTGTGAAACTGGGGTATCTGAAACTTTCTGACACATGGTAGCACTGCGAGGTCCAGCTGTGTTTAAACATTTCGATGTGAATGGCAAGTGCCATTAGGACTAGTTAGTGAAAAATGTGGAACTAGAAAATGTTCTCCTGTGGGAATTCTTCCTCCAAAGTTACCATAACCTGAATTTCCACAAGGTTTTATAAATTTTGGTAGCATTTTACAGTGTTTAGAAATCAGAATGCCTCAAAGCGCCTTCAGGGTATGACTTCAGATTAAGAAAAACAAACAAACAAAACAGAAAGGGGAAAGTACAAAATGTACAAACTCAGGATACTGAGCCAGGTGCTTGGCTCTTGAACTTTTTCATAATCACAGGTCTTTTCAAAATAGAAATTTTTATTCACCTCCTTTATCCTCCCTAAAACCTTGCCAAAGCTTTGCAAAGCACAGACAGTAGTTCGGATCACAAACAAAGGCTCTGCTGAAGCTTATAAAATATACCTCCCAGGCTAAGGTCCAACAGCAAATTTCAGTCCCAGTCAGTACTTCTGACAACGTTATGCAAACGTGAAATGAGAATATAGTTTAAAATGAAAGTTGCATTTTCAGATTAACTATAATATTTGCTTTCCACACCCTTTTTAATAAACTTTATACTAACTTAATGTAGAAACATCAACAATCATAAAGTATCCTCCATCTGGAATGACAGGCTTTAGTCCAGCTTCTTGAAGTAGCTGAGCCATCCGATCACGCTTGCTTTCCAGCTCTCGAGACAGCGAGTAAAAATAGCAGTCTGGGTTATCCATGCGTTTATAGTCTATCCAAAATGCTTGTGCCAAGGCCTCCTGGAAACATAATAAATGTTTAAAGTACTCATGGACACTCAGTAAACTCACAGACACTCACACTTCCTACTGAAATCACGTGGATTTTTCTTCGATTCTGGCCCTTGTTAAGCAAATCTGCACATACAGATTACACAAACTACATCCAGGTGTGTAATCTGTTTGTTACTTTGTGCTGTGGCAACACCCAAAGCACCCAATCATTTGCTAGGCACTAATCAGATACAGAAGTCACAGTCCTTCACATAACGGTTTACAATCTAAACTGAAGCTAAGTTTAAATTATTGATAATAATGTATCATAGAATACTAGAAACTAGTAGACAGAGATAATGCTCAGTAAAACAAGACCTTACTGCACGAACTTTTATTTGTATTTGCTAGGAAGCCAATAAGATTGTTATGTTTTAATGCAAGAAGCAGCAGTTTGTAGGTGAAAGAAGAAAGAATCTACAAAACTGTTTTTTAAATGTCTGGTGAGCTGATCAAATTTGTCTCCTCTTCTTGCACCCCAGAATATATATTTTGATAACTAAAAATTCATTGTTGTGATTATTGTTTTATTACAGCGAGGCCTACAGTTTTCCTACACCAGAAAATAACCTCCTCTGCCCCATCTGTACCTACCTGTAATGGAGTTGGGCAAGTATACAGTGTATTTTGGTGAACAACTTGCAAATGCTTAATCAGGTTCTGGGGGCCAATAGACCAACCAAGCTAAGGGAAGAAAGCATGCATATGTTATACTTACAGCAGTGGTGGTACTAAAAATTAACTAAGAATTAAAATTAGCCAATGTATTAAGTTTTTCTGTTTTTAGAATTGGCAGTGAATTTGTTTTGATAAAGAATTAAGAAAAGAGCTGGTTTACACAAAGTTTGCTGAACAATGCTATTAAAAAATTCTAGATTTGAGAAAACAGGTACAGTTTCAATTATGTCTATCTCTCGTAGGGTATTGAGCAAACTTTTAATTCTTCATATAACAAGGGTTAGAAATCAAACTGAGCATTTATTAGGAACGTTATTCCATTTGTTTTAGAATCTTTCCATCTCATAAGCTCCTGTGTCAAAGGTGGTTTGAGCATAAAACAAAAGCTGACTGCTGAATCATATATGTCATGGTTCTGTTTGAACACAGGTGATGAAGAAGAAAGAATTTAGTTGCCAAATGGTTAAATATTTTTGTTTACTTTCTGATACATACTTTAAAGTCAAGCAAAATATTATTATTAAATATTTTACAGAAATATAAACCATTCCAAAACATACCATTATCAGAATCTGAAAATATCACCACAAAACAGGAAAGTTAAAATAAGATAATATCCATGTCTTCTCCAAGAATCTTGACCGGTTTTGAACACATCATACTGTGTTTATTTTTTTAGTATTGTTTTCTCTCAAGAGTATATTAATGGAGAGACAAGAAGAGAAATCATACATGGGTGTTCAAGATACGTAATTGCTCCAACTGAATGCTATCTTCATGTTTTGGAGACACAGAGATTTGCCAGAAGCTTTCAAAAGACAGGTCATCAAAACAGAGAATTTTTTAGTCTAATAAATGCATTCTGTTACTTGTATAACTGAACTCTTTAATATTGATTCTTCTTACCTTCCAGCCAGTTACACTGTATGTTTTTCCAGCACTTCCTATAGTTATTGTTCTTTCCCACATACCTGGCAACATAGCTGTATATAAAATAAAATTAATTGGGTACAGGTGCACTCACATATTCCACGTAGTTAGAAAAACTGTACTGCCCCTAGCTCAGAGCTATGCATTGATACCTCACTGCAGCATATTAAGCAAGCAATTAGAATATTCTAAAATTATAGCAATTGCAACAAATGTGAAAGGATATATGGGCCAATGCTTTTTGGCATGAAAAGAAGGTAGGGATTAATTAAAGGAGAAAGAAGAGGCAGAAATGAGAGGCACAGTTTGTGAAAACTACATGTTAGTTATCCTCAGACAAAATGCTTAATTATTCATAAGAAAGATATGATCTAAGAAGCGACTACCCATTCATCTCAAGACAGCATTATTTCTGATGGCTGATAGTAGCACCATACACAACATTAACGCAGGCACTGCAAGCCATTTTAATAGAATTGTCCAGTTCAATGTCCATATGTCTCAGACATCAGAAAAAGAAAAGAATTACTAAAACTTCTAACCTGGAACCAAACACCATAAGAATCGGAAAACCAACGGAGTACAGAAATTATGTTTTGTTATATAATTTGAACAGGCCTGGGACTGACTGACAATAGCAGCTAGCTAAGGATGTCTGCAAAGATTCAGGGACGCATGGAGGCCTATCTCTGTCTCTGTGTTTGTATCTGGTAGGAGACCAAAATCCTTTGTTTCCTTTCCAAGGAGATGACAGAGCAAAGGTCTCTTCCTGTAGTTTGCAAATTTTTTCTGTACACTGCTTAAGAGGAGCTCTGTTTGGACTCTTTAACTTCATACATTTTCAACAGAAATAGATAAATCAAGACATATAGTTCATACCAATGAATCTGTCAATTGTTAAGTCCCCTCTCTAGGGAGACCAACGAACAAAAATTTTCCAAATAAAGCCACTCAATTTCATAAAGAGGTTTTTGCAGCAGTTATCTGCATTAGACATGGTATAAGTCTTTGCAGTTACTTGAAAACACATGTTCTATTTTTTTGAGCACACTTGCCAAGAACAGAAACCAAACAGCAGGAAAGAAACTCCTATTTCTGTTGGCCCACCCATATTCACCAAACTGCTCTGTGACCTTGAAAACAAATAGGCAGTTTGAACAGATGCATCTTCTAGCCAGCTAGGTCAAGAGTATACATCACTTCCTACTGGCAACCAAGCTAACTCTCACAGACTGCAAAAAGAATTGAATTTCAAGGCTAATGCCCTCTAGTGAGACTGTTTTGCCACATAGTCATAGGAATTCAACCTTGGAGATGGAATGTAACAGCATTTCAAACAATAGCAGCAGCAAAAGGGCACAGGGGAAGAAGTGGCTCCATTGCTTTTACAAGCAACAACTTTTAAATAGAGAGGGAAATCTCTCTGTGCCATATGGCAACATCATTACATGACACCATAACCAAGTCTGACTACAATTTAAAAACTAGCAAAGCGCAAACTAACACATATAATAAGCCTGTTACCAGGGACAGCACACAGCTTGTTGAGAGGCTTGTTCAGTTTTGAGATGCAATCTCTAAATCTGCCAGCGCAACCCTAATCATTACTCAGAGGAGGCCCACGGTTTTATGGAAACGAGATAACGATGAGAAACATGATGAAGTGCTCTACACTACAGAAAACTGCTTCAGTGTTCGCACAAAGACCGTACTAATTTTCTGATCCGTGGCTAGCAACCCCTGTTAAATTGTATTATGGAAACACCATCAGACTCTGTAAATTAATGCAATATCCCTTTTGCATCTCTTACAAAAGGTGTCACTGCATTTGATGGAGTATGTAGAGGTTAATATGGAAATACAAGAGTTTTTAAATAGTGAAATAACACACTTTTTTTTTTGTAATATCTTTTGTAGACTTCAAAAAAAAAAATCTAAGAAACTGAAGTTAAAAACAGCAGATCTTGTTTCTTTTGCTGAAATAATGTTATAGTTCACAGTGTTACCCTGAAGGTTTTATAGTCATTTTAACACTAAAGTTAAAGATGATATCATGCGACCTGTTAGAGAGTATATACCCAAACCTAGCTGGCTAAATGTCCCGGCTTTAACTTGCACTATCATTACACATTATTTCTACATTCTATACTAAACTACAGAATGCCTTTTGTTCCACTGCAAATGTTTTGGTTTGAAGCATTAAAATGACAATACTGATACTAACAAACAATAGAGTTACTGTGCCTTAAGAATTCACCACCTGTTCACTAAAACAAAGTGTAACTGACAACACAAGTGTTTGGACCTGCTGCCATTGCAAAGGCACCCTACACCACCCACAGAGATTTTGGTTCCGAGGACAGCTATTTGCACGAACCACCTGCTAAGCCCATGAAGAAAGCTTTAATTTAACTCATTTTACTTTGCAATTGGGACAGACAAGCTACACATGATCAGCTGATGTGGTAACTTGTTACAATGTACTGACTCAGATTACTATCACATGAATGCACCCAAGATATTCCCCTTCTTCCATGTCTGAAGGTCTTTGAGAAGCTATCGTTATGAAGGCACCACAACAGCCATGAAATCAGGCCACTTTCAAAACAGACTCATAGCCTATGCATGGCCAATACAATCCACATACTGCAGCTGTATGATCAGCAACTGTGTACCTGAGCTAGTAAGTACTGGAAGGACATTTAATTTCCTTTTTATTATTTATAAGATTTAGGTTTTAAAATTATGTAGACCCCACTAATGGAAAGTTTCTTTTATTGCCACTCTACATCCATAGAATCAAAGCATAGAAGCAAAGTTTTCAGCATTTAACCAGTGGTAAAGCCAGGGGAAAAGCTAAGCTTTTTCATGTCTAAGTTATGTCTCTTGATCTCATTGTTTATCTCAACTAGATGTGTCTATTGCACACGAATGAAATGTGCCTTCATTTTTACAGTAAGTACATCCTAACAGACAGTTCATGCAAGATGCTACCATCAGAAACAAAACATCCGCACATATAAGAAGGAAGTTTTGGACATTAGCCACTCAAATACATCAGCAAAGCCAAACCAAGATCACCACACTAGAAACTTTTACATAAATGCTTAACTGTAGCATTATAGGACTTCAGAAGGAGTTCAGATACCTGTACTAGATTCACTTGTTCTGAGACAGTAGGACTGATTCCACTAACTTCAGTGAAACTTCAATCAAGAAGTAAAACAAGAGGGACAGGGACATAACACTGTATTTGGTTTTCTTGTTTGTTCTTGCAATAGTGCTTTACCCCTGCAGCAATACTGCCTGAAGACTTCAGCATGCTTTCACGCTGCCCATGCAGCACCTTACTTCACTGAATTCAATGCCCATTATTTAACAGTCTCTGCACTCTCAAGGGACAGTGTTCATGTACTATCTCCGGACTAACCTTTATACTTTTGCTTTTTGTAAGCAGTGGAGCAAAAATAATTGTGTTCCTCATTATGCATTTCCCTCACTGATTATCTCTACAATGCTTTAGAAGGAAGTTTTAATCACTGTTCCTTCTATTAGTTCTTCAGCAAAGCACATTCCAATATACATACACAAACAGCAATTGTACTTGTCATGGCCAACAAAGTAACTGAATAAGGATGGGATTTTCAGATGATCATAACTCATTTATGAGCATCAATCCCACTAGTTTCTACGGCTATCTGCTCCAAAGTCACTTAAGAGCTTTGGAAATTCTATTTGGAATCATTCTTTAAACTTATTTTCAGAAAAGGGAGGTGCTCTCCTCCTTAGAGTTCAAACATTGTAAAATAGTCAAAGCTTGAAGTCTGAGCTCCTTCCAGCAACCACTGTCTCCAAAAAGCACATTTACAATGTCATTCCACAACCACTTCTAAGATGCCACAAAAAATCAGTACCTATTTTAATGTGTTTATTTCCTTTATACACCAGCCATTCATACACCTCATCGCTGATGCACAGGGTATCATGTTTAACACAGAGATCAGCTATTACTTGGAGTTCTTCTTTCGTAAACACCTGGGACACAACAAAGTAAGGGACAATGCATTAATCATAGTATTTAAGGTATACTTTGAAATTACAGTAGTGTTAAAGCAGAACTCTTACCTTGCCTATAGGGTTGTGCGGGGTATTCAGAATAATTGCTTTTGTTTTGGAATTAAATTTATTTGCAAGTTCAGCAGGATCTAAGACCCAATCAGCACTAGATGCAGAGTTTCCATCGTTTTTCTAAAAAAAAAAAAAATTATAAAAAAAATTTATGCATTATTTGAATCTAACACATTACAGCCTAAACAGAGATGCCTAACATCACCTCAGACACTTTCATAACCATACTTGAAAACCTGTCCAATCTGTCCTGCTCTCCTGGGAGAAGGCACTTCTAGGAACAGGCAGGGAGGCTAAGAGCAAGGTAAATTATTATGACAGTGGCTGTCCTCTCCTGGCCACCGCATGTCTTAAAGCCTCCCCAGGAACTGGTTGCCAGGATCTGGTCGCACACATGCTGATTGTAAAAATGTGTAATGCAGGAAGCCCAGTCACATGGCAGGAGAGTTTATGGCCTTCTCGGACACTAGAACAAGCGTGTGCATGCTTGGCTGGAAAGACTGATCACCAATGGAAAGATTCAAGGTCTTTTCCTCTTCCTTGTCCATATGAAAATGGCCAAAGAGTTAAAAATCTGCACCACCAAGGCTCTGGAGTTGCTGTGGTATTACACAAGGACAATAGACGTTTGGGCCAGTTGCTAGAGAGAACAAAGAGCACAGCCACGCTAACTTTCTGACACCTACACATTACAGAGCGCAGGCCAGACCAAGGACAAGGGCATGAAACAGAAAATAACTGGAGGAACCTCATCATTCAAAACGTCCCTACAAGGAGGGCATCCAGAGGAACAGTCTCATAGAATCGCAGAATTATAGAATCATAGGTTGGAAAAGACCTTTTAAGATCACAAAGTCCAACCATCAACCCAACACCAACATGACTACTAAACCATATCCCGAAGTGCCACATCTACACGGTTTTTGAACACCTCCAGGGATGGGGACTCCACCACCTCCCTGGGCAGCCTGTTCCAATGCCTGACCACTCTTTCAGGGAAGACATTTTTCCTAATATCCAATCTAAACCTCCCCTGATGCAACTTGAAGCTACTGCTAGTTACTTGGGAGAAGAGACCAACACCCACCTCACTACAACCTCCTTTCAGGTAGTTGTAGAGAGCAATAAGGTCTCCCCTCAGCCTCCTCTTCTCCAGACTAAACAGCCCCAGATCCCTCAGCCTCTCCTCCTTAGACTTTTTCTCTAGACCCCTCACCAACCTCGTTGCCCTTCTCTGGACACACTCCAGCACCTCAATGTCTTTCTTGTAGTGAGGGGCCCAAAACTGAACCCAGTACTTCAGGTGCAGCCTCACCAGTGCCGAGTACAGGGGCACAATCGCCTCCCTACTCCTGCTGGCCACACTATTTCTGACACAAGCCAGGATGCCATTGGCCTGCTTGGCCACCTGATCACACTGCTGGCTTGTGTTCAGCCAGCTGTCGACCAACACCCCCAGGTCCTTTTCTGCCAGGCAGCTTTCCGGCCACACTCCTCCCCAAGCCTGTAGCGTTCCATGTGGTTGTTGTGACTGAAGTGCAGGACCCGACATTTGGCCTTGTTGAAACTCATACAGTTGGCCTCGGCCCATCGATCCAGTCTGTCCAGATCCCTCTGCAGGGCCTTCCTACCCTCAAGGAGATCAATACTCCTGCCCGGTTTGGTGTCATCTGCAAACTTACTGAGGGAGCACTCAATCCAGAGGTTTTGTCACCCCATGTGGTGCTTAATTCCCGGTGTTCAGGCAACAATCCTGCCTAAAGAGCCACTCAGCCCTCCCCGTGCAAGGCTGCCAGTTACCCAAGGCAACAGTAACAGGATCGACACTTTGCATCCAGAATAATCCCTGCAAGCTGGCAGCATAATGCCAGCAGTACCAATCTGAAAATTAACCTATACCAAAATTATTCCTTTTTATCAATAAAGGAAACAGTAATTCTTGTAGGTATGTATAGCAAATATGCATGATCGCTCCTTATTTAGGAATCGGGTATCGGAAAGGAAATCACATTCTGTCATTGTCAGAGTTGCTGAAGGGATCAGAAACCAAATCTTTTGAAAACCAGCAGATACAGAAATTGCACTGATATGTGATCCTCCTTCCCTTATTTGCACTGAAAACATTCTCTGATGACATCCAAAAAAGGAATTTTGATCAGCTTTCAGAATGTACAAACTAAAGTAAATGAGAAACATTGTTCCACCTTCTCCAACACTGATAAGTTCTATCTGCTTTGGATTGTCATTGTCTCAGACTTACACTATCGCAATCTATCTCATTTTTATGTAATTGAATATTATGAAAAACTATACAGAAAAGCATCGCCTAGAAGGTGTTCATCAAACTGTATTAAGTATGGATGAGAAACTTTATATGATAAATAATTTTTAAAAAGCTACTCACACATCTCAGTGGGATGAAAACAGGCTTTGCACCTGCCATCTTTACCATTGGTTCATAACAGTCATAAAACGGCTCTATTATTATTACCTGAAATTACAATCATCAGTATCAGAAACGGAGAATTTACCATGCATGATACCATCATATTTCTAGATTTACTTTGGTGGTATAACTTGGATCGTGTTTCTGGCACTCTATCCTGATCTAACGTTGCAGAATATTCCTCAGTCTAAGTATGATAAGCATGACTCATTTTTGACAACACACACAGGCTGTTCTTCTATAGTTACATATTACAACTACTAAGATATAATATTAGGAATGTTCGGGTCTTGCACACAGATTTGAAGGTGGAAGGCAAAGATGCAAACATGGGAGACAGCAAATGCAAATTGTTAAACCACAGCACAGCTGCCCTAATTCTGCCCATGAATTTCCATGATTTCCAAGAATCTAGAAATCTCAAAAGAACAGCTTAAGTCCTCAGATTTTATCAGAAGAAAATTTTCAGGTAGAAAGAGAGGACAAATTCAAGGAAAATTGTGTAGAGGCTAGATAATAGCAAAACAAAAGAAAATCCCAAAGGCTAATAGCAGAGAACTGTTACAAAAAAAGAGAAGTGAGTATCAGAGCAACAGAAAAGGAAGAAAAGATACAGATGAGAATACAATATACAAGTGGAACCAACAAAACACTGAAAGCAAAATGCATGACAACACAAAAAACTCATTTCCACTACAGATACAAATATCCCCCCCAAATGACTTTTAATATCATTGTCAAAAAGGCAGACATCAGTAGTGAAGTACACCATCACAGCTAGCACAGTAAAATAACAATCCTTTCTTTAAAGGACTTTCCTGCCACTTATGCTGCTACCATGCAATGGTCCAAAACAGAACTTGACACACAATGGTTATTCAAACACCAACAATACTTTGCGCCACCCTTAGTCTTCTGTTGCAGACAACAGCCCACAAGTTTTCTCAAATAAGAACTCAGTGCGTACTGTGTCACCTAATGGTAACAGTGATAAAGAAACTGCTACAGGTACCATAACTATGAAAGAAAGGGCTTTGTAAGGTGGTCAATGATAGGAAGACGTCCAAAGGATAGTCTCCTCATCACAGCTTCTGAAACTTTGTCAGATGTGCAACTGTAACAAATCCAATGAATGGAGATCAGAAAGAAGCCCCAACATTAACTTGTATTTAAAAGTTGATGAATAAAAACCAGGCAAATTCTCATTTCAGTGAGTATATGTGAATACTAAGAATAAAAACTTACTTCGTCACCCTCTCCAATTAATGCCTGTATTGTACTAAAGAGAGATCCATAAGCCCCCACGGTCACCAGGATATCTGTGAGAGGATCAATCTTTCTTCCACAAACTCTCTCGTACACTTGAGACAAGGCTTTCACAAGCGAAGGATGTCCCTGTTCAAAGAAAACAAATGCAACTGATTGGTGTATTCCTGACAATGTACAAAGGCTATGTTTGAGTTTTTTTCAACATATATCAAAATAATACATTTTGAAATAGAAAAATACAAGATAAGCCCCCAATATTAATGGCTGTTAACAGGTAGCATGGTTTAAAGCTTTTACACATTAGGGAAGAAAAGTGGTTTCAATTTATTTGTATCTGCTAGGAAATTATTTTTGTATATCTGATGCTTTTTAATTTCTATCCTATTATCACATCTCAGGATAGCTCCAGGTAGCCTATAGTAGAGCTAGGTCAAGAGACGGGATGAGAGAAGGGAACACCCTGGCACCAATTCATCCTCACTTCCTCTAGAGCCTCTTTCCTATCTGCCCATATTTCCATCTGAAGTTCCTTCTGTTTCCTTCCTTATCTTTCCACTAAAAATTATTTGGTGCAAGGGGAATCTTTTTATTCTGTTTATATACTGCTGATAAACCTCATGTGTGATCAGAATGATGATTCATACAGTCGTAACGCAAATCTCAGAGCACCATTCACCATTTGTGTCCCCTACAGGGACATGGCAGTTAACGTACTCTTGTCAAAATGTGCAAAGAACAAGAAAACAAACATGCAACAAAGATCATATACAATATGCAAATAAGAAGGAACAATTCTGTCGACTCAGGAAGAATACAGGTTTCCTGCTGTGAAAACCTTTTTTCTTTTTGGGTATTTGGTAGAAATAAAAAACAGCTCCCTGAGAAAACACAACCATATAACACTATTCCTACTCTACAATATTAAACATCGTACCTCTACACACAAGGCACGAAATGATGAACCTTTCTGTAAACAAAAACATTACTATAAATTAAGGCTTACAAGTCGTCAAATGACAGCCATTTCTTGCCATCAGTGTGTCAGCTACACAGGAATGCTGCAACACCCAAGTCACGTTAGCCCACACTACAGGCCATAGCCCTACAGTCAGTGAGAGGTCCAACTGCCACAGAGAGTTGAGACAATGTCTCAATTATCAGATGGATGTGCATCATTCATACTCATCTCTCCCATATTTGCAACCACAAATACTTGTGCTCAAAAGCTTTAAAAGTGCAGAAGTTTGTAGAGGAAGTGCAAAGGCTGAAGATGGGAATATTGGTAAAAATTCCTCTTTAATTACTGTCTACAGTATAATATATCTGCCAACATCCATAATTATCATGGGAATTATCAAACTGTTTGGAAATAAAGAATATAGTGACAGAAGTAAATATTGAATAATTGCAAGCATTGGGAAAATTGCATTTATGCTTAATTTGCAAATTGTTTTAGAGAATCAGTCTGTGAGTATTTGTCAGAAGGTAGATTGTAGCCCATTCTCTCTGTAACCTTTCCCCTTACACCAAGGCTCCTCCAAAACCTTGTCTGTCTGATGAGCAAAGACTTTTCAGGTACCTTATAATGGGTGATGAACACACTGATGCTTAGCCCAGAAGTTCACTAAATCCCAGCCATCTTTTGCTGGTGTCCAACACGAAATAATTGCTTTGTACTTTCAAGTTTATATATACAGAGACAGGGTTTTTATATATATATATATCTATATCTATCTCATACTTGCAGAGAGTCTTTGCACACAGCTAAAGATGATTAAACAAAATGACCCAAAGAGGAATGGAATGAGACTACAGTCACTGGGGATTTTTTTTTTTTCTTTCTGTTCTTGCCAGGGCCCTGAGTGCCCTAGTAGGCCTTACTGGCCCTGACCAGCCCCACCTGGGGCCTCTACCCAGAGCAGTGCCCCTGGACTCCATGGAAGTGCTACATAGCAGGGTTGCTGATCTGCAATTCAGTTACAGCCATGCCTACACCTGGCCATAGACCCTGCTGAACCTGGCCCCTACCTGCAGACTGATTTTGTGGCTTGACCTTAGACCTGCCATGTCACCCTGGACCTGCCCAGTGATCGCTGGGCTATGTCTAACCATGGTTAGCATTGCAGGGCCTGACCTGTGGATTAACTTCCAGGCTTGACCTCAGGCCACCTCACCACCAGAAGCTTGCCTGGTGATCCGGGCTGACCTCAGCTACCAGCTCTGGGCCTGCCTTGCTCAGGTGCTGCGGGACTGGGCCCTGGCTGGTGAGTTCTCCACCCTGCTCGCTGTGACAGCTTCTCCTTTGAGGACCTGCTGGCCACTGCTGCTCCCTGTCACTTCATGCAGATTCTCAAAGAATAGGCAAAAAGTTATGCTGGAATATATACACAATGATGCCACAATTACCAACACAATTGCTGGCCTACCAGTCTATACAATGTTTTTCTATGACAGTTGCATAACATGGTCATCTAGAAAAATATTAGATAGACTCCTTGGGGTCTTGTAGCAATCCTGACACATGATTCTCAATTGGACAACATGGTTTATCTTTACCACAAAATAAAAGACAGACAAACCAGACAAGGAAGTGGTCATAATAAAACAGGAATAGTCCAGTTGAATATCCTGTCTTGGACAATGATAAATGCCACACACTCACACCCAGCTCAAGACATAAACTCTACAAGCCATCTTACGGAATGGGTAGTGACTATCTTCCAGGGGCAAAAACTTACTGGTTTCATCATTTCCTAATCTCCACTGAAATCTACTAAACGTTACGGATGAATCTTTTCTTGATCCTAGAGGCACTGTGTCAAGTATTTCTTTCTCATTCTACCATTACCCTATCTGATTCATGTTTACACTGACCAAAATCAGAGGTAAATGTATAATTTGCATGCTTTAAACTGTGAACTGACTCTTCGAAGACAATCCATCCCAGACGTGCTCTACCATTTTGCTCTTGCTGAAGGATTCTGTCTTGAAGAAGCCTACACAAAGGATGTTCATTAGTAACAGATAAGGCTACTAGATCGACTTCATTTGGGACATAACAGTATGGCTTACAGATAAAACCAGTTTAAAGGAAAGTCATTATTTTCCCTGTGGCATGTTCTCCACTGAACTTGGGTCCTCAATGTCCACAGTACTTACAAAGCCTCGTGTGTACTGGTTCAGTTTGTCAACTGCTGCTGCCTTTGCAAGCTCTTCTTTGACATAGCTAGGAGGGGAAATATCAGGAAGGCCTTGACCAAGATTAACAATTGAGGGATCTGCTGCCACCTTTGTAAATTCAACCCTAAAGGGAAAAAACATCTTAAAGTTAACATACCAGATAAAATTATCTTTTTCTTCATTAGCACTAAAAGGCAATAAAAAAGTATTTAACTTTGCCAAATTCACAGCAGTGGAAACATGTTTAAGTAAAATGCTCACATGGAGAGGCGGGGGCTGAGACAATGGTAAGTAACCATAGGAGTCAGAGGAAACCCAATAAAAGGGTGACTTTCTGCACCTGCAGAATAACTTTTCTGCCAGCAGAATTGTGCTCAGATGCGCACACGCACAAACACACAGTAACTTTGGATGTGGGCAGAAATAGAACACTGCCCTCTTTGCAAAATGAAGTAGACCTAATTAGAACAGGCACATTATATGTTTTAAAGGCTAGATTCTGTCAAGTGAAGGTGTAATTTAAACTATCCAGCCACCTCAGAGTGCTTTTTTTTGTAATTTTAGGCAACAGACTTTCAGGCTCTTCATTAACTGTTCCTAGTAGCCTGCCCAATACGAAAGTGAGAATTCTTGAACGATTTTTTTTTCCTCTCTTCACAGGTGAGCATTGCATTTTACCCCTTCCTCCCTACCCAAATGTTAACAAGATTAAAAAACAAACAAACCAACAAACAAAACAAGAAAACCCACATAGCATCACAGTTCTGTCAAAAACAAATACAAATTGCATTAGTTTGAAGCTGGATGATCAAAACACCTTGGGTGTATATACACACAACTAATGTAAGCCCAAAATAGTGTTTCCACCAACTAAAGAAATTCCACATTTACCAGTGATAGCAATATTGCTTTAAGGCCAACTTAATACCTTGAAAAAAGTATATTAAAAATAATGAGCTAAATTATAAAGACAAGTATAATGGCTTTAAAAAGAAACCTGACTCATCTGGTAAACACAAATCAAGTGTAATTAAAATACATTACTCAACAAAATTAACATTTAAATTTGAAAGTCAGCTATACTACCATGCCCAAGAGTTATACTTGTCTTACATAATTTACTAGATGAAGAAAAGCCCAAGCCTAATATTTAAAGCTCGAGAATAAGAATTCATTCACACCCTTAACAGAATTTGGTTCACTACTTCTAAACAGGTGCCAAATACATTTCAGCAGAGACAGCAAGTGCTATGTACCTTCTTGTTGGCAATAATTATCAGTTTCGAAAGAAAATGTACAGGCCAAAGACATTTTCTGAAATTTGTACATATTTTCCTTTTACTTACCACACATTGCTATCAAGGCCTTCAATTCGTCTTGTGTTTTTGTGTCTGAAGGCCATTGTCTGCAAGATCAAAATATACAGACAGAAGGGTTTTGTTAAGAAAGACAAAGTACTATATTGTTGAATTCTGCATGACAAACCCTCCTTCATGCTGTCTCAAATATACCATTGCCAGCTGAATTCAGTAGTTACACAAAATTATAGACATGTTCTTTCATTAAAGCTTCTATAATAGCTTGAATTCAGACTAAGAAGAAAATACACAAAAATGTCCTAAATTCTCATTCATAATTACCTAAAGCCACTGAACTTTCAGCAAGGATGGAGCAGGGGCATAATTTAGCTCAACAGCTTTAAAATATGACCTAAAAAGAAAGAAAAAAATAGAGTGCCTACATTCTTTTTCTTTTCTATGATACACTAACAATTTAAAGACTGTGTTATTTCTAGCCCAATTCCTGCTCAATCCAGTTTGGAAAGCATGCATTTTCGATGTAATTTTATTTGTTAAATTGATGGGTAGGAGGAAAATAGCACAGACATTTCCTATTTTCATTCAGACTTTTCAAACTTCAAAGTATTTACTTACAGCACAGCAAAACCACATTAGAACATGTTTTTGCTGTATATTCAGACCTTCGATTAAGGTCTTGGAAAACTGTGTTAGTATAGACTTTCAATGAGTACTCTCTATAAAGGCAGAGAAAAAGTTATTGATAGTTGTGGTACTTTTAAGTGAAAAAGAGAAAAAAAAGTTAGGGAGGAAACCCATTTCTTTCTACTTGCAAACAAAAAAGTGCAAGCCCATTTCTATCTTTGTAAACCAGCTTGATACTGGAAAAAAATTACATAGGAATTACATAGTCCCACGGTACTCCAGACACTCCATTACACTCCAAGTTTCAATTTTAAATCAATGGGAATGACCCACAGTAGAAACATAATGCAGGTACATGTTTGCACTCAACCTATTTACAGTAATGAAGTTACCATGTATGTAATGATTTGAAGAATAGGAAGCTATAAAATTAAACAGATACTTCTCTGTTCACATGTCTTCTCTACAGATCTGATTCTGACCTCATCTAGGAGTGACAAACACCAGAGGAATCAAGCACGGGACCTTTTATTTGTCCTCGGGAAGAAAACCATTAAGATAACTAGGCAGATGAAGTTGTATTTCTTGACATAGAACAAGAGAGAGTCAAAGAGGAGTTCTGACTAGGTAATCTGTACTGCATCTACTTGAAAAAACACATACGGTTTAGAAAATGAATCCAATTTAAAAATACATGTCCTGGTTTCAGCTGGGATAATTTTCATCCTAGTAGCTGGTATAGTGCTGTGCTTTGGATTTAGTATGAGAATAACGTTGATAACATACTGATATTTTCAGTTGTTGCTAAGTAATGCTTATCCTAAGTCAAGGACTTTCCAGCTTCCCATGTTATAATGACTGAAGCAGTGAGGGAGTATAGCCAGGACAGCTGACCCAAACTGACCATATTCCATACCATATGACATCATGCTCAGTATATACCGTTGAGGGGGGTGGCAAGCACCTGTGTGGTGCTTAGCTGCTGGCTGGGGTTAAACCAGGACAATGTCTTGGTAAATATGACTGATGTTTGGCTCTACTATATAAACACAAATAACACAGGTACTACTTAGCCTGAGCCCCCCCTCCCATCTTTTTTCACATGCCAGACTACTTCTCATACTACAACGAGTAAGAAGTCTCACCTTGAATCTTTCCAGTTAATAATGAGAATTCTGTATGCTGCCATGGGTAAATTTGTTCCACTGTCCAGGTCTTCTTGAAATTGTTTCAATTTGCTAAAAGCTAAAGGCTTATCAACTACAGGACTTTCATAATTAACTATAATGTAAATCTTAACTGCATTAAGTAACCTTTCCTAGCTAGAAATGTATTGACAAGTAAAACAAGCCTTCACCTTACAGCTCTCATACAATTTTAAGTTTAAATATTTAATGATTCAAGTCTTCCTTTTTTTTTTTTTTTTTGCCTTGAAACTAGTTTTAAAACAGAATAGCTGGACATGAATTAGTTTGCAGGTTTTCACAGATTCAGCTTACAGTGGGGTTCAGGTCCACCTTATTACTTTGAGAAAGCCAACCAAGTAACTGACATTTTAAAATAATACCTTAAGTAGCATTCTTTCTTCCAGAAGGTCGTGACTATTCTTAAGACTTTTTTTTCTTTCAGCCGAGTTATGTCATCACTTGATAATCTTCAAGTAATTTCTAACATTTCCATGAGTTTAAGACCAGTGTTAAGCAGGACAGGTATGTCCTCATCAAGCTCTAACTCTGACCTCCTGCTTTCCCTAACACTTCCTATCAGGGAAAGCACCTGATAGAAAATCAGGTGCTGCTCATATTTATTTTCCTTCCTAATACAAAGAAACTTGAGATTAAACTGAATAGAAATATGTTTAATAATGATAGAAGCAAATACTTTTAGAAGGTGCATAATTAAATTGTGGAATTCAATGTCAAAAACTACAACTGAAGCCAAGATCTTAAGAAAAATCAAAAATAAACCAGGATTAGGTTTCAGCACATTTAGTGAGAATATCCAACTTCATTACATAGAACACAAATACTTACAACATACGAAAAACTGACTCAGGCAAAAGCTGACCTTCAAGGTGGCTTGCATGCTAAAAGAAACTTCTCATATAGGCAAAAAATGCTACAACTGTCCAGTATAATGGTTTGAACTTCTGTCTTGAAGGATCTGACATGTGCCTTGGTTGACCCAAGTTGCTGACTAAATGAACTCCTGTTCTGACCTGGCAACACAATTTACATTCCAGTGTTCTATATGCAACACAGAGTGTGACCTCCAACCACCTACCATGTTGCAAAGCTCTGTTTTCTCTCAACAAAACTGGAAGACTTAAAATGAAATTACACAATCTTATAAGCAGTTAAGCTGGGAAATTGAGAAGATCCTGCATAAAATTAAGTTTGAGGTACTTATATACCCCTTGTTATTGCGGCATCAAGAAGCACCACTACTCTCATTTCATTAAAGGAAAACTGAGATACAGAGAAATCAACTGTCTTAGCAAAAGTCTGTGATAAAGCTGGGATTGAACTTGTCTCCTGTCTCTCAAGCTGTAGTGCCCTACCAATTAGGCAATCCTTCTGGCCTGATCTGTGCTAGATGTGACTGAATAGGATACACAAAGCAATAATCACCAACTTCTGTTATGCCAGTGTGGTTAAATAGTTGACTGATTCAAATATCTTATTTTGTTCTTGATACTCAATGTTTGGATCAATGTAACAAGAAACAAAGAAAACACAGCTAATGCATATATATTGGCAACACTGCAAAATTAGCATGACTCCAAAACATCGTATGAAATAGTTTTATCTATGAAACTGAAGGAATACTTACTGCAGAGGCTGAAAGTTTGATGGATCTGGAAAGCAAATCTGTTCGTAGTTGGTATGTTCTAATGCCAAGGCAACAGAAGCTTCGTGAAGCAAAAAGCATGCCTGCATAGTAAATAAGTGACCTGAAAAAAACTTCAGAGATTCCAGGAATTAGTTTCTACACATCACTAAGCAATTTTAAAAGGTAAGATCCCCTTCTCTTCCCTTCAGTGATTTTGTTTCATTGAAATAAGTTCTAGTAAATTATTACCTTATCACATTTGTAAGCATAGAGGATGAAACATTTTTACTGACACGGCTTCAAAATGTTTCTGAATGTCATCTAGAAGGCAGGTTTCCGCTATCTGACAACACTGATCTTCTTTTCCTTGAATGACAATTAAGACTAAATGCAATTCAAGGTTCAAGTCTGTGTTAGAATTGTTGTGAAAATGGGTTTCTGTAATAAAAATTGCTATTACAATTGCCAGTTTAGACAGAACAGAAAAAGAGCCCAATTTTTAAAAAGTCACACAGCTTTAAAACTGGTCTCCATTTTCAAGTGTTTCAAACCAGGTATTCTGAAACTGAAATAATCAAGATCACCAGTCACACTGGAGAGGCAGGCCTATGCACTTTATATAACTACACTAAGTTTTGCCACAGTGGCTTGGCAAACATCAAATATCTACCATGGCAGAAAACAGACAGCTAGAAAGGATGTTCTGTGTGGAGTAACAGATCATTCACTGACCAGAGATAATGTGCCCTGTTAATCAATAACTATAAAAAAGAAGTAAGAGCTGGTACTTCCAGAACTTATTTTTAAACATATATTTTGCATGACATTGTCAAACTGACTGGAATGTGCAAGAGAAAAATATGTAACCCATAGACCTATCAGAAACACAGTAGCCACAGCAGTGTAATTATTGACTTTCTTTTCCATAGTTTACTCATTAAAGAATAGATAACCCCTGCTTCTCCCCAGTCTTTGCTACCTGAAAAGGAGAAGAAAACAAAAGAGAAAAAAACTATACTATTTGTATTAGAAACAAAGGAATGCCGTTGCCTGTTAAAACAATACCATGCAAACCTTGCAGACAGTAGAGAAGGTAATTCAATATCAAAGTAAAATATTACTTTTTCATTAAGAAGACTGGATTTAGTTCAATAAGACAGAGTTCTTTACACTTTCAGTGTAAACTAATAGAAAAGTTCAACCAATACTCCCTTTTAAGGATGCCTCATTGAATGAGTTAAGTTTTAAAAGTATATTAATTTTGCCTTTCTCTTATTCCATTGCTACAAACTCAGTCTCAATTCTGAAATTAGGGTCTTCTCACAGAGTACTGAGTTGTAGCTAACTTAGTTAGACCCTCAATAATACCCCTGTAATCCCATTGCATTTAGCAATCTGCAGGTATACAATTCATTGATGCTTCCTTTACAAGAAGAAATACTAGCAATTTGCTCTACTCTTCTGGCCTGAGGACTAGCGAAAATAAACAGCAATTAAATCTTTTGGCACTAGTCAGCAGATACCCTGAAAGGCACAAAAGAAATATATCTGTTTAAAAAGACCTGTAAACACATTTTAAGTTACTTGTAATAACAGCACTTAGCATATTTGATATAATCTTTGATAACTACATGAAATAAAAAAGGTTGTGAAGGCCTCTAATTCTCTCCTCGTATATACTTCCAGAAACTACTTACGTAACATGCTGATACTGTCCTAAAATGTGACGATAACAATAGCGCTATTCTCCCAGTCAGTCAGAGACAGGATTACTCTTGCAGCACACTGCGAATACTTGCAGTAGTTAGCACAGAGGGACAAACATGCGTATCTTTGCCTGTTTCATTTTGTATTAAGGAATAACAAAATGAAATTAAAAACTTGCAAACCTTACATGCGAAACTAATGTGCAACATTTGTAAGAAAAATTATTAACAGTTGTAAATACTTCTAGCATTAACGCCATGATGTACCGAAAGACAGTGTGGTATTTGACAAGCCATTATTTGACACGAGGCAATCGTACAAAACCACAACACAGCATGAGGAGCAGCAAACCTGTACCGCAGTGCCAGGCAGCTACAGACGTACTGCAAACCCTGTTTCAACTCTCTTAAAAACTTGCAAGTTCTTCAAACACATAAAATGCACTGGTCTTTGGGGGTGAATGAAGAGGTATTAATTTCTTCTTTCTTAGTCTTATCAATGTCTCTTTTTTCAATCTTGGAGCCAGCCACCAACTTTCTGGCCAGGAGTTGTGTCTGCTAAACTCAGAAATTCACAGTTAGGAACACTTATCATCCCTTTCTAATTGTCAGTGCTCTGAAGCATTCACGCTTGTCAGTCCTCCTGTAATTCAGGCTATCATACTCATAGAGAAAACAGGAAAATGAACATTAGGGAAAAAAAGATAACTTTTTTTTTTTGTGACGCCCATCTACAAGATAAAAAGCTACTGCTGCAGCTTCCAATTTTTTTAGGGGAGTGAGAAGCAAGGAAGGCTACCAGAAAGGTCAACACAGTAAATGTTTTTAGTGGGGCTGGGAGGAAGACACATTCTGGGTGCTAATCTGGTTTGAACTCAAATTTGGTGACTTAAACTAGCCTGGAAGACATAGTTACACTTTGCCATGGGGACTCTATGAGTACATCTGTGTACTAACAATCATTTAGCTCATGCTGTGCTTCATAACCACTCCAGCACAGCTACAGCCCCTGAGGTGCAGGGTCTTCCGTGCCCTGCACAGCTGCCCAGCCTCCCGGTCATACAGTACCCTGACTTCAGATGCTGCTGGACCACCGGGGCATTTTATGAGAAGTTACATGTTTGTAATGAATTGATTTTTTTTTCCCCTTTGAAACTAAAGGCCAAATGCTGCCATCCCTCCATTTTTGAGCTTCAGTTATACCACCTCTATAAAAACAATGTTTGAGCTTGAAAGACTTACAGTCAGACCCCTTAAGCTGCTGCATTTTTTCCATGTAACAAGTAGTCTCATTTTACTGTGCAGTCTCAGCAATGAACCTTACTAGAAACACTGCAAGCCCATCAGCTATCACAATAACATAAACAATAACCTGCTATATTTGTGTTGTGTTTAATATTTGTTGGAAATGCAAACCTAGAAAATGCTACATCTCAACCAAACTTTCCGAAGCCTTTGAAAGACTGTGTATGCATGTGGAGGATGAAACCTTTAGAGAAAGCAAGAGTGACATCTTACCAAGGCCTCTCTGAAACTTTTTTCCCTACCACCTAAAGTAACAAATGACATGTCAAGCCAAGAGAACTGTTGCTAAAATTGCTGGACTCAGGGTATTCTTATTAAGGGCACTGAAGTAGTCAACATTTAGTAGTCAATGGAGAGCAGAATAAACCCCCATAATCCAGGAGGAAGCAGTTAATGACCTGCTATGCCACCTGGACACCCACAAGTCCATGGGGCTGGATCGGATCCACCTGAGAGTGCTGAGGGAGCTGGCGGAGGAGCTGGCCAAGCCACTCTCCATCATCTGTCAGCAGTCCTGGCTAACAGGGGAGGTCCTAGATGACTGGAGGCTTGTCAGCGTGACGCCCATCTACAAGAAGGGCCGGAAGGAGGATCCTGGAAACCACAGGCCTGTCAGCCTGACCTTGGTGCTGGGGAAGGTTACGGAGCAATTCATCCTGAGTGCGCTCACCAGGCATGTGCAGGACAACCAGGGGATCAGGCCCAACCAGCATGGGTGCATGAAAGGCAGGTCCCGCTTGATCAACCTGATCTCCTTCTATGTGGATGAGGGAAAGGCTGTGGATGTTATCTAACTGGAATTTAGTAATACCTTTGATACTGTCTCCCACAG
The DNA here is from genome assembly GCF_030867145.1 of Opisthocomus hoazin. NCBI lineage: Eukaryota > Metazoa > Chordata > Aves > Opisthocomiformes > Opisthocomidae > Opisthocomus > Opisthocomus hoazin. The sequence continues at coordinate 18,497,218 of NC_134419.1, forward strand.
CATTCTCCTGGAGAAGCTGGCAGCTCATGGCTTAGACAGGTGTAAGTTCACTGGGTAAAGAACTGGCTGTGGATGGCCGAGCCCAGAGAGTTGTGGCAAATGGAGTTAAATCCAGCTGGCAGCTGGTCACAAGCGGCGTCCCGCAGGGCTCAGTTTTGGGGCCAGTCTTGTTTAATATCTTTATCAATGATCTGGATGAAGGGATTGAGTGCTCCCTCAGGAAGTTTGCAGATGACACCAAGTTGGGTGGGAGTGCCGATCTGCTTGAGGGCAGGAAGGCCCTGCAGAGGGATCTGGACAGGCTGGATCCGTGGGCCAAGAGCAATTGTATGAGTTTCAACAAGGCCAATGCCAGGTCCTGCACTTCAGTCACAACCCCATGCAACACTACAGGCTTGGGGAGAAGTGGCCAGAAAGCTGCCTGGCAGAAAAGGACCTGGGGGTGTTGGTTGACAGCCAGCTGAACACAAGCCAGCAGAGTGCCCAGGTGGCCAAGAACGCCAACGGCATCCTGGCTTGTGTCAGGAATAGTGTGGCCAGCAGGAGTAGGGAGGTGATTGTGCCCCTGTACTTGGCACTGGTGAGGCTGCACCTGGAGTACTGGGTTCAGTTTTGGGCCCCTCACTACAAGAAGGACATTGAGGTGCTGGAGTGTGTCCAGAGAAGGGCAATGAGGCTGGTGAGGGGCCTAGAACAAGTCTAAGGAGGAGCAGCTGAGAGATCTGGGGCTGTTTAGTCTAGAGAAGAGGAGGCTGAGGGGAGACCTTATTGCTCTCTACAACTACCTGAAAGGAGGTTGTAGTAAGGTGGGTGTTGGTCTCTTCTCCCAAGTAACTAGCAATAGGACAAGAGGTAATGGCCTCAGGTTGCATCAGGAGAGGTTTAGATTTGAGATCAGTAAAAATTACTGAAAGAGTGGTCAGGCATTGGAACAGTCTGCCCAGGGAGGTGGTGGAGTCTCCATCCCTGGAGGTGTCCAAAAACCGTGTAGATGTGGCACTTCGGGATGTGGTTTAGCAGGCGTGGTGGTGTTGGGTTGATGGTTGGACTTTGTGATCTTAGAGGTCTTTTCCAACCTTAATGATTCTATGATTCTATTCCAGTTCTTCTTCTATAATCTACATGGAACAGAGAAAACTGAGCGTGGAGAAATAAATTTTACAGTATGGAATGAGGGGAAGGATGAAGTTGCGGGTTTTTCCCCTCACTTTTCCCCCTCATGGAGCAGCTGTGCCATGCAGCCACGCTGTATCACACACACGTTCCGCTGACGCCGCCTCCCCACGCACTTTTCCACCTGAAGCACTCCGCCTTTGCCGCACAAACTACGAAAGGCCTGGAACTGCCGGGCCCCAGCCACCCCCCTGCCCGCACCGGCAGCAGGCCCCGCGTTCAGCGGGAGGGGGCCGGCCGGCCGCGGGACGCCCCTGCCCGTTACCACTCCGCGTTCACCGGGCCCCCTACACCGGCTCCCGGCCGCTCGGAGAGCCAACAAACGCGGCCACCCGCACCCCCAGCTCAGGCTGCGGGCCGGCGCGGCCCAGCCCAGCCCGCCCCGGGGCCACTTCCCTCGCAGGCCCTCGGCAGAGAGAGGCCGAGGCCCGGCCCCGGCCCCGGCCCCGGCCCGCGCCACCACGACTCACCGCCCCGGCACCGCCTCCCCCGGCCGACGCGCCCCCGCCCGCGCAGGGAGGCCCGGAGCCGCCTGGGCGGAGCGAGGCGTCCGTCTCCCCACCGCCCGCGGGCGCTCCCTCCCGGTGCCTCAGGGGAAGGGGCGGGAGAGCCCTGCGGGAAATGGCGGCCCCGGGGGGTCGAGGGGGCCCTTTCTCGTCGCCCGGCCGGGCCGTGAGCGTTCGAGGAGGGTGCAGAGCTGCGCGGCCCGGGGCAGGTGGAGGAGTCCGGCCCCGCGCCGGGCCTCGCTCCTGAGGGGAAGGCGGTCCGCCGAAGCGCGGCGCCAGTCGTTGGGCCGAGGCAGGCGGCTGAGGTGCTGGTGAAGGGCTGCAGCTGGGCGGGCGGTCTGCCCGCGAGGTGAGGCACAGCAGCTTGGCTGAACGCATTAGAAATGTCTCCCCGTTTCTGAGTCCTGGTGGATTTTTTGTCAGAACTTGAATTATGATTTTTCTGATCTTTTCGTGCTCAAATACGTCTTGGTATGGAGCTGCACACACTCATGTATGTAGCATCTCTCCAGCAGTATAAAAATTGGGGGTCAGCTGGTGTAAACTGGGCTAACTAGTTACCTTGTTAGGTCTGCCTTTCTGGAAGGAATGACATGTCAAAATCGTTCACAACCATCTCATACCTAAGTTAACCCCTTACTAGCAAAAGAATGGCGTTTTCCAGATTGCTAAGGTCTACCACAGAGTCACAGGATTTGCATTTCTAAGGTTGCCTTCACAGCCAGGAGAAACAGACACCACTTGAAAATGAAAAAGTTCCTTTTAATCAGCACCTCATCATCACTGAAATTTGATCATTCAGTTAGAAATATATATGTATATACTTGAAATGTCTTTGCAACCTATTTTTGCTGCTTTTATACATCTTTACAAAAACAGTTTGCCTAAATATCAACATCACAGATGCTTTAAGAAAGAGAGAGGTTGTACAACTCCAGTTGATGTTATATGCTAAGTAACACTGTGAGCTTAACATCCAGTATTTCAGACCACCGCAGAGCTGAAAGAACCTCACAAAGCAGATTTTACAGGGGCCTGGCATGACATTACGTGTCAAGTGCATTGCTTGTTCTAAAATGTCCAGTAATACAGATAAATATTTTAAAAAGGACTGCACAAGACGATAAGAAAACACTTAATATAGCAAGTCTTTATGTTTTTGTTTTTTTAATGTTGATGCTAGAAAGAGGTCTAATGTATCAATAACAATCACAAAGAGATGTATTAGCAGGAATAATGCAGGTATCAAATGCATCAAAGTACATCTATTGCTTGGATATCATTACTATATGTGTTGTGATTTATATATGATCATTATATATATACACGTAAAATGAAAGAGAGCTGGCAGAGAGACCTCTCCACGCATCCACCGGAGGGCAGCAGATCCCAAGCCTTACCATGTCACAAGGTGCTTCAAAAAGGTGAAAAAAAAAGAAACTTTAGCTTTCAGTTGGCTGTTCGTTACACTGATGCCCATATTTTTCACAGAGTATCGTGTACAAAGCAGACATCTTGGGGAGATCCATGCAATGTTATATTTTCCGGGGTTCTGCATGACACCGCTGCTCTAGGTCCGTGATACAGACAGCTGAAGGGATGTTGTTAACATACTGCTGATTCATCCTCAGCTGATGAAACAAGCACTATTTGAGTCCTTACCCTGTGAGCTGATGCTCAGTGTTTATCAGATCAGCTGAGAGAATAAAGGCGGTTTTAAAGTCTCGTCAGCCCCAACTGGCTCTGACATTTTGTCTCTTGCAAGACACCTGATTATGTGACTCCAGTTGATAAAACAGAATCTTGTAAGCACGTGAGTTAACAGGATCCACTGCAGTTTAACTAACTCGGCAAAGGCAATATTGTCTGCTCTTTAAGTTAGAATTCCTTAGTATCTGGTGCAACAGTTTTAGTCTAAATTTCAACTGAAGTAATATGAAAAACATGTAAAAAGTCCAACTTACACAGTAATTGAAGTCCAATGTAGTGATGGACCGCTGTGAAAATTCTAGTTGCTACTTATGCTAAATAGCTTTTTTTTTTTTTTTTTTAGTTCTCCCCCAAAATTGACAGTTTAATTTCTTTAATTTAATGGCATTTTGTGCTTTAAGCAGGAAGCGCTCACTGTGTGTATCAGTCGCAACGTCTTAAAGGAGGTCCGTCTCAGCAGTGTTAGAGAAACCAATTGAGCAGTTCAGCCTTGCCCACACTTTCAGCAGTGTGAAGGGCCAAAACTTCTGTTTCAAAGATCACTAACTTAAAAGGATTTTCCAAGTTCTGTCACAGCAGGGATAACAGGAATGTTAACACTGACATCTGAGCCTAAAGATTAAATACGGCAAGTCAAGCCTTTTGAAATCAGCATTCAACAATTTTCATAAAATTACATCAGTCCTGAATCCCAGGACTCAACTAAAGTAATAAAGGTACGGTGAGGTATTTGCTTTTTCAGATTTATCTTTCATACTTAGAAGTAATATTTATTTTGATATTTTAAATAAGTAATTTTCCCAGTACCCGCATTAAACTTTTCTGGCTTTTTTAGGCACCACAAATATCTCATACTGACTTTCAGTTCAGAAGCATCTCACTCACTTTGTAAGTGCACAGTAACGCGTCCTGAATTTTTGATAAAAGTCTTGCATGCCTGGTCTAACTGCTTAACACACTCTCATTCATTAGAAGTAAAAATTAGTGCATTTTTAGCTCCATCTTATTTGTGAAGTAAGAATGGTAGTCAGGAATTTCTACGCTTCAAAACAGATTAGTGAGAAGCAGTTCAATTGAAGAGGAGAAAATTATTTGGCAGAACTTGGATGCACAAATCACACTATTAACAGTCCACAGAAAATCAGCTGACTTCAGCTCTGTTGTGTCCTTGGAGTTTTCTACCGTAGCTGCAGTAGATCAGACTGTAATGAACCTGTATCCTGGTCAAATCAAAGTAGTGATGAAAAACATGAAATTCTGATCAGCTTTCCCTTGAGATATAGCCAGTACTTTACAAAGTGGTATTATTCAAGTCATAAAAATAAAACTTTGCACGTGGCAGTTCAAAAAGGCACGTATGTGTTATAATTTCCTTTTTATATGGATTTAGAACCCCAAAGATGCTTTTGTCAAGAGGAAAAAGATATTAAATTACTGATGAGACATGTAAGTCTTTGACACAGTCTTATTTACTAACAAGAAGTGGATGAAAGCCTGTTTTTCTGATCACAAAAGCAACTGGACAGCAAATGAGAGAATCTCTTTGCTCACAATTCCTCTTCTGAGTATCTTCTTCTATGCCTTTTCTGCCTCAGAACTGTGCAACTATGCTGCGCTAACAGTCCTGCTTTTCAAGCAAAAGCACAGGCAGACATGCTGATGTCCACAGCAGTGTGGTGTCCAGTCCTGTACTCACGCCTGTGCAGTAGGTTAGGCAGGACACCCACACACCTCTTAGCTGCGGATAGTTTGGAGCCTCTCGGGCAGGAGGTACCATCCTTACCCCCAGCCCATTGCCATGCTACCACTTCACAGTCTGCCGTGTTGTGGCTGTAGGCCCTGTTTAAGAAAAATAGTATGAATCTTGTCTTTTGCAAATATTAAAGAGATGTTCTGAGAAATGAGTGTGCTGTCTTAAATACAGTGTACGACAATACAGATGAAGAAATACAGCCCAAGTATCTCGCAGGCCTAACTTTATTCCTAAAGGCTGAGTCCATGCAGCATCTGGGTTGGGAAAGAGGATGTGGCTATCTGACTGCCCCCACACTGCATGACTAACACTGGATTGCATCAGAGGGGTCCAGGAAGCTGGAAATACTTCAGTGAGAATTTCCTATATTACTCACAGTATGTAGTATTAAGCAAATGCATAAGACTTTTCAGTCGTTTGGGGTGAGCCGTATGACTCGTGTCTAACTACACTTTTTTATGATTAAACATCCAAAATATGTGCCAAAGAACTCCTCATATTAGGTTGTGCTATACACGTTTATTATTTACTTTGATTCTCATTCAAAAATAATGACCTTTTCTTTGCCTGGTAGACTGCGCTGTAGTGATTTACTTATCAGATAGTAGCTACTGTATATGCTTGGCACTATTTTAAAAAAGACATCATAGCCAATTAGTTTGATCCTGGAGTTCAGATTATATTGGCTTTATTGCCCCTAAAGATCTAATCTTAGAAGGTGCTGAGAGCGCTGCAATTTTAAATGACCTCATACATTTTGTATATCTCAAAGAAAATCAAATGCAATTGCAGAGTGAAGTAGGTGGTGGATAACTCCAGCATTTCTTAGCAGTATCCATAAACAAATTAATATTCATTTATTTGGATATTGTTCATACTGCCATAGCTGATTTTAAATTGTGTCTCTGTATCTTTGACTTCTTTATAAAATGACGTATTTTTATATTGTGAAGGTTTATGGACAAATTTGGCTTATTTTTCCCTGTGGAATGAAGCCATTAATAATGAAAAAGAATATGACAATGGAAGTATTTTCTGACAGATTCCAGATGTGCCTTCTTTGTATTTAGATTTAGGTAGAGGTACTTTGGTATAACAGACCTTTTTGTCTTATTTTTCCCATGTTGTTTAGAAAACAGAAGACAAATTTCTGCTGGAGGTGTGGCAGTGGCATGTTTTATTATGGATTCCTCAAGCTACCAGAAAGTGATTCTGTGACATTCTTGCTGTCAGAGGCTACAAGTAATACAGAACTGATGTTTTAACCTTCTGGAGGGATACTGGGAATATTTTTTTCCTATAAATCACTGACCAACCTCAAACTATACATTAGGAAAGATGACTGAAAGGAATGAAAAAAATAAGGTCCAGAATGGAAGTGTGCTGAAAGACAAATAAATTGCCTTTGGTCTTTTTGTCTAACAACTTCGCTGAGGATCTGAGTCTGCAGGGTGCAGAGCAGATCCTGCTTTATGGTAAGGGCAAGTTAAGTGGGAAAGAGGTTATGCTGGTAGATCCCAAGTCGGTTCTTTCAGAATGATGCAGATTAAAGAAACCATGTAACCAAAAGCGTTTAAACTGATCAGGTTAATTTTGTTAGCACCAAACTGGGAGGCAATTTCACACATAAACCAGACTGCAATTCTGAGGGGACAGCAACTTCTGGTGAAAAATTAGCTGAGGACTGTAATCAGCAAGGAGAGGTTATTTGAAGGGGGTGACCCTCTTGAGCTGTCTCAGTTGAAATCAGGGCTGCATGCCTGCGGCCTAATGAGTAAAGCAACAGTGATTACATAGAACAACGCAGCAAGTAATTCCCTACTAGAGGACTTGTGATTTCTAGTGTGTTAACCGCCACAGTAAGCATAAAGTTGCCTCCAGACGAGTGCTGAATTGACTAGAAATGCAATACTTTGCAAGAGTGCTAGGCAAATAGAAGCTGGCATTAATAAAGTATTTACTAGGTGTAAAATTCTTTCACCTCTATGCAAGGTGAGTGAAATGTAAAAAATAGGACAGCGTAAATGAAAGAAAGACCTAGGATGGTTGTGAGAAGCCCAGATCTGCATAGAATACGCTGAAGTGTATTTTCTGTGTTTTCTGAAGATAATTATGTGATGTAGAATTTGAAGTGCTGGATTCTTAATTGCATTTTTATGACTTCTAGTTGCAATACTAGAACTGTACAGAGGAGTCTAAGCCTTTGTGAACAACAAGGAGTGAATGGTGTTGGAATCCCAAAGCAATTTTTTTTCTTTTTTTTTGTTAGTAGCATTCTAGCAGACAGGCATCAATAATTAGTAATGCAGTACTATGTCATGTCTGAGCTGTTTATGCCTGTAGGGCTACTAGAGCCAACAAACATTTATTTTGTGTTGAAAGCTCTTGGGAGACAACTACTCATCTTTAGTTGCTCTGTCTGCTTGGAGTCCACCGTAGAAGTTTTCTTGGAAAGTCTCAGCCAAAGACTTCACAATTAGTCAATAAACATAAGATGCAAGGATCACCAGGAGGCAAGAATGCAATACCATCTCAAAGAAGCAGAGAGTAATCCTTATTCTTCAGCATTTAAAAACTAGGTGATGACTGGAAAACATCCTGCTTAGAAAAGCATTGCTTATGCCACCTTATGCTGATATTTTTCTTTATCTCCTTTCCATATTGCTATTATTTAAGATGTCTTCTTGATCCTGATGTGCTGGTTTCTTTATTCAAGCCTTTTATTTCCTCTCTAAACTCTTTGAGAACTTTTTTTTTTCATGATAAATATTTCTTATATGATCTTTTCTAACTAGACCTTCAGTGTGTTTAGCACAGGCTTTGTTCTGAACATGAATTAGGAACCACTTACTGCGTAATCATCTGTTTCCTGTCTTCTAAAGAAGGTTTATTCCAGTTAGCCTCAGTATGGCTTTCAGCACTGTTATCTGTTCTACCTTTTGACATTGAGTACTGCTTTGATCTGTTCTTTAAATTTCTCTGACTGGGAATATTGTTTTAGGATTATATCTGTATTTTCTACTCCCCTTTCCCCAGCTTTAGCTTATTCGTCATCTTCCTGTGTTTTGAAGTTCACCAAAAGCCTTCCTTCAGCAGAGTGTGTGAACAGAATCTTTGTTCAGCAAAATAATTATGTTTTTCAGTCGTGTTTCTACAAGTGAGTTAGGAGCATGTGTAGTACTGCACTGGGACCAGTTCCCGTCCTTGTGGAGAACAAGAGTTAAGCACAATCTTACTCATTTATCTCTGCAATTCAGTCTCCCCTTCCTCTCAACACTCCGCCTCCCTCAGTTGTGGACAGTGTTCCAACAACTGTATGACTTGAACACACGACAGCTGTATCTGAATATGGTAATTTCCATCAAAACTCCCTGTGAAATGCCATACTCTGGTTATTGCTAGCAGTTAGGAACAGATGGCTAGATAGGAAGTGTAGCGCTCAACTAAAATTCACTGTAGCACTGTTCTTGATTTCCATTAGAATCACAAAAAGTGGGGCCAGTGTTTCTCTCTTAAAAAAATTATTTTTTTCTGGGATGCCCTATATACACACTCTACAAATAAATGCTTGTTGGTCTGGGTAAAAGGCGTTTCTAAATATTCACTTAGTTTTATCTGTCATGAGGCTCCAGTTGATACCTATGAGTTGTGAGTCAAAAGCAGCATAGGCTGTGTAGAGAAGGTCTTTACAGACAATAGATTTCTATATATGCTTTGCTGCAAAGTGATCTTCATGCTAGCTACCCTATATATTGTACATTTCTGGGGAGTTTAGGCTGCCTGCACTGTAATGGGCCAAAACCTTGCTGTTAACATACTGCTGTCACTTTGTCTTCACTCATTTCCGCACAGGTAGACCCACACAGAGGACAGGTAGCAGTACAGAACAGAGAAAGAAAAAGAACATGCTCTCTTCTCAGATGTCCTGTGTTTTGCAGGATGGCCTATGTGTGGTGCTGGTCTTGGGATACTCGATGATCCTGGTGCCTTTTCACTGAAGTACATCCAGCCAAGGAGGCATCTCCTGCTCTGAACTACTGTAGTGCAGCTCAAGAGCTAATGTATCAGGGGTCTGGAGTGAATATGAAATGACAGACTCTAACACTTCCAATTTTAGCAACATCTACATCTTCGAGATACTCCTGTCTTCAGCAGGAACTAAATTAATATTCCTGTCCAGTGATGCTGGATTAAACTTTTATGATTATCATATTCATTTGATAAATTGGGAAGACCTTTGCTAGTTTCTTACTGCCCAAAGCTGTCTGAAAGGAACAAGGGTCTTGCCTGAGCTCGGGGCAAAGGATTTGGGCAGGTCCCTCCAGTGTAGGCAGAGCTGTGGCTGCCCACAGATCCAGCAGAGGGAAGTGTTGTTCTAAAATACCCACCTGTGACCTTTTTTGTTCACCACAAGCCACACTATTGCACCAGGAAATCAATGGTCTGGAGCCTATATAACATGGGATTTACACATTCCCGGAAGGAGACAAAGAAGCTTTAGCAAACGCCAGAAAGAGCAAGTGTAATAATAATTAGGATGTGCTAGGGACTGAAATTGTATTATATGAAGAACTATGAAGCTTACATTTTTTTAATGCTTTTTAGGAGAACAAATGGTAGTATGGCATTTTAGAGGTTAAAGGATTGTGATCTGCTGGTTCATGCTTCAGCTAACTATGAAGCTGTAGCCTTCCCTAGCAAAAGATGGGATCTTGAGAAACAGACGGTCAGAAATGCACTTGGTGGTCACAAGACAAGTGGTCGTAGGGTGCTTTATTCAAAGGACTGGCTCAGCTTCTGTGACTGCTGCCAGCGCCATTGCCGATCAAGATGCTGTTGCTCCTGCTACTCCAAGCACCACTGGAGGTTAAAAGACAAGTATCATAACAGCCCTCTGATATTATAAAGAATGTTCAATAGGGAATATTTTAAAGTTAATTTTTGACTATATTACCCTTTTAAATACACAGGACTCTGTTTTATAGCTTTCGCTTTCTTACCACGTGAGATTTCCCCAAATCATACAAGTGAAGGAACTGAAGCAGATGCTTGGGACACCCGTTAGTCACACTGAGCATAACATTTGAAACTGTTACTTCTTTTGAGATTCAAAACTGGTTTCGTAACATCTAAATATCAAGTTAAAAAAGATCAGGGGATGGCATGATGTGTGAAATGAAACTCAACTTTCCCTGGATTGTCAAGCTGTTGTTTCTCAGTATCTTATAAATGGCTGTGACAAACAATTAGAACAGGTGTCAGAGCTTGAAGAACATTTTCCAGAAAAAGTTGCTTGAAAAAGACTGGAAGAAATTAATCCTAAAATAATTGCACTAAAGGAGAACTTGATCTGCTAGGTATACAGTCAGGAGCTGCATTGCTAAAAGCAGCATTGTTTTTGAGTAGGCGGTTAACAAAATATTCCCTTTGCTCAGATATCGTTGCTCGGAGATTTGTGGGGTGTGGCTGATGAGTCGAGTGCTGCCCTTGTGCTTCCCCAGGAGCTACTCAGTAGCAGAGTAAATAACCAGACCTAGAAACTTGGGTTGCAATCTTTTGCTCAAGCAGTTATGAACCTTAAGACCATTAACTTCAGTGTTATGGCTTAATTCAGTACTTTGCCTTTTACTTTTAGCACAAATAGTTCTTGGTTTTCTAATTTAATTAAACATTAATTTGTCTTCCTAGCCTATTGCTGACTAAATGAAAATGTGGTGGTTCCTGGAGACAGACTTTTCATTTTTGAGTTGGTAGGAAGAAAGATTTTAGAATAAGATGTACTTTTTGTTTTGCTCGCAGAAAGGGTAACATGGATGAAATAGTTCCTTGGGGAAACCCTAACAGAGCAGAAGATTTGTCTTGGTAATGGGAACCGAGATACAGTCAGCCAAGGAGGTGGCAGGTCGAGAGGCAGAAGAGCAGTGGTCTCCTGGCAAGGTCGCTGGCCTGCTGTCCGCTGTTCGGCCAACCTTACCTACGGCTCTTGGAGCAGAGGCTGCAGACCATGCCACGCCATTGTCATCTTTGTGGTGGCCATAGCGGCTTCTCTGGTGTTAGATAACTATCAAAGGGCATCACCCTAGGTAGAAACTATCAGCCCAAAACAAGTACAAACCAAATACGTTCTCTGTGACGCTACCAATGCGACTGCAAACTAGTGAAGCAAACGAGCTTTTTTTTTTTACAACATACAGGTTTGCATTAGTATTTCTATGTGTTTGGATTAAAAAGCAAGTTTCACTTTTATCTGTAATTAGTTTCACTTCTGGCTCAACTGCAACACTTGTGTGTCAAAACAAGCACACAAAGTATGTTGTGTTTTAATGGCTCTTTTAAGCTGAAAATACTAATAATGGCTAAATGTGTCCTGAATACAAGTTTCAAATTGTTATTTTTGCAAAATGTAGTGTGTGTGCTATTTAAATGAAGGGATTTTTTGTATAGCTGTGAAGAAGAGGATTTTGGTGTTTTGTGGAAGAAAAGCAATATTTTGAAAATAGACCCTTTTTCCACAAAACCGGTGACTAGACAAACGACAAACGTTACTATAACAGAGCGAGCGCAAGGAGTATAATTATATCGTAAACAGAGTTTGGAACAGATGCTTGCAGTGGCGTTGCCGGGACTGAAGATGCGGCAGGAGAACTGCGGAGCCGACGGGGCTGTGTGTGTGGCTGAGGGGGGGCAGACCGGGCCCGCCCGTCCCAGGGGTGCGCCGAAATCAAACCTGTCCGTCAGGCTCTCGGCGCCCGCCCACAGCACCAGCCCCTGCAGACGGGGAGGGGGAGCTGCGCTGGCCGCTGGTCAAGGGGAGGCTGCAGCAGGAAAGTCAAACGGGCGCCCGGGGTTGTAACACATTGTGTGCGTTTGTGAAGCTTTTGGCGTAGTTGTCACGTTTGTACTGGAGCTGGAGAGCCGCGGGAGGGTCCCGCCGGCCCGGAGCACGGGGCGCTGCCTGCCCCTCGCAGCGCCCAGCGGGCCGCGGCCTCTCCCGGGCTGAGCGGTCGCTTTGTAGGCGCCACCTCCTTCAGGTTTTGTTTGATCAGCCCACCGCGATCGATGCTTGCCCGCTTCTTCCACCTCCTCCCGCTGTCGGGACGCTCTGTTCGCCTCGACGCCGGCACCGAGGGGCGGCTGCTGCCCCGGCGCCGGGGGCAGTCAGTCAGTCAGTCAGTCAGTCAGTCAGTCAGTCAGTCAGTCAGTCAGTCAGTCAGTCAGTCAGTCAGTCAGTCAGTCTGGCGGGGCAGGGCGCACCACCGGGAGCGCCCCCAGGTGCCACGCAGGTGGGTGCCCCGCGGAGGGCAGGGCCGGGCGCGGTGGGACGCTTTTGTCCGCCGCAGCCCCCGCCCCCGCCCCGCGGCCTGTCAGCGGTTCCGCCGGCCGCGCCCCATTGGCTGGCGCGGCCGGTAACGTGACAACGGCGGCGGGGCGGGGCCGGATCCGAGAAGTGCCGGCTGGAGCCGGTGCCTCGCGCTACGCTGCCGGCGCTCTCGTGGACGGAGCGCGCGGGCGGCACGCCGTTGCGCGGAGGCGGTGTGGGCGGGCGGGGCCGTGAGGCCGGGCCGGGCCAGGCCAGGCCAGGCGGGAGGCGGCGCGGCCAGGTAAGCGCGGGGCGGCCGCCGCTGACAGGTGCCCCACTCCCTCGGCACGGGGGGACGGGCGGAAGGAGGGGGCAGGACGCAGCGCGGCTGGCTCTCGCCGCCTCCCGGAGGCCGCCCCCGCGTTTCCCGCCTCGCTGAGGGGCTGGGGTGCGCCCCCCACCTGCGGGCAGGGAGCGGGCTGCCAGGCGGCCCGGCGAGGCTGCGCGGCGCCCGCCCCTTTCCTCGGCGGCGCCCCGCAGCGGGGCCTCTCGCCTGCCCGTCGCCCCGCAGGCCGGCCGGGACCGGGGAGGGACCGCGTCCCGGGCGCGGGGCGCCGGGGCGAGTCTGTGCCCGCCCCGGGGGCTGGCGGCCGCCCCGCTCCCGCACGGGTGGGGCTCGGCGGAAAACCGTTTTCTGATTTGCGTAACCGATGTTTGCGCGTGTCCTCAAGTGACCCGGGGCGCCGCAGGTCGCCTGGGGCTCCCTTCCTCGGGCCCGGGCCCGGCGGGGCGGGAGCTGGCGCCCCTCGGCCCAGGCGTGGCGGGCACCTGCCCGCGGGCGGGCGAGCGGACGGACGGCTCCGCCGGAAGGGGGGGAAGGCGGGAACCCAGCGCTGCAGGCTGGCCGCGCTCCGCGGGGGCGAGAAGCGTCTCCTTGTCTCTGTCGTCCTCTTGCTTTGCTCTGCCTTCCCTGTGCTCCTCGTCCCGGCGAGACGGGGCTCTGGGGGCAAGGGGTGCCTGGCGCGGTGGCCGGCCCGGGAGCCCTGGCCGAGCCGCTCCAGCGGTGGGCGGCTGGCTCTGCGCCGGCAGGTTCCTGGCTTCAGGGAAGAATTGGTGGTGAATCCCGCAATTAACTGGTTCTGCAGGGGTGGTTAAAGTGGGCTTCCCTAAAGCTTAATTTTATATGAAGATTGCCATTAATTATGCTGAGCGGGTAAACTTGAACTGACACCTAGCATGGCCACTGGAAACAATATTTTTGAGGTAATGCTAGAATAAACTGGGAGCTATGTGGTCACTTGCAGTTTCAAGTATTTAAGCTACATGTTCTGCTGACTCCCAGCTTTCCTTTTCTGTTTGCTGGAGTGATAAGGCAAGGCATAATTTCTTCCCTGGTGTCTCAGAATTCTTCCTTATGTACCTTCCTAGCAGAGAGAGCAACGGATCACAGCTTAGTGATCTGTCTTGTCTGAGCTCTGAAACTTTCAAGAGAGAGGGGAAAGGAGCTCACAAGGCTAAAGTGTTGAAGTCTTCTATCTTACAGAATCACTCATAGAATTTATTAGGTATTGTCTAAGTATGTCATATGCATTTACTCTCTGTAATTCAGCTGACTGTGTGGGGAGTAGAAGAGTTATCCAAAGTCGTGCTTTTATTCAGTATCCATGGTGCTGAGTGGGGACAAGGGACATGAAAGGTGAGCAGAATGAAGGATGATTGTAGTAGAGAACCAGTAGTTAGGATAGGGTACAAGTTTTCTTAAGGGTTTTCCCAAATGTTTCAAACATTCTGCTGTAGCTAGATAACAAAATGTTTATCACAGTTTTATATTAGCATATGTTTTTACATTCTACTGAGTTTTGCATTAGCGTGATGTAACAGCGTTTCAACTTCAGTAGGATTCATGTAACTTTTAGAAATTTGCAGTGTTAACATGCTTGCTCCCTTAGACTCTTGAGAGAAGAGAGTTGATGGTCTGACTCTGTTTTTTTCCCTTTTTCAGGAAAATAGGATTCTCGTGAGGAGAAAAAGAAAATTGCCTTTTGTTTCTTGCAAGGTACCAATACAGCTGCACTTAGAAGTTGACGAAAACATGTTGAGTAAATTTTAGAGAGGGACCAACAATGCTAAAGGAACATCTATCAGTATTTCAGTGTTGCAGAATGAACTTTATAGAGCAGTATGTCTCTGCCAATGCTGTATTTTTATAATGCATTTCTGGAGGGGGGGTGGAGGGGGAAATCTTGTGTTCTGTTAGCTGCTACTGTGCCTGCTCTGCCTGACATGCTATAGGTAGTGAAAGAGACTGTGGCACTAGTAATATTACTGCAGCTTACTGTATCTACTGCTAAAGCCATAAAGCATTACTCAGGATTAGAAATGGATATTTTATGTGACTAAGGGGATAAGGTGTGGTTTATACTGGTCTTTATGTCACTTATCTAAATGTTTCATGCTGCTGTCAGTATTCTGTGCACTAACCTGTGGGCTGTATTTGTCGTTTCTGTAGGCATCCCTATGACAGCTGTTCAGCTGTTGTCTTGCAAATAGTGTTATTCTGCCAGTTGGTCTTGCAGTCACTCTTTTTAAACAGAAGTTAGTCTGTGCTGTGTTTATGAAGACATTTAGTTCAGATACCATGGGTAGCCATGTAGAAAGGCAAGGAACGTAAAGTGGAATTAATATTCTAATATTTAAATATGCTGTCACTTTAATGTTTAAGTGGTATAGATTGTATGTTTGTTTAGCAATGTATATCTATTATTAATTTGCTAATAATTAGCTGATAAATAATATGCTTTATTCTTCTTAACTTGTGGCAAACTCTGGTGTGCTTGCCTAATACGTGTTTGTATCCTGTATGGAGTGAGTTCAGAGCCACACATCACAAACTTGTAAGTGTGCTTTGTGGTAGCTGGTAAAGGTAGCTGAGCGGCTGTGGCTGCAGTTTATTAGCCCTACCACTACCATGTAGGCATTTAGCCTCATTAATGTCAGACAGCTTGTTATAAATCATGTGGTCTTAAGTTATTAGTAACTAAACTGCTTATTTGCATGGACTATCTTAGGTATACATTACAGTTAGAGTTGTATCAGACTTGGTAAGCGAGCTTCTGTTTATTGTGGTTAGGCTTGGGTTTGGGGATTCTTTTCCCCAAGAGTTGTCAGTGTGCTACGAACTAGTTCTGGATTTAATTTCTAGCTGGTTGAAATCAAACTGTAATTCAATATTAAATGAGAGTGTCATAATACTTAGGAATAGTTTCCCCAATTATTTTGTTTAAACTTACTGATATGAAAAGGCTATACTTTCGAGCGGTGTAGTGCATTGGAAAGCAGGCAGATGATGCAGCTTTCAAGAAAGCTGTTGCAACTTTGGTTTGGGGTATAGTGCTGGCACACCCTCCTCTGATGTACGCCCGAGAGGATTCTAGGGCCTTTCAACAATCAGAAGGGAATTGTGGAGAAAGCTTGTAATGGAGTATCTTCAATTTAATTCTCACTGGTGCCATTCTGTTTCAAAACAGAGTTTTCACACACCCTGAATTAAATTATGTAATTGCATGTCCGTCAAAGTGCTCAACTTCTCAGTATGTTCTGATACTGTAAACTGGAATGCAATTTCTTATACTGAAATTGAGAGTTTAGTTGATTGTGAGAAACTAAAGGGATTAAAAATGAAGGTAAGGGATCCAGTGATACCAATAAAGAATACAGTAGTAACAAAATCTGCTTTTGCTGCTAATTGTTAGTAGGCTTAAGAAATTGTTATAAACACTTTGTTTCTTTGGGAGATAGTAGTCTGACTTGTGGTTTTAGTGTAATATGGAAACAAAGTTTCAGTTTTGTGGCTCAGCAGCTACAAAGCTATGGTCATGTAGTTTACTCAGGCTTAATTAAAGTGACGTTGATTTTAAAGCTCCCACTTTGAACCCCGGGAAACGTAACCCCTGATTTCCCAGACATTATTGCCGTAGTTTTCTGGGGGAAAATACTGGTATTGTATGAGTAGTTCAGGTTGTCAGTAGTTCAGATATTTTCAGGTAGCTAAAGTTAGTCTGCATGCAAATGTAACGGTCTACTGAGTTGGAATTTAAGAACTGCAACTTTAGACTCTAATGTTAAAATAATTATCCTTTAAACTAACTTTTCCATCTGAATGAAAGCAAAATCTTGAGGTGCATTTGTTGTGTAATCCAAAATATTTGAAGAAAGGAGGGCATTTGAAAAATTTTACTTAAAACCCATCTGTTTCTAGGCTGTGTTTAAATTATTAACAAGATAAACTGTCACTTCCAACCCGTGCCAATGGAAGTGTGGAATTTATTATTACTTTGCCAGTGCCTTTGCAGTACAGGAAAACTGTTTTCTGAGTAAATGTTTTTTGTTAAACATTAATGTTGTTTAAATACTAACTTTGCAATGACACTGACTCAAAGCCAGGAAAGCACCAAAACATTGCTTAATTGAAGTGAGACGGGATATGTCAATACTCAACTGCTTTACTGAACTGGAGTTGTTAAAAATAGTGTCTGCTTTACTTCAAACTACTATTCAGTTTCTTACAATTATGAGGCTGGAGGTTTTTACTTCGGAGTTCTTAATTGATTCAGGTGATGATAAAACATTGACTCCTGTTTTTGAAGTTATTAAACTTGGCTTCATACCAAAATGTGTGTTTCTTGTAGTACTGTGATCTGAAAAAACTTGCCTGTTAGGTCTCCCCAGACAGCCTACTCAAAAAGGACAGTATACATGGGCTTGATGGAAGCATGAAGTTTGAATGTAGATGCCAAGCTAACTTTGTGTTTGTTCAGGAGGCAAAGCAGGATGACTTTAGGTTTACTGCAGCATTCAAGTCTGATCACTTGTACGTGGTTTTGAAACTTAGCATTGATCTCGGAGATACTTCTGATAAGCATAACACCATACTTAGCTCTCCTGATCCATGCGTGTGTGCAGTTCTCAACCTGTAGAGTTGTGTTTAGGTATTCGTATGCAATTTGTATGTACGCTGTTACACAGTATGTGCAATGTAAAATTTGTCCTTCAGTTCTTTTATTAAAAGAAAAGAAGATGTAGGTTCATGCTTTGTCCAATTAATAAATTCATAATGGAGAGTAATACGAACAGGAAGATACATAAGAGGTTGAGGTGACAGTGCAAACACCATGCTCCCTGCCAGAGGATTAGTAAAACCTATTCCATTTCAGGTGAGTTTGTATTTGACTGAAGAGTTTCACAAGTTTTTCTTTTTTACTTTGGGGTGGGGAGGTTCTTTAAGAAGATAACAAGATGGATTTCAGGAGAATTTGCATATAAAGAGAGTGCCCATGTTTGAGTCGGACGTAAATTGGAAACTTATCTTTTCTCATTATTTTATTTTGGATGCTTAGACTGAACACCTAGAATCAAGTGTTTCAACTTGTCAGGCTGGCTTTCCGGAGTAACTGTCTTTCCTGTTAAACAAGATGAAAACTTGCTGCTTCTTAGAAGAGATAGGAGCTACTGCTGAAAATCAGAATCAGCTTTGCAGAGTTAGAACTAATAGAGTGAAATCAGATGTGTTTCTGTATTGTGGCCATGATAATTATATTTTCCTAGATGCAGTCAAATTCTTCTGTGGTTTGTGGAAGTAATAATATTCCCTTCTGGAAAGTTCTTAGTGAAACTTATGCAGCATCAGGAAAACTTAAAACCAAACCATTGGGTTTTGGCTGTTCTTAAATCTTGTAGCTATAGTTTTGTGTAGTAATAAGTATCTTGGCAGAGACAGAATGTATCTGGTATGTATTTCTGATTTGTGACCTTGCTTGATGCTTGTGTTCTCAACATCTGTTATCCCGATAGGACACTGTTCAGTCTTGGCAGTCTATGAATATTGAAAAAAGATCAGCTTGCTTTTTAGGCCAAATGTTGGAATTTTAACTTATTGTACTAGATAACTTCATCTTTTAGAAACATCAAAAGGATTCTAGCTAGAATACAGTGTATAAATACAAATTTATATTTAAGATTAGGCAAAGGTGATAACTGTCTGACCACGTTTAGGAAAAGGAACAGCATGTGTGTTTCCAGCTCTCAACCTAACAGACCCTGTAGTACAGTCTAGAATAGAGTCTCTGATTACCTAGTAAGAAGTTAAATGTTATTATTGGGTAATATTCCTTATTTAAATACTTTATGAAGAATGGGAGAGACCTTATCATGATTTTACAGTTGAGGAATTTGAGGTAGAGAGAAATAAAATAACTTGCATGGAGCTATGCAGCTAGTCAGATGTAAACATCCCTAGTGACAGGGTTGGGTGTGGTTATTGCATTGGAAAGCAGTGTTTGAGCTAGGAAAATAATGTGGAATGGAGGTTCTGAATATCTAAAAAGCCTGGATTTCAGTCTGCTCTCTGCAATTCTAGCAGGACTTCCTATGGTATGAAGAATGCTGGCCTCTTCATCTCTGTCTCAATGCAGTGCTGTTGAATTCCTTATAGGACATTTATCTAGAAGTATCAAATCAGCATATGAACATGCTTTAGTTAATACATCAGTATGTATGGTATTACGTTATGGTATAATGAATTATGTTAATAGCCTAGTTATAGCAGCATATTCTGTGGACTACAAAACTGACTCAAATGCTTACCTAAGTAGGATTTGTAGTCTAACCTGTGTTCTGCTGTGCACTCCTGGTGGTACTTGAGAAGCGAATTCAGATTTAGGTTCAGGTGTGTAGACATACTGCAAGGCTCCTCCTGAGAACATTTTCTTATTTCAGACTTCTTTCTAGCAAGGTTACAGGAGTTGTCTTGGCTGTTTCAAGGGTCTCTGGCCAATTAAGACTTTATTGAAAAGTATGCTGAAAATGGAAAAGCATGTATGAGCAATTCCCTGCCTTTCCCAAGGAAATATAGTCTTTTGTTAAATAATCAGAATTGTTTTACACTGCTGGGTCTCTTGTACTTTTACTGCTCTTGAAGACTGAAGATATATTGTAGTATAATTAGAGTCTGTTAGTAGAGAAACCTTTTAATATTTAAGTTGTGAATATTATCCAGTGTTATCTTACTCTGCTTTGCTTTCTGATGTCCAGAGTGTAGGAGCATAATGAATGGACATCATGAGTATCTGACTTCTGGGAATTAAGGGGATAAAAATTAATTTTCTATTGTAGTACTTATCTTGGTACGCAGAATTAAATAGATAGCATTGAGGCTTCCTTTAGAATGCTGGAGGGATACTGCTGATACCATTGTCTTATGGTTATGTATTCATATTTCTCAGCATGAGAAAGACCCAGGAATGTGGTTACAAGAATAAAAAGGCATTAAAAGTGTGCTTGAAAATCTAATTTCATGCAGTTGGGAAGTGTCTGACTCTGCGTTAGCTATGTTAGTACTGGGGTGGAGGACTTGATGTACTGTTACGTAAGATGATTTCTGGAAGGGCTATAAAAGACGCATCATGCCACAGATATCAGTCCAAGTCTAGACCTTTTGAGACTGCTTTAGGTGTGATCTTCCTTGCTTAGGAAAGAATGGGCGAAGAACCGAGGAGGCTTTTCATACTTGATGCCCAGACTTACTCTAAGGCTTCTTCAGAACTTGGAAGTAAGGACTGTTTGTAGTATTGCTGTACTATTTCTGTCTTCAGCGTTGCCATACTGATTTTAAAACATAATGAGGGGCTGGGGGAACAATAAAGGAAGCCTGTTCTTTCAGGTATCACTTGAGAGTGTAATCTGTGCCTCTTCCATGGCACCTTTGGGCTGGAATGTTTGACAGTGTGGAATACCTGCAGTCATCTCTGGAGAGAGTTGTCTCCTTGCACGCTGGTTTGAATAAGCATTAGCTGAGCACAGATGGACTACGTACTTCCATCCTGAGAAGGCAGATGCATTTCACATGCTGTTTTATCTTCTCCTCTCCACCCCCAGTATATTCTCATTCCTCTTTTTCCTATGTTAGAAAGCCTACTTCCTTTAGGCTACTTTCTTAAGAGTCACCATTCCTCTGAGCATTGTTAGTCTTGCAGTTCTGATTCTGGTTCTGTTGGCTTTTTCTCAGTGGGATGATAATGCTCTTCGGGCATCCAGATTAAGTTTGTACAAGGAAGGTGCCCCTTTGTGCTAAAAGTGTTTTCTTGGGTATTAGTGTAGGACAGCCTTTGCAGCTCTTAGGCCTACGTCCTTGGTGGCACATTCCTCCTACAAAGGATTAGTCAAGGTAGGGTTTTCCCTCTCTCCTTTTGGTTGATTCTAACAAATAACTCAAAAGTCAGAGAAAAAAACACTTCCGCATATTTCACATGTTCCTGTTGCAGTCCTTGTAGGTGTTAAATTTTATTTTTACCTAGTCTGCCTTTTTTTTTTTCTTTCAATATGGACTGTGACCACTCATCTTTTCTGTGAATTTCTTGTAATTTTTGTGAAATTACCAGCTTTGTCTTAGCTGATATAGTATGGAGTCACTCTGGAAGTTATTTTCTGCAACCTAGATTCAATCTCTTACACTCGTCTTACTTAGAAAACCGTTTATCAAAGAAATGCATCTACTTGGTCTGGCAAGCTCTGTTTAATTTTTACTTCTGTAACTTGAGTGCTGTATTCTTTGAAATTAAAATAATGGATTTGAAGCTGGACTCATTTTTTTAAATATATATGAAGTTCACCATTGTATGTTTGCTGGATCTGTGATAGCATGAGCCACTCTGGGGTGATGTTGATGATTTGAGTACGTTGCTGTGGGTCCCGTAGGCTAGTATCTCAGTGGTCTCACAGTCCTATTTCACAAATCTATCAATGTTTCATAAAAAAAGGTAGGTTTGTCTATGATGAGATAACTGATACATGGTTTGAATGTACCTGGCTTCAAATTTGTTTGGAAAAAAAGGTCTCTTGTACTGCTTGGGTGCTTATTCTGCTCGTGTACCTGTGTCCGCTTACTGGGGCTTAAAATGAACTGACTTTCTGTTGCATTAAATTGTGTACTTCATTATGAACTGTCTAATGTCAAGTGTAAAAAAAATACAATTCTTTGGGCTCTTAGAAGTGTATAGATACTTTAGAAGTAGTAGGAATCCATACCCCTCTCCTACTTTGTATTCAATACTGAAGTTTTTGTTTACTTGAAAGTGTCATGGGACCAAAAAAAGAGGAATAGGAGGCTGATGGAAAACAGTGCTTCACTTCAAATACTAACCTATTTGTGCTGAAAATGAATGAGATGTTATCAGACAGTATAATGTCACATAACAGATATTTGGGACTTGTTCTTTATTTCATTTTTTAAGCCCCTTTTTTTACTTCATGAGAATTTCAGAAGTGACCTTCTGGAAGACAGTGAATCTATATGGCTTGTGATTTGCACCAAGAAGTGCTGATCATGATGATCTTGGTAAGAAAGGTACTCGGATTCTGTACAGTATCATTTAAAATTCTTTTTATTGGCTTTGACACTCTAGAGAAAGAGAATAGTATAGACAATCTTACATCACTTTAGAAGTTGGGAACATGAGTTGTGCAGCATCAAATGAGCCTTCAATCCTTGTGCAGCACACGGTGCAGACCCTGCCGGTAGAAAGGGTTACTTCATATTGATTATTCAAGCTATTGTAGAATTTTCTTACAAGAAAACAACTCTGTGCATCATTTCTGCTGTCAGCCAGGAAGAACGTTTACAGGAGAACTTCTTGCTGCATTTCTTGATAAAGACAAGGGCATGCAGGTGGTATAATTGCTGGTACCAAGTGGGAGCTGCCTGTGGACTCTGTTATGAGCTGGCTAAATTTATCCTGTGGCCAAGAGATCTCCACAGCACAAGTCTGGGCCTGTTAACTAGTCAGAGTCTAACTAACACTTCAGTGTGCCATGGTCTTCCAGTCAGAAGTATTAGTTTGTTGTACGCTTTTCTTTTTTAAAAGCCCTCTTTCCAGCTATTTTTTTATCTGTCAATGGGTTTTGCTATGTTTCTTCAGGAATTGCCAAGCAGACTTGTGACAGCAGAGCTTTTTTATCAGTGGGTAATATGAATGTGCAGTTTTTGCACTCTTTTTCTATTTATTTGCTTTTTAAAGAGGAATATGTGAAATGTACAACTGTTTGAAGAAATGTGAACTAATGGAGCAAATTAAAAAATTCTGCTTTCTAAAAAGAGTAATAGAATTTCCAGTGAGAATACAATTTAAGTTAAATTATTAGTTAAATATTAGAGACATGTTTTGTTTCACCCTAAGTGAATGTACTCTTTGGACTCTGTATAACCAATACAAAGTGTTCTTTTTCTAAACAGGTTCTTGTTTGGATATTTATTGTAATCAATATTTTAGATACTAATACATCTCTTCAGTTAATATAGTTATATTTGTAGTTAAAAAGAGTTAAAGGGATGAGAACACAAGCTGAAAATAAATCCATTCTCTGCCAAAGCTACTACAGCTGGGCTACAGGCTTATCTTAACATG
Source organism: Opisthocomus hoazin (assembly GCF_030867145.1). NCBI lineage: Eukaryota > Metazoa > Chordata > Aves > Opisthocomiformes > Opisthocomidae > Opisthocomus > Opisthocomus hoazin. The sequence continues at coordinate 18,520,117 of NC_134419.1, forward strand.
TCCTGAAGGAAAGAAGAGACCACGGCACTATAATACTTGTCTGTGTAGTTGAAGTCCTTCCTCTGTCATACTTCTGTCATCACCTGATACAACCTTAATTAATATCTTTTTAAAAATGCATCTCTGAGTTTGAAATTAGTGCTGAGACACTAAAGCAGTACAAACTATTGTTTACTACAAGTGTTGAGATTTGATTCAGTCTGGATTCTGCTTGGTCTGGTAGGGATCTTCAAAAGCACCATGACTACAAATGAAGTGATATTTGCCCAGAATGTAGACAGCTTGCTTTGAAAGAAATCGGTCATGTTGATGCAATTATGTGCAAAACAAACCTGGTCTACCTTTTGTTTTACTTTTGGTTTTTTTTACCATTAGATTGCTTGCTTTAACTCTGAAACATACTTGTTCAGAAACCTAGGTTTCTACCTACTTACTAGTTTTTCTTCTTTTTCTTTTGCAGTGGTTTTTGTGTAAACTGCTTGTCTCGCCTACTGTCTATGTAGTCTTAAACTTGGGTTTAAACTGAATATTTTTCTTACTGGTACAGGGCTTTCTAGGAGCATAGGCTGTGACCTTTTGCTTTAGCTAGAACACAATGCTTGGTGCCTTGACCTTAACTTGAGGAGAGGGCTGGAGACAGTGCTTTTACCAGTCAAAGTATGTATGTCTGAATATGCATTTGCATTTACAATTGCTCTCCAGGCTAGACTAGTATAAAATAAAAAACACATTTAATGTAGCTTGTAAATACATATCTTGTATTACAGCTTGATTGTAGAGTTTAACCCTCTAAATAGTTAACTTGGTTTCTCCCTCCCATCCATATTGAGAATTGGACTCGAGTAACTTCATGCAGTGGGGCAGACCTCACTAATGTGGTTCATTATCATGTGGCCTACAGGTATGTAATTTTAACTACCTGGGCAACAAGAATGTTTGAAGATGATCCATCTCCCTAGTGAGCATTTGACCAGTGACATAATTTACTGCCAAAGTTTTATCCTTTACTGGCCTTCCTTGAAATAAAGAAAAGACTTAATACTTGCACGTTGATGGCATTTAATGAGAAGTAAAGGCTCTGGCTCAGGGAAGACAATGGTCTGTTCTGCAGTGCTGCAGGCATAGGTTGGAAATGCAGGATGTTTTGTATCTAATCCTGCACAGTCGGATTTCAAAAGTCTTGTGTTTGTAAAGCAAATCAAATTGGAGTAAAGCTTCTTTTCAATTTAGATTAGACTGTGAGATAAAGTATTTCTCTTGCATTAAATGTACCAGAGAAAGGAAGTAACAGAATAAAGACGGGTATTCTGGGTTTAGGTGAAGCTGCCTTGAAGATGTTTTTTTCACCAACTCTAAGGCCTTTTGTGTTGAACCTAGGAATGTTCAAGCTTTTGGGTAGCTGAGGAAACTGTTTAAAATACACTTGCCATGTTATACTCTCTCAGCTTGCTGAAGGTATGGTAGTGGTAGAGGTGGGTAGTAGGTGTTTAATTTTGCAAGACTTTTTATCAGCTTGTGTGCTGTTCAGTTAACTCTGAAGCAGTAGCAGAGAAGAGTAACCCATGTAAAGTAAAAATGTAAGCGTAGCCGAACTTAGTAAATTTTAAACTAAATATGTTTACAATTTTTTTTCCCAGAAATTATTGGGCTACATAGTCTTATGTATGCAGCCTTCTCCAGAGAGCAAGAACGGCTTCTTAAACAGCAGAAGACTTTGCTATTACTGTTCACAGCTTATGTTCAGCAGTACTGTCTTGTGAGCAGGAGTGTTTAAGAATCATAAAATCATTAAGGTTGGAAAAGACCTCTAAGATCATCAAGTCCAACCATCAACCCACCACCACCATGCCTGCTAAACCATGTCCTGAAGTGCCACATCTACACGTTTTTTGAACACCTCCAGGAAAAAAAGGCCAGGTGTCTAGTTAATCCAGACACAGATGGTTGCGGTTGTCTGTAGTTGCAATTACGGTCTTTGATTGCTTGGAAGGACTTTAGGTCTTTGATTGTTCGAAAGGCTGATATGGAAATCTTATAACAATATTAGTGTAGTCTTGAACATCCTGTGCTTGAAGAATATGCTTGTTATTGTAGAGTGTGGGAATATCTTCTGGTTTATTTTAAATACAAAAGAATAATCACTTATACATGTTTAATTATCACCTGTGACCTTCTTCAGAAGGAACTGGAAAGAAGCTTTCTCTAATCTTGTTTGCGTGTTATTCTGCATTCAGTGTAATAGAGATCCAAAAATACAATCCTCACTGCATAGATCTTAAAACTGAATCTGCATGTGCACACAAGTGGTCAAGGGACAGATTCTGAAAGACCGTATATCAAATGTAGTGCCTGAATTGAGTAGTATATCACTTCTCAATAGGAGGCTTAAAAAAGGGAGAGGCAGTTATGTGAATGCATCTGCTACAAGTATGTATGACAGTATCACTATCTATGAAGTCAGACCTGCCCCAAAACTCTTGCAGTACCTGGCTTTTTGTGCTTTAGGGAATGCCAATAAAAAGGGAAGTTTTAGCCATGACAAATGTGTTTTCGGTGATGAATGTGTATAGGGTTAAAGTTTATTACTTTTACCTTTGGAAATATTCATGAGGGTTTATTTGCAAGTGGAGGTTCAGGCTGTTCATGCAAGACTACAAGCAGGTACTAGGAATCCCATAGGAGAGTCTCAAAACTGCCTACTAGGCAAAATTGATTGCATGTTTAGTTTACTACTGAACTTATTTTTTTCATCCAAAACTTTGGAAGAAAAAGTGATACATTTAAACTAGCTAGAAGTGAAGTTGGTACTGTAATTCAGGAATTGCTTTCAGTAGAAGTTGATAAGAGACACATTTACTTAGTATGCCAGCATCTCCTTATCGCAGTTGAGAAGCACATCCAACAGCATGAGTCTGAAGAGTTTGGCTGAAAACTTGATGGCTGTGTTTCTCTGAGGCGGCGGGGGAGGGGAAGCAAGATAGAGGGGCCACTGGAATACTAGTCAAGGTATGCTTTAATTGTATAAATCTATTTTGATTAACTTGGTGTCAGAAACACCAGTTGAATGCTTAATCAATAAAAACAGTGTAGCCTTAAAAATAAAACAAAGCCTTCTGTCAGGCATTGGCTTTTTGTAGCCCATTATCCTTTGGGGAGGACAAGCAATGCACTTACCTTGTTGCAGAGCCATCCCTAACTAAATGTGACTAAAATTATGTGAGCAGTGACCAAATGACAGAGTAATCATAGAATCACAGAACGTTAGGCGTTGGAAGGGACCTCTGTGGGTCATCTAGTCCAACCCCCCTGCCAAAGCAGGGTCACCTACAGCAGGCTGCACAGGACCTTGTCCAGGTGGATTTTAAACATCTCCAGGGAAGGAGAATCCACAGCGTCCCTGGGCAACCTGTTCCAGTGCTCCATCACCCTCAGAGTGAAGAAGTTCTTCCTTGTGTTCAGATGGAACTTCCTATGCTTCAGTTTGTGCCCGTTGCCCCTTGTCCTGTCGCTGGGCACCACTGAAAAGAGTCTGGCCGTATCCTCCTGACACCCCCCCTGAAGATATGTATAGGCATTTATAAGGTCCCCTCTCAGCCTTCTCCAGGTAGACAAGCCCAGCTCCTTCAGTGTCTCCTCATAGGAGAGATGCTCTAGTCCCCTAATCATCTTTGTAGCCTTCTGCTGGACTCTCTCCAGTAATTCCTCGTATTTCTTGAACTGGGGAGCCCAGAACTGGACACAGTACTCCAGATGGGGCCTCACTAGGGCAGAGAGAGGGGGAGGAGAACCTCCCTCGACCTGCTGGTCGCACTCTTCTTAATGCACCCCAGGATCCCATGGGCCTTCTTGGCAGCCAGGGCACACTGCTGGCTCGTGGCTAACTTGTCATCCACCAGCACTCCCAGGTCCCTCTCCACAGAGCTGCTCTCCAGCAGGTCAGCCCCAAGCCTGTACTGATGCATGGGGTTGTTCCTCCCCAGGTGCAGGATCCTGCACTTGCCCTTGTTGAACCTCATCAGGTTCCTCTCTGCCCAACTCTCCAGCCTGTCCAGGTCTCGCTGAATGGCAGCACAGCCTTCTGGTGTATCCACCACTCCTTCCAATTTTGTGTCATCAGCAAACTTGCTGAGGGTACACTCTGTCCCTTCATCCAGGTCATTGATGAAGAAGTTGAACAAGACTGGGCCCAGTACTGACCCCTGGGGGACACCGCTAGTTATCGGCCTCCAACTAGACTCAGCACCACTGATGTCAACCCTCTGAGCTCTGCCATTCAGCCAGTTCTCAATCCACCACACCAACCACTCGCCCAACCCAAGCTTCCTGAGCTTCCCTAGGAGGATGTTATGGGAGACTGTGTCAAAAGCCTTGCTGAAGTCAAGGTAGACAACATCCACGGCTCTCTCCTCATCTACCCAGCCAGTCATGCCATCGTAGAAAGCTATCAGATTGGTCAGGCATGATTTCCCCTTGGTGAATCCATGTTGGTTACTCCTGATAACCTTTTCCTCCACTTGCTTGATGATGACCTCCAGAATAAGCAATGTTAAGTAACCTTTTGGCAGGAGGGAGGCTGAGGGGGGATGTCTGATGCTTATAGATAATATTTTTCAAAATGATAGGCTTTTATTTGTATTCTGGATATGTTTCTATTGATCACATTTAGAAGTCTTGAAGTAACTAAAAATTGCCTAGAGATTATTAGTTTATTTTTCTGGGTGTGCTCCAGTACTGGTCTGGGGTAACTCTCCTGAAGTCATCACTTAGCCTGGGGCTAAACTTCTGTCTCATCTTCTAAGAAAGATTGCCAATTGAATTAGGCCACTTTGAAAAGCTTTTATGGCTTTGATACGAGTTGAAAGCAGCTGGAGATGAGATTTATCAAACCCATTACAGTTCAGCATTATTCCATTTGATTAGTCGGCTTACAGATAGAATTTGAAAGAAAACTGTCTTTAGCCAAATTATCCTTAATAATTCACATGTTTATATTATACTTGTATATACTGTGTACTTCTCTGATAGGAAGCTTTATTTTGTAGACATAGAATTGTAATGCATATGGATCCTTCACTCGGCGGTTTCAAATGTAGACATTAACAAGACCAGAGTTGAAGTATTTAGATACTTAACACTGTGACACTTCTTTTCTGACAGTGTCTTCTAAATCCACAGCAAGACTGTAGCCTTTTTTCTGGGATGCGTGATAGGGACTAACAACTTCCCAGTTCAAGGCAGGCAGGTGACAAAGAAAGCATTTTATAGAAACAGACCTTACAAAATTACATGGGTCAGTCTGACTTTAAATTCTCAATCTATATAGAAACAAACCAGGTTTTTTTTGAGCATTAGGGTATTTCTTGAAGAAGGTGTATTGGGTTATGCATTTTCTCAAGTATACCAATATGTTTTTAAAAGAATTGGCTTAAGTTCCATTTTCTGTTTTTCTTTCTGTAACTTTTAGAGAAAATACTTTATCAAACAGTGTTAACTGTTTTATTGTACTCTGGATTCTATTCCTTATACTCAACAAGAGCCGTGCTTATTCCTCAAAATAGGTCTGTTACCGGGAGAGTGGTGTTCTTTGTATGAAACTGCAAAGTACATCTGTGCATTATTAAATTGTGTTACTTGTAACTTTCTCTAATAAGCATTTAGTTATATAAAACAACTTCTTAAAATGTTACTGTCTACCCAGGCCCCTAAAGAGGGTTACATGTTTGTCAGGAAAAGAGTTGCTTCCATCCTCATGCTAATTAGACCTTTCACACTATTTTAAAACAGTTCAGCGATCGCTTTGATTTTTCAAATGTTTTTCTTTATTAAAAATATGCTATTTATACCTTTTGCTCTTACTTTGTTGAATCATTCCACATATTTATCTCTTCATGTGTTCTTTACAGCTTTAACAGAGGTCCCAAGTCTTTCATTTTTGTAACAAAGTTCAAGTGAGAAGAATTGACTGGTTCTAAGTGTAGGTTGGAAATGAAAAAAAATGCTTTGATTTTTCTGTCTACATTCAAATCAAGGACATTTGGCTTGAGTCGAGACATGATCCAGATATTCTCTGCAGGATGAAAGCCTTAGTTTGGATGGGTTTAGTACCTTTTTGTGCTTTCACACCTACAAATTTATATTAAAACCCCAAAGAATTATACCAAAAGAACTCATTTTAAAGGTATGCACAGATGTGGCTTTTGCAAGTTGAGCTGGAATGATTGAACAAGTTGCTATTTCTTAGCTATGGTTAGAGGATCTCAGCTGCAGGACTAGTAACCAGGTAAAGGCGGAAACTTAAGCTTACATGTCTTGTAGTAGGGGGACAATGACAAAGGCCATTACTTTCTCTACTTTAGCACAAGCAGCTTTCATATGGTAACCAAGTAAATATTTGGCAGAGGTGTGATCTTAAATTATTCTAACTAGATCTTGTAGATCTAGTTAGATCTTTTATTCATTAAATGCTGGATGTTTAAAACACTGCTGTGGAATGAGTAATAAGCTGTTGTTCTAATATTCACAGCTATTGGAGTCGAAGATTTCATGATCTGATGACAAATTATTTTCTCTGCAGGGGTGTATTGTAACCATCCTGTTCTTCAGCTGCTTTCACTTGAGTGGGCCTGGTAAGTTTCTACATCCTATTAAAAGTAGCCTTGTCAATGTGAGAAGGGTTAACTTATTTTCAACCATTCTTCTCCTTTCAAATGTGAATCTGTAGTAAGAATAAGGTTCTGCCTTAGTTCAGCTATTGTTTGTCTTTTTATAACGGCTTGTCAGCTCTGTTTGGAATTGAAATGTTCAGTACCAATATATTAAGAAAAATACAGTATATCCCTATTCCTTCATATCTGTAATGCTTAATAAATCTTATAGCAAGCTTTCTCCAAAGCTGGTAGCATCTGTGCTATTGCCACTGACACTGGATAGTAAAACATGGGCCTCCGTTTTGAGAAACTTGCCTTGCTGCCAAACCTTGGTATATCAAAATTATGACTGAATTTTACTTCTTGATGTCTTGCATGTTGTGTATCCTATTTTCACATAGTTCTTTGAAGGAAAAAAAAAAAAAAACCACATTACTTCCCAGCTGAAATAGGGCTAGCTGGAGGTGGTTTCCCGTTTTTTTGTGTTGATGTGACTGTGCAAAACTTTTGACTTCACATTCTACATGATCATGTCTGAGTACGTTCTGTTCCACTGCAGCAATGTAGAGCTTAATGGATCCTGATGTCTGCAATAAGGCAGTAGTTCTAATGAAAGCTGAGATGTTTGCTCTTTATTTAGATGAAGCTATTAAAGTATATTGAGTGTTTTCTCCATCCAGAATGAAGACAAATGTAAAGATGGCATGTCCAAGGAATTTTAAAAAGTGTAGACCCCCTGACTGAGCAGTGCTGTGTATTTCATTCTCTTTAACTAGTAAAGTAAGTATGAATCAAGCCTATGCTGCTGGGGGTTAAGTGTGCTATTTTTATTTGTATGATAATATTGGACAACTTGTTAGCTTCATTTTCAGTCTGTCAGTATACTTATTTCTCTTTATGGGAGAAGGGGAATTCTATAAAAGAATACATAATGCAAAACTGCTTTTGAGAATTTTTGTCCTCTCTATTCTTTAATTGGGTAGAGTGATTTAATCTAGTAGAAAATTCTAGTTACAAGGGCCAGCATGTTAATATGTCACTCAGATTTTTTTGAATTCTTCACAAAAGAGAAATAACTTTTGGTATGTAAGTTTAGGACAGTGGTGAAGAACTCCTAGTAGTATATCAGGCACTCCTTTAATTTATACCTGCTTGTTGCTTCTACTTGAACAGTACCCAAATGTTTGGTCAAAATATATTTTCTCCTAATCTCTGATGCTAGTTTCAGTCTTCATTTAAATTTTTGTATTCGAAGTAACTTTCCTTGAAGTAAATTAGATGATGGCTAGGGTTAGGTGCCAGGGGTTCTTGGATCCTTTTGCTATGCTCTGGATGCTAGGTCAAATGTTACATATATTTGAAAAATGTGAAAACAGTAATAAGCTTCAAGTGTTTAATGGTGAGATATATTGTTTTTAACAATTCTCTAAGGATGTTTTTTCTTTTTCCTCTACCAGCTGCTGTTCTCTCACAGGTGAAAGTCATGATCACGCTAACAGAACTCAAATACTTAGCAGATGCCCAGTCATCCTACCACATACTAAAACCATGGTGGGATGTCTTCTGGTATTACCTCACCATGATAATGCTGCTAGTTGCTGTGCTCGCTGGGGCCCTCCAGCTTACTCAAACTAGAGTATTGTGTTGTCTTCCTTGCAAGCTAGAATTTGACAATCATTGTGCCGTGCCTTGGGATTTAGTTAAAGCCAACCTTAACATGTCGGCTAGCTCTACGGCACAGATAATCATCCCGCTTAAAATCCAGAATGATCTCCATCGGCAGCAGTATTCCTATATTGATGCAGTATGTTATGAGAGACAGCTTCACTGGTTTGCCAAATTTTTTCCATATCTAGTGCTTCTGCATACCTTTATTTTTGCAGCTTGCAGTAATTTCTGGCTTTACTATCCTAGTACAAGTTCCAGGCTTGAACACTTTGTAGCCATTCTTCAGAAGTGTTTTGATTCTCCATGGACAACGCGTGCCCTCTCAGAAACAGTTGCTGAGCAGTCTGTGAGGAAGTTGCCAAATGCCAAATCGAAAGCAGTGATTTCATCAACTGGGAGTTCAGTAGACATAAGGGCCAGTAGACAGTCCCTGCCATATTCGCAACCTGGCTTGGAAACAACCGGAAGAGAAAATTCCTCAAGTGTTCTTGACAAAAAAGAAGGGGAGCAAGCTAAAGCTATATTTGAAAAAGTGAAGAAATTCAGAGTACACGTTGAAGAGAAGGATATCGTATATACAGTGTATATGAAACAGATTATAGTGAAAGTCATTGTGTTTGTAATAATAATAATTTATGTCCCCTACTACTTGTCATTTATTACACTTGAAATTGATTGCGTAGTTAATGTTCAAGCCTTTACAGGCTACAAAAGGTACCAGTGTGTTTATTCGCTAGCAGAAATTTTTAAAGTTTTGGCTTCGTTTTATGTTGTTTTAGTGATCTTCTATGGCTTAACTTGTACTTATAGTTTGTGGTGGATGTTAAGAAGTTCACTTAAGCAATATTCTTTTGAGAAGTTGAGAGAGAAAAGTAATTACAGTGATATACCTGATGTAAAGAATGACTTTGCATTTATTCTCCACTTGGCAGACCAGTATGATCCTCTTTATTCCCAACGATTCTCAATATTCCTGTCCGATTTGAGTGAAAACAAACTGAAACAGATAAATCTTAACAATGAATGGTCAGTGGAAAAACTGAAAAATAAACTAGTAAGAAATTCCCAAGACAAGATTGAACTTCACCTTTTCATGTTAAATGGTCTTCCAGACAGTGTCTTTGAACTGACAGAAATAGAAGTCCTAAGCCTGGAACTTATTCCTGAAGCCAAACTTCCTTCAGCTGTGACCCAGCTAGTCAACCTCAAAGAACTCAATGTTTACCATTCATCACTAAGTATGGATTATCCAGCAGTCAGCTTTTTAGAAGAAAATCTGAAAACGTTGCGCCTGAAATCTAGTGAGATGGGGAGAATTCCATTTTGGGTCTTTCATCTAAAAAATCTACAAGAATTGTGCTTAACAGGTTATTTCATGCTAGATCATCACAACTCCATATACAACGAAAGCTTTCAGGGGCTGAAGAATCTGAGATCAATTCACTTAAAAAACAACCTTTCGCGTATACCTCAAGTGGTTACGGATCTTCTGCCATCTTTACAACACTTGTCTGTCAACAATGAGGGGAATAAACTGATAGTGCTAAATAACCTGAAGAAGCTGGTAAACCTGAGAACCTTGGAATTAATCTGCTGTGATTTAGAGCGCATTCCCCATTCCATTTTTACCCTAAACAATTTGCATGAAATCGACTTAAAAGAAAACAATCTCAGAACAGTGGAAGAAATAATTAGTTTTCAACATCTTAAGAACCTTTCTTGCTTAAAATTGTGGCACAACAGTATTTCATATGTCCCAGTGCAGATTGGTGCATTATCAAACCTGGAACAATTGTATCTAAATTATAATAACATTAAAAATGTTCCATTGCAGCTATTTCTTTGTAAAAAATTACACTATTTGGATCTTAGCTATAATAAGCTAACTTCCATCCCTGAAGAAATCGGTTATCTGACCAATCTGCAGTACTTGGCTTTGACAAAAAACCATGTAAGTAGAACTTTGAATTACTACTTCAAAAAAAAAAAATCAAATATTGTCTTAACCTACCATTTCTTCTGGAACAGCCTCTGGTTCAAAATGCTCTTGTGGTGTTCATGATTAAAGTAAACCTGGTAAAGCTGAAAAAAAAGGGTGGTGCTTGTTTAATTACTAGAACTTTGGTGTCATCAAATCTTGTGTAATACTGAGTAAATACTAGTCTGGCCTGTAACAGCTTAAGGGCTCTGATCCAGAGATAGCATAGGTTAGGATGGCTGCAAAAATTTATCCTCCCTTTCCCTGCAGCTGTCTAGCCTATGTAGCATTTTAAGGGAAGTGGAGTTTTAAATTTTTACTGTAAAATGTCAAGCTGAAAGCTGTAGTGAATGAATTGTTGGTTGATGAGCTGCTTGGCTGTCTGATTGGGAAGAGGGAAATAATTATAGCTGGTAACCTCATCAGCAGTGCTGAACTGTCTGGCTCATTAGTGTGGGGTCCAGGCTTGTGACTTGAGACTTCATCTGAGGTTTATAATTGTTTTCACTGGTGAGCTTGGTTTGGGATGTTACATGTCAGTAGTGTGGACCAGGACTAAGTTACTCTGTACTGCACAGATAACTGCTTGTACAGAGTTCACAACACGGGAGCTGCTAATGTCTCTCCACAGAATCTGTGTTTGTTCCTCATTAAGTGATTCTTAAGAGATAGTAGCCCATTTATCTCCCCTGCCACCTGCATGCACTTGTATGCACTTCTGCACATGTGTGCATGTTTATGCTCCCCCTGCCATGCTCATGTCTTGACTACTGCCAGTAGCTAAGCATCTTCTCAACAAAACAAGTATATAAAACCATTGTAGTGTTCTCAAGCACTTTCTTACATAATGATATAAACATTACAGTTTTCCCTTTCCTTATCCTTCCATAAACTGAGGGGTTTTTTTAACCTTAAAATAAAACTGGGAAATGTCAAAGCATGCAGCTGCATCTAGACTAACAAGTTTTAATGTACATAATTTTTGTTCTCTTCTTTGCTTTTTTAGATTGAAGTGCTGCCTGATGGATTATTTCAGTGCAAAAAGCTGCAGTTTCTTCTTCTGGGAAATAACAGTCTGATGAATTTGTCCCCTTGTGTGGGTCAGCTACTGAATCTAGTTCAATTAGAGCTCACTGGAAACTATCTTGAATCACTTCCTCCTGAACTGGAAGAATGTCAATTCTTAAAGCGGAGTAGTCTAATTGTAGAAGAAAGGTTGTTAAAAACACTTCCACCTCGTGTAAGAGAGCATTTGCAGACATGCTAAGTGCTAAGTTTAAAATGAAACTCTGCATCATTGCATTTTATAAGCCTTTTTCTTAATATCTCTCTAAAGATCTGTATAGGTGAAGTGAAGGAGGGATAACAGTTTACAAATCAGTCTTAAACTTAAATGCATTGATTGTATTGGAAAAGAAAAAAATATTTAAATTCAAACAAAAAAATGCAGCCTTTAACAGATAATCAATGTCTGAAAAATCTGAAGTGTGAATTGTTGGTTGGGTTCTACTGGTTAAAATGATTCAGTTAAATGTTTATGGATAGTGTTGAAATGGAAGAGTTGATTGCCTGGCTGTAGTGAGAGTGTATATACTTTTTTTCCTATGGGAATTTTTTGTGTTGATAGTGATAATTTTAAACAGTTTCATCTCCTGCCATATGAGGTCTAAAAACTCTCTAGAATTAGTTTCTAAATATGAACTCTTCATTAACTTAGAATATGTTAAATTAAGAGTTTAAACTATTTGAGCAGTTCAGTTGCATGGGGTATACAACATACCTTAATTTTTAAAGCTTTTGAGAAGCACTGAGCATTAATTCTATAATTGTGGAAGATGCCATTTGAATCTTGCTGTTAAAACCAGTTGGACAATAGTACCTGAAACCAGTTTCAGTATTTTGTATTAAAAATAGTAAATACAAAATGAATTGTTGCCTGGAAATTTGGGAGGAATCAGAGTAGCTGAGTAAGAATCTGGAAGAATCTGGAGTAGCTGGGAAGAATCTGGAGTAGCTGTTGTGTGCATGTACTAAACAATAAATCTTACAGTACTTATCTTCATAGATAATGATGGCAGACAGAACATGATATAGTTGCAAAGTTGTCTTCTGTATGGTGTGAGCATCCCGAGTGTTAGTGTATGTTGCTGTTTAACATTTTCATAACTTCTCATTAGTGGCTGCCTCCATGCGTCTCCACACCCAGTTACTGTATTTTGGTGGCTGGGGAGAGGATGAAGGAGGTTTTGTATTAGATGGGGACAGAAAGACACAGTTAAAACAAACCAAATAATTACACAGCTTATAAGCACTTGGGAGGGAAAAAACAGGAAGCATTATAAGCTTTGCCTCTTCTAGGGATGTAATAATTTCATAAGTTATAGTGGTGGAATGAGCTCTTCTGCCATCCTTAATATTTGCAAAACTGGATGGAAATAAAATGGTTCCTGACTTCATCTGCTGTGCGCTTTTTTATTGTATTTGAAGTCTTAACTCTCATGATGTTTATCATGTTCACTAAAAACATAAGTTATGCCCCTGGGGAAAAAAAGACCATGCTTTCCAAAAACATATTTGAAAACTTTTTTGTATTTTATTTCAGTTTTCAAAACCAGTCTCAATTATGGGTTAAATAGATGAGGTAAACTGTGCTCTTAATGACTTTTTGTTCATCAAGTGTGCTAGCTATACATTCCAGTTTGTAATAACAAACCTCCACAGAAAAAAGTTTTAGTACTAGACTACTTTTAGTCATTTCTTGCTCCCATTCCAGTGCTGCTTTTGTGGAGGATAAAGTTTATTTTGAATGAAAATACCAAAACCAAGTCTGATAAATGTGGAAGTAGGAGATGTCTTTGCAGTAGCAGTGCAAGAGGTGCATCTTTATTCACTGTACTGATGGCATTCCAAAGACCACTTTTCTTCTCAGGGAACCAAAATGTGATATAACTTACTTTTTATGTAGCTCTAGAAAGGTTTACACTAAAACGATTAGTTGTGTTTGTGCAGACCAGTGCTGCTGGAACAGTCTTTCATAGTGTCTGTATATAGCTCTTCCAAACTCTGTTTTCAACTAATCTTGAGTTATAGAATAGTTGTGTAGGATTTGCCATGGTTCACAAACAGAGCTAGTTGTGGTAGACGTGATCAAACCAGAGTACATTGATTTGCACCCCTGGCAAGAGTTTTGTTAATAATTGCAATAAGTCTGTGTCAAAATTTCATAGCTTAATATTGAAGAATGCTTTGTGCCAGAATTTGACATGCAAGACTTGCAGCCTAGAAATTTTTAAAAGGTTAAGCAAACATTTTCTTCAAAGCTTTTTTCTAAATTGGAAAGCTGTACTGAAAGAGTTAAATAAGCAAGTAACTGACTTGGTCAAGAGCTTCAGTTTTTTAGCAGTGCATCTATCCTTTTCCATAATCAACAGAACAGATGGAGGCAAACAATGATCTTAAATGTGCATTTTATGCTAGTTCTGTCAGAGTGAAATAACAGAAATAACTTGGAGAAAGGTACTTCATTTCTAAAATGTATGACCTCAAAGGATTTGAGGAAACTCAAAGAAATTCATAACTATATAAATACTGGTTTATAGGTTAAATGGGTTATTTTTTTTAGACTGCAATATTTTTTCACTCTGCACCCCCTCAAGAGGGTTGGATTTTTTTCACTGCGTGTTTGAGTGTTTATAAAACACCCAGACAAAAGCCAGAAAGCTTAAAGGCTAGGATCTCTAGCCTTGCTTTCAAACTACAGTGTGCCTTTATTATGGATTTTGTACCATGAAACCCAATCCTAGCGCTTAGAGTTGAGGGTGGAGACAAATATAACTCTGAATTTCTTGAATTCACTTCAGCCATGACCTTAATATTCAATATTTCTCCAAAGTGAGGGGAATTTTCAGGGAATCAATATATGAATCCATTGTCAAACTTTGTACAATAAGTATTGCTGGCATCTGTTCTTTGTATTATACAATCACTTCCAATCAAAAAGGCTTTTCAACTTGTTTCAGTGTTGTACCATGTTTAAGAACTTTGTATTGTGACCTTCCGTATCGTGAACATTTTTTAAAAATTAAATTTTTTTGCATTACAATTCTATGAACTGTTCTTTATTTTCCATAAGAGATGTTGCATTTAATGCAAAACTCGGAAGTCTCTTTCCAGCTATCTGTACCTATGTGCTAGCAGATATAATTTCCTTAGGAAAGTGTGAAGATAATGAACAGCAGTGGGAAATGAACGCTGCTCCATATCAGAGTATTTCTCATGTTCTGAGCTAGGAGAGAAGCTCCTGTGTTGATTGGATTAAAATGGAAGCTTAGTTCTTTGTTATACAACCTTTTCCAAGTCTCCCACTTCAATTTTTGTGAGCTGGATAAATATCAAATGCAGCCTGGAATTGTATTGGGAGAAATAAGAAGGCAATGATTCTCTTCTCAGCTTGGCACATACAGCTGTCATGCACCTAAACTGCCAAAAATAATGCTACTTGTAGTAAGTCATGAATGTGTTTCAAGTATTGCACATGGTGTTATCTCAGAGATCTCCTTTCTCTTGAAATGTGAGATGATACCTGATTGCGCTTTGTGGGAACCTGGGTTTGGCTCCATGTTTTGAAGATGGGAGGGTGGGGGGGACCCAAACATGCATGTAATGTTACATATTCAAGTGCTAGCTTCTTATCTTTCAAAATAAGAACTTTACTAGCAAGTTTCACAGGACGTGGCCCTTTCTTCTGGGAGATGAAATAATTAACAAAAATTGACTTGTGGTTTACCTCTTTAGAGGTGGTAGTGTTAGTAAAATAAGGCACATGATTCCTCTTAAAGCTGTTGTTCCATGCTCCTGCAGATCCATGTATTTTGTTTTCATGGCAACTTACTGTAGTTTTAATGATTATTTTTTTTTTTTAACCGGTAGATTTACATCATGATAACAAACTTCTTGTTATGTAGACTTTCCATCTTCAAGAATGTGACCTAAAGTTCATTCTGTAATCGCTTCCAGTAAGTGATTCTTGCCCTCTTCCCTTTCCATTCTAATAAAGGCCAGGATTATAGAGAACAATATAGGAGCAACTGAAGAATTCTACTAGGAAATACATGGCTGCAAATCCTGAAAGCAGGAGGCAGTGCGTGTCATCCTATGGATTATTTCTATCAAGGATTTTACGGAACTCTGGGTATTTCTGGAGATCAGGAATTGATCAAGCTCTTGTGCTTTATTTGGCCTTGTTAGGTGGGTGAGCCCCTCAAATGTGCAAGCATGGTAATGCATTTCCTGGAGACAATGCAGAGACTGTGGTTTGCTTGCTGTCATGATGGAGTTGACAGCTAATGTAGGCTGTGGCAACAGAGGAATTGTAGTTAATTCCTAATTAACTAAAGCTAATTGTAGGAAGAGGCAAGCACTGATACTACAGTTCTGTATGCTTGTAGGATTCAACCATCCCTGGAGGTGTTTAAAAAAACATGTAGATGTGGCACTTTGGGATATGGTTTAGTAGGCATGGTGGTGTTGGGTGGATGGTTGGACTTCATAATCTTAGAAGTCTTTTCCAACCTGTGATTCTATGAAGTTGCCATCCTGGCATTACATGAAGAGTTTATCGCAGTCTGCCATTGCCAAGACACGTAGGTGATGGAGGGGGCAGTAGCAACCCACTCCAGGGCTGGACTGGCATCTGAAAGGGTTTAGGCATTGACTCAGTCCAGTGTGTTTGGTAAATGAGCTGTTACATCTTTGTCTTGTTACTTCGTTATGTTCCTCCATTTATCTGAATATCAGTTCTCTCTTTGTCCAATACCTAATAACTCATAATCCATTTTCATTATTTTGTGCAAGTGTGCTCTCTGCTTTGTGGGAGCTAGCTGAAAGACTTTCAGGTGGTACAGATATGCAAGCCATACATATTTAATACTTGGAGAGGTGGAAAAGGGAGGATGAAAACTGATGTACCTGCAGACAGAGGGAAAGGACTAATTGCTCAAAGGAACAGGGGAGATGTCTGAGAGATCATTATTACTACTTAGCCCAGCAAGGCTACTGGGAAGTGTTGCTAGTAGGCAATTATGACAGTACGGTGCTTAATGTAAGTAAGCTACTAGTCTGTAGTGCTTGTGGGCATGCTGTTAAACAGGTGAATTTATTACTTTTTTCCTCTTATAAAAATGCTATTTATAAATCTACTGCTACTATTTATAAAACTTACTTATAAAACTCTGGATAAAACTTTTTTCTTTCCTCTCCCTCATACTTGTATATTTATAACTTGCAGAATCAATACTCCTATCAAAATACATTGCGAAGCAACTAACGTGATTGGTATTCCTTAGTAAAGTATCTATATTAGAATCTCTGGACAAGTGGGAGCGTCTCACTGTAGCTGATGCATTGGAACCGGTACAGTTTGAGGATGGGGAAAAGATTGTGGTCCAGGGAGAGCCAGGAGATGAGTTCCTCATTATCTTGGAGGGCACAGCTGCAGTCTTACAGCGTCGATCAGAAAATGAAGAATTTGTTGAAGTGGGCAGACTGGCACCTTCTGATTATTTTGGTGAAATAGCTCTGTTGATGAACCGTCCCCGTGCTGCCACAGTTGTTGCTCGTGGCCCGTTGAAATGTGTAAAGCTTGATCGACCCCGATTTGAACGTGTCCTGGGTCCGTGCTCGGATATTCTCAAGCGAAACATCCAGCAGTACAACAGTTTTGTATCGCTGTCTGTCTGAAACCTTCCTCCCTATCCAAAACATGCTTCACGAATGCAGACTGCTTTATTACCCTTATGCAGAGCCACACCGCCACTGGCATTTGCAGCTTCCTGTCTGTTTAAAAAATTAAAAAAAAAGAAAAAAAATTGCTTTTCATGGCACTGTTGTTAATTTAGAGCATATTAGTTCTGTGCTCTCTGTCCCATTAAATTAATAGAAAAGTTGTATGGAGACGTATGCTCTTACGGCTTCTCTCTGTGCAACAGTGTCCAACTCGGGCACACGCAGCCTTGCTTCAGCGAGGGAGAGCGCTCCTGGTACCACGCCAATTGCCGTAGCCTAAGCAGGTGACAGTACGGGGTGGGAGGGGGGGATTTTTTTTTTTAAAGGTGTTTCTCAAATTGTTGGACAGATTTTAAGGCGCTGGTCATAATCTGCTGTATTTCTTTTCAAATGAGAACTGCCCTCGTAATTGAGCTTCTTGGGGCTTGGCGTTTTCTCTTTTTTTTTTTTTTTTTTAATTTTCTGGGTACTGTAATCCTGGGTTCAGTCATGAGGCATCAGCTGCTAAGAAAGCCACAGTTGGAATTCAGCAGTTTAATTGTTCCTGTGTCTGCTGGTTTAAGATTGCTTGGTTATGTTTTTGTCAAGTGTAAATTGAAGCTTTCAAGATTAATAGACTGGTGTAGAAATCGGAAGCAAAGATTTTATTTTCCCGGTGACTCTTGCGTGCTCTGTATTCCTCAGCTGACTTTTTAAAAAATGATTCTCAGTTCAGGTGACTGTTTGTTACCAGGGAAGATAAATGTGGAGTATTTATGGCCAGCATCAGTTGCAGGTGGCAAGATTGCTGGTCTATGCAGATGCCGTTATTCTTGATAGAGAATGAGAGACAGAAAAAGTCAATGTTTTACCTTTCCAGCAACACTCAGTTATTTTTAACTCAGTCAATTCATAGTTTTTAAAATGGTTAATTATAAATCTAGTTTAAATACAAAAGTTGCATTCTCTTTCCTTGCTTATGGAATTCACATGACGCATATTTCATACTCGCTCTTTTTTCCAAGTTCAGTATGCAACCTGATCTAGTTAGCAGTGTCCCTGCTCGCTGCAGGGGGGTTGGACTAGATGACCTCTAGGGGTCCCTTCCGACCCAAAACTTTCTATGATTCTATTTGAAAAGTGTGCAAGGATGAAAACTGTAAAGGAGATACATAAATTGTCAGTCGCTGCAATCTCACTGGCAATGCAACTTGAAAAAGTCTGAAATCAGGGCTAAGGTTTATTATATGGATGGTAAGGGAAAAAGAAGGAACATAGCTCACTACTCTGCCTTCAAAACATGGCTAACCTGCAAGTAAATAGTGAATTGACTGATCATTTTAAATCTGCCTTGCTCAGTAGCAAAACTGCACAAAATTGTGCATGAAAGTTTGGTGGTTTTTTCCCAAGTGAAGTCGTTCATTATAGCTAAAGGTGTTTAAGCCCTCTGCATCAGCATAGGGAAGTCCCAGTCCTCCAGCCCCTGTGTTTTGGCCCTGTGGTCTGACTACACCGTTGTTTCGGCTTTTGCTGGACCTTATGCTGAGCGGATTCAGTGCAGAAGCCTGGCAAAACACTACTTATTGTACTAGTTTTCTGCAGGTGTAACAACCTGAATTAGTTTGGTACGGTCTGACAAGTACCAAAGTCAGTAGGAGAATGGGACAAAGATCAGTAACTCCCCTTATGATGATTGTTTAGGGTGCAACTTTGCATTTGCTTGCAAAGTAGTTATCCTTGGCTGCCTCTTCTTCCCCTATAGTATGTCATTACAACCAAATGGTCACGACTTCTTTACATGGGGTATAATATATACATAGAGCTACATTTACACACGTATATAGGTATTGAATCCAGATCTGGTATTAAACAGGTCTAGGACACAGTAATATACTAAATATGTTTATCTAAGAATAAGGTATTAATGAAGTAGAAAGTGTAAGAATAGAAGGATTAAAAAAACTCTTCAAAAGTTAATAAGTAGCATGTCTTGAACTGATCTTATTGGATAACTGATATGCTCAGTTACTTTGGCTGTAATGGTTGCCTGAAAATTTAGGAGTAGGAAGGAAGCTAATGAGAATTTCAAGATGCGCAACCCATGATAATTGGTGCCTATGTGGGCTCATTTATCCCTAACACTGTCAGCTTTGCTGGGTTTCCTATGTTGTATCTAGATTAGTGCTCTGATTATGGAACAGTGGTAGCAGCCTCTGTGCTCCTTTGAGTGTTTTCTGCTACTGAGGGATGATTCAGGTTCTCCAGCAGCAGCTGCTGAACTGTTATATTGTAGTCTGGGTTATTAAGGTAACTCAAATTGGCATTGATTTTTATAAGGTAAACAAAAGCTGAGCGGCTGTGTCAAAGCAAGAGAGCCACTCCTGTAGTGGAGATGGAAAACTGAAGAGGGGAGAGAAGCTAGGGCAGGAGCTAGTCCAACTGCTGTAGAGCAAGCCATTTTCACTCCCAAATCAGTTCCTTAATCTGGTTGATGAGAGATACTGCTAGTTTTTCTTCAAAGCAGTCTGTCTTGCAGAAAACTCATGCAGTAATGAGGGCTGTGCAGGGACTGATTCTGTAAGGTGCTGAGTTTTTGAGTAACTGCTTAGTGAATGTGCTTGACTCCCACCCAAAGCCAGCGGGAGTTCAGGGTATTCATACCATTCCAAATAACCCTTTTTATTCTTAAAGATGTCTTGATAAAAGGAACTTGTAAAACAATGATTTGTTTTCTTTCTGTTCTGTGGATATAAATTATACCATATGCATGAAAAGGAAATAGATAACAGTTTTCTGTTTTAAAAAATGGCTAGAAGCAAGCAACAATGTCAAAGGCAAGGACATATGAATCTTATTTTATTTAAATCTGTTTTTATGCCAAGTGTGTGTGGTTTTGCTAGCTTGACAAGTAAATCCACTGAATGGTCTTAACCGATAACATACTCTTTTCTGCATTGGTCCAGAGAAAATTCTGATAAACTTCAGGTACAGAGTTTTAAATTTACCGAGTCTTGCTTTTAGCTATAGCTGCCTGTTTTTCTGGATTTAAGAACGCTAGCAGCTTAGAAAGAGGGATTGGTTTTCATTGCCCTAGATTTACACAGATCCATCAAGAGTATAAACAAAGCCTCATATTCCATAGCAAAGGAGTCTGAAATTCCACATAAAGTTTCTAGTTGCAGTAGGCTACAATACATAGTTACATTATTTATTATGTTAAAATGAAGGCTTTTAATAAATTAAGCTCACAAATAAAGATTAATAGTCAATAGAGTAGTACTTCTGATACTTTGATGAAAAGGTCTGCATGTTTTATGCTGGCCTGCACTTAGTTCTTAATATATCAAAGATGTTTGTGCTGGAAATGTGCAACTGTCGGTGAGAAGCTGAAGCAGTGGGCAGATGGGAAAGTGGAATATGCACACGAACTGAGTGTTCTTCAGTCAGCAGTGAAGTAGCAAATAGTGCATGACAAGCTGTCTTTCAAGACTTCAGGCTTAATCAGTTCAGATCTAAGTCATTTGCTTCTCTTGGAGTATTGCTCCAAGACCTTGCAGACTCAAGAAAACAGAACTGGAGCAGAGGACAAGTTGAAGTTTGGGGATTTTTCCTCCCTGGAAAAAGCTGCTGGTTTTTTTTCTTTTAAAGGAAAATAAGCAAGCCATGCTGTAGAAATCTTAGTATGGTTAATAAGGCTTTGTGCTCCTTTAAGTTGCAATGACCCTCTCGCATTTTTCAGACCTTTCTCTCTTTAAGGAAGGCCTGTGTGACAGTTGATTTAAACTCTGTCTTTTCTCATTAACAGCCTACCACTAAATGAGTTTTAATCATAGTAATAATTGCATAGGGCAAAGGAGTCCCCTACAACTTCTAGGTGACAGGGAAAGTTAGTTATCTCCCTTGTGTCTAGGTAAACATTTCTTCGGTCTCTGTATCGAGGGCAGGGAGATGGTGCATCTTTGCGGTTGCTGCCTGCCCCTTTGAGGCCAGCTGTTGATAAAATTACAGCCTGGTATGTAGGAGAATTCATGCTTGTGCTGGTGTGAGAGAAAGAGCTGGAAGGAGCACAACAGGGCTGGTGATTTCGGTGGCTGTGCCAGTTTATGCAAATGGTGATTGTTCCGGCCTAAATAGTGGCCATATCCAAGTGTAGAACATGGAGTAGGAAACACACAGATTGGGAGGCAAACTCAGTAATTCTCTAGAGACTCTCCCTGCTATATGTTGAAAGAAGTGAGCTGGCAAAGAGTACTGGAAAAAATGCTATTTGGAGGGGAAAGCTTCGGATGTAGGTCTGAGTCTCTCCCAATATCAGCATTTCTGTTTGCATCCTTAGTATTCATTTAGATAAAAGCTATATTTTTGCCATCTTCATAGGGTTAAGCCAGTGGCTTCTTTGACAGTTACGTAAGCCCATAGGTCAGTGGGGAGGGAGTAGCATTTACCTTAATTCTTTCTCCGCCAAAGTAATATGCTAAAAAAATCAGAGAGCTTTTTTTAGTGTAAGCTGTACATACTGATATCGAATCAGATTGCCAGTGAAGCATGGGAAATGCATCCTGTGCAGCTAGGGAGCTGACACATTTGGATATGCCAAGTAATGTCTTTGCCTTTCCCTCCCAAAATTATCCATGTCCTGAGAGCATCTCCAGTTGACAGAGAGAAGGAATGCCGAGCAATGCTAACAAAAAGATTGCAGTCATTTATGAACAGTTACACAAATGTATAAGGTATGATCATTAAAGATTCAGAAATTAAGCTACTAGGTAAGTGTTTAGAAATAATCAACTATACCCAGAAAGCCAAAACAAGTGTTTGTAGAGGATATTTACGTTGTGCTCTTGCTTCTTAGTATTTTGGTTTTCATTTGTTTTATTTTTTAAATCCCCTGTTTAAGTGCCAGTTTATTTCAGCTTTTAAATGTTCCAAGATCCCTGTGTAAGATTTCTACTGTAAAATTTCTCTCCTACCCTACTTTATGCGGCTTTAGGCGTATTTTCCTCTTCATCTCCTCCTGCCAGTGCTATTGCATGACTAAATGGATACTGTAACACGATTTCAGGTATGGACAATGTCCCTGAAAAGACAGTTTTAAAAACATTTTAATGAATTTAATCAAAATCACAATTTAAGCTCTCTGAGGTTTGACTGTAAACACACCCTCGATTTCCAGTCACTGCAGTATGGAGCCCAGGAATGGAACTGAAAACCAGGAATGGAACTCTTATGGGGGACAGCAGTACCTGTTCATGCTGTCAGTTAGCCACTGTGTGAAAAGGAAATACACTACTCAAATGGCAAAAAAAACAAGTGAATTCCTTATTTTAAGTTATGCATTTGAGTGGCAAAGTGTGCCTTTTCAGTTTACTTTTTTGCTGCCAGGGGTCTTTGCCCACTTTTGATGATAATCAGTCCAACCTGAGAAGTAAGCAGTTACATTAATACAGATCTTAAGCTCTATTGGAAAAGTTTTATTAAATGGAAAATGTTCTCAAAAAATGTCAAAAGTCCTTTTCTATTGAGAACGAGCTACTGTTACTTAGCTCTAGAGGGACTAGAGCTCTAGAGGGACTAATTTTCTCCCCACTTCAAATCCATGTCAGAATAGTTACCTGGGAGCACACTCTGCTCACCTAATTTCCCTTTTGCTGGTATCTCTTTCTGCATGGGGCAGTATAGTCACTACATCACTTGGACTGTGTCACTAGTTTGGAATGTCCTCTCCTTCCCAATCTTCGAGTCATTTTCTTTCTTTAGACTTTTCCTGAGTATCTGTTATTTTCTTTATATGCCTTGAGTGGCTCTGCTGGGCAGAGTTTTTTCTTCATTTCTTTCAAATAAGTGGGAGGATAAAACACTTCTTATTTTGAATCTGTGGGTAAGATCTGAGTAACTTCCTAAGGCATCATGTGTTGTCTTTTTTTATTCTATGAATGTGCAACATAAGATACTGTACATGATTCTCAAACACAATTGAATAAATAGTTTAATTATGTAGAATAGATGAGATTTAAAAATCAAATGTATAACTTGCTGATGGCCAGCATTTAAATGTCCAACAGTATTTTCCATTACTAATAATCTGGCAAAATGTTGTCTCTAATGGGTTATGTCAGCTGAGAAATAGACAGTGGGTTGGTGTGTTTCTCTGCTGTTTTGCTTGTTCACAGTGAATTACAATTGTCTCCTCTTCCTTCATTTCTGTGTTTATGGAAATTAATTCAATTAATTGCTGCCAGCTCAGGTCCTTTCCTGACTCCTCACCCTCTGGTTTTCTCCTGGCATTATACCATGATGCTTGCCTCCATGGGCTGCTTTGTCCAGTCCTTTCACTCAGTCTGTGTGCATTTCTCCCTTGAGGTTGCAGTCACTGTACAGCTCAAGGCATCCGTCTCCAATCATCCTTCATTTCAACCTCTCTGCATGCATAATTTAGGCTGTATAGCAGCGCTTCTGGGGTCTTTGTTTCAGCTGGAGGTTTTTGGTCCATGAAAGGGATGTGTAATTACTCACCTCCATGAGGAGGGTGACTGTTCTCATGTGCCAGCTTCAGTGAAATTTTTGGCTATCTGTTCACAGAAATGTTTCATTGTGGTCATGCCACCAGGTATGCTCAGACTAGTCACTAGAGGTCAACATCGTCATCTCCTAATAGAGCACTAACTAGCATGTAATTAAAGGACAGTCTTTTGCTTATAGCAGTTCATTTCTCTAAATGCTTCTAAAAACTAAATTCATGATGGGATGTTACTGATCCTGCCACTGTCCAAGGTTAGGAGGACAGAAGATGTGAAACAGGAGTTAGTTTCTTGCTGTGGGCTTTCTAAAGGTACCAGGAGCAAGAAAAAACAAATCTGAAGGCCTTTGCCTTTCTGTGCCTGAGGTTGTTTTTGGCGAGTGCCTTGGGGAACAGTGGCAAAGCCAACAGGGCAGAGCAATAAAGAAAACTTCTTCTGGAGCCACTGCTGTGTGTCAGAGTTGTAGGTCTTCCAGCTAATGTGTGTGTAGCCAGGGACTCCTGTCAGTACAACGTGCACTTCATCAGCATCATAACTCTCGGGGATCCCTAGAATTTTACAGATGCAGAAGTGTTATCTTTACTTTCCTACTTGGAGATGCTTTTTACTGTTTCTAGCATGGACAAGCATACAGTCTATCTGAAATCTCTGACAAACTGTTCCATAACTGGATGGATGTTAAGAAAACTGAAAGCAGGGAGGAAGAGCCTATCACTGCATCATTTCATAAGCAGCTGAAAGAAAGAAGCCTGGCTTACAGATCAGTGCCCCTGAGGATTTCCTCATACTTCAGGCATTTAAAAGCGACCACCTCCCATTTGCAGATTTTCTGGTGTTTAACTTAATCTTGCAGGATCTTCTTCGCCTAGGTAGCCAGTTGCCTGTTTTCATGCAACTTGAAGGAACTCGGTTTATCTGAGACTTCTATTCTTTTGTTAAATTTGTTTGAAATCAACCATCGCATTCAGTATTTATTAGGGGGATGACAGAGACCACATCATTACTTTAATGTTTATTCCTTACCTAATTTCACAGAATCACAGAATCACAGAACGGTAGGGGTTGGAAGAGACCTCTGTGGGTCATCTAGTCCAACCCTCCTGCCGAAGCAGGGTCACCTACAGCAGGCTGCACAGGACCTTGTCCAGGCAGGTCTTGAATATCTCCAGAGAAGGAGACTCCACAACCTCCCTGGGCAGCCTGTTCCAGTGCTCCGTCACACTCAGAGGGAAGAAGTTCTTCCTCATGTTCAGACGGAACTTCCTGTGCTTCAGTTTGTGCCCATTGCCCCTTGTCCTGTCACTGGGCACCACTGAAAAGAGCTTGGCCCCATCCTCCTGACATCCACCCTTCAGATATTTATAAGCATTTATTAGGTCCCCTCGCAGCCTTCTCTTCTTCAGGCTGAACAAGCCCAGCTCCCTCAGCCTCTCCTCGTAGGGGAGATGTTCCAGTCCCCTCACCATCCTTGTAGCCCTGTGCTGGACTCTCTCCAGTAACTCCTCATCTTTCTTGAAGTGGGGTGCTCAGAACTGGACAGAACTGGACAGAGTACTCCAGATGAGGCCTCACCAGGGCAGTGTAGAAGGGAAGGAGAACCTCCCTCGTCCTGCTGGCCACACTCTTCTTGATGCACCCCAGGATCCCATGGGCCTTCTTGGCAGCCAGGGCACACTGCTGGCTCATGGTTAACCTGTCGTCCACCAGGACACCCAGGTCCCTCTCCGCAGAGCTGCTCTCCAGCAGGTCCACCCCAAGCCTGTACTGATGCATGGGGTTGTTCCTCCCCAGGTGCAGGACCCTGCATTTGCCTTTGTTGAACCTCGTCAGGTTCCTCTCTGCCCAACTTTCCAGCCTATCCAGGTCACGCTGAATGGCAGCACAGCCTTCTGGTGTGTCTACCGCTCCTCCCAATTTGGTGTCATCAGCAAACTTGCTGAGGGTACATTCTAACTCTTCATCCAGGTCATTGATTTCCTGTGGGAATATGATGTAAATAGTCTTCATCCTAAGAAATCTGTAGAAACCGTATTTGTTATTATGAATGCAGTATCCTCTGGGCTAAATCATCTACTCTACATTTAATGAACTTTGAAAGAGGTGAAGAAAGCAACGCTTTTAGGGACAGCATGGATCAGAGTTTCAAGTATGCATCTATATATAGCAAATGTCCTTTGAGCTTATAACTTTATCTGCTAGGTGTAAGAGGAACATGGAAGATGGGGGAGAAGCAAGGAAGATGGACCTATCCAAAGGCACAGAATAAGATTGCCTAGGTGATCCTGAGTGTACTTATCAAGGCTTTAACTAGTCAGCATTTTCATCGTTGCTGTTGCTTCTGTTGCAAAGTTGCTCATAACTTCCTGTCTTTCTGGTTTGTTCATAAAAACACAGCGTTCATGTCAAATTTATAGAACTTGAGCCAGTAATGTTTTTATTTGTTAGACTGGAAGAAAAAGAAATAGTACTTTACGCTTTTTTTTTTTCTTCCCTGTAGGAGCTGTCTTCTTACTTGCTGTCAAGAGACTTGCCAGGAGAGCGAATGCAGACTGCCCTCCGTTCTGGCTGGGCTGCTGTGCGCTGCTGTCTCCTTTTTAGCTAACGCAGCGTGACTGCTCCTGGGCTATAAGCTAGGCCCGTGGGCTGTGCCAGGCAGCTCTCCCAGCTCATCTAGACCAGCTCAGGATCTCTGCGCAGTGGCTCGGGGGGGTGGGGTGGGGGGGGTGTCACACGATGATGCGGAGACTAAAGGCCACACCACTGAGATGCTGTGGATGTAATGGCAAAATGTAGGTGCAGGGGGAAGAAGTTCTGTTTTCTGCGCAGAGCTGGTGTACCACCTTGTGGTACACTGACACTGCTGTGTGTTTTCCCACTGCAAGTCTGGAGAGGGCTATCTGTCTGGCATACAGTGCTGTTCTCAGGGCTAAGCTGAAATTCCATGAATAGTGTGAGCTGGCACAAACTGATGGTACTGCTGAGGGAGATGACTCTGCTGCCCTCTCCTCCCTCCATCCTTCCCTGTGTGTGCAAATATTTCTGCAGCTGTGCAGACAATGTCTGCATGGGTAAGCTAAAAAGGCCTGGGGCAGAGACCCAAGCATCTATTCATACTGCAGACTGCGGTATAGCCTACGGCACAGCTCTGCGCCTGTCAGCACCCTTCCCAGCAATGCTCTGGGCGGCACAGGCCGGCAACTGTTTCCAGTTTGGATGTAGCCCTGTTGGTGGTGATAAGCGAGTTTAGCTGTATGGACACAGACTGTTCTTTGCAACAAGTAGATAGGAAAAGCAACTACAGTATTGTGTCACTGTTCTTTAAACCCTGACAAGCTGACTGGGTCTAGTGGCCTGTCCTTGGTCTCATATAAGTGGCGTTTTCATACTCCTGCCTCTCTCCCTACTGGACCAAAAAGTAAATGAGTAACAAAGATGAGAGCATTTGAAAACCTGTTTCATGAAATGCTGTATCTAGTTTTTGTGTTTGATCCAAGCATCTTTTTATATGGTGGAAAGACCACCTGAAACTGGAAGTATGCGAACACTGAACAGTAACCATGATGTCACCTGTGTTTGACACCTGATGTCTTATTAGAAGTTGCAGTCTTTACTCACCAATAGCCAGAGTCAGGACCTGAGCTGTGCCTGATAAAGCTGAGAAACAAACACTTGCAGGGTTGAACCATACTAGATTTTGCACCTCTTAAGAGTCACTTTATTTAAAAGTAAGATTTCCTCCAGCATGTTGGAGCAGAGGTTCCCTGAAGGAAGACAGCAGAAGGCTCTGCTGGGAGGATTGCTTTCATTATGTTCAGAGGTCAATCTTTTGGACATGCTGTGTGTTACTTTGCTTTGAAAGTGCTCTGCTTAATCACTGCTCAGAGTAGGTTCCAGTCAGCAGAAATGATTTCTTAAAGAACCTGAACGGACAGGTTTCCTATTGCTTTTGAACCCCAAAATGCACTGCTCTCCTTTCCCCTCGAAACTGCAGAGTTCACCTGTTTCTATGTAATTACTGCCTTTTACCTAGTCATTCCTTTATTACTGCTAGATAGAAGCATGGGCATAGAGCTCCCAACATCTCCATTAGCATGGCATTCAAGCTAAAAGTGGATTTGGTTTCATAAGATAAAATCATGGAGAGATTAATTTTATG
Source organism: Opisthocomus hoazin (assembly GCF_030867145.1). NCBI lineage: Eukaryota > Metazoa > Chordata > Aves > Opisthocomiformes > Opisthocomidae > Opisthocomus > Opisthocomus hoazin. The sequence goes on from NC_134419.1 coordinate 18,547,846, forward strand.
CTGAGATGATTTTGTACTGCTTTGTTTCAGGGTTTGCTCTTGATATATAGCCTTCCTGTTAGCCTAGCAAAGGTCTTCTAACACGTCTGTTTTCTTCATTCTTCTTTTCACAAACTAAAATAGCCTAGTGGTGCAGAGACTGTCAGCATTACTTTTGTTCCCTCTTTACACTTGTATTTTGCACAATAATCTCCGGGAAACAATCCTATTCCTGGAAATTCATCACATTCCATGCAGTTGGGTGGCCTCACTGATGGCGTTCTTCAGCCCCTTCAAGTGATTCAGTGGAACTTCCATTTGTGTTTGGGATTCCTGGAAGGTTTGTCACATACAGTGGTCTAAAAATGCAATACAGCAGATGACGCCAGGCATAGGAAAATGCACAGTTCAGTCTCTTCAATTGTTATGAGCCAGTCTAAAGGGGAAGTTGTCTACTGCATAGTCTGAGTCTTAAAGGTCTCAAGTGTAAATATATAATCTTTAGCCTCTCGCTGAACAAAGAGTCATTGTACCATATCCAGTCCAACCAACAGCTAGACCAAAACAGCTTGCATGGATGTTTCATCCCCTTACGTTTGCGCTATAGTAAACAGTCTTATCTCTCATCTCAGCTGCATGCAGGCTTGTTTTACTATGCAAGCATAGGTGTATGTATACGCCAATACATACAGCCTTAATTCTAAATACTTTAGTGTGATGGTTGTTCATATAGATAGAAACTTCTGCAATGCAGCCTGGACTGCTTGGACAACTCTGTAAATCACGTCCACCAGAAACGCTGACAGCTGTGAGGAGGGAAGAACAAAGCCCTCAGACTATGATCTTTCAACTGTGTGAACGGCTCACAGCCAGAGCTTGGAGGATACAAAAGTACTTCTAGAAGTAACGACAAAGAGACTTTAAAATGTGGAGTCACTGACCTAGCTAAATTGGGCATAGTCCCGGTGGAGAGCCAACCTTTGGCAACCTAGGAAAGGGGAAAGTAAGAATGAAAGTCAGGTGCATGCTGTGTGTATGATGCCTGAAGAGTTAGACTGACAATTAGTGTAGGCCACAGATTAGTGTTATTTATGCCCTCTCACTGCAAAAGACTGTTTCGAACAGTCTTCCTGAACACTGCTCGCTCTCCTGTGAGCTTACCCGCTCCAGAGACTGTGCCCACCATGGCCTTTGTACCAAAGGAGTCCTGGAGCAGTGAAGTACGTTGTCTTTTCGGTTGTTCCCCTACTGAAGTAGAGCAAAGTAGCCAGCGTTGAAATTGTAAACTATCCCTACATTTTTTGGTGGCTTGTTTTGTTGTTTTTTTCCAACAGTTGGATTCCAATTGATTCCTAGTGAAGTGTAAGGCTCAAATATATGACTGAAAAACAACAGAGGAAACAAACTTTTTAGCTGCGTGCATTGAAATGGGGGCAAGTCTGAACAGAGCAGGCATAATTGCAGCGGGGTCAGATGCATTCCACGTAAGCAGCTGTTGGCTGATGAATAAGCACGGAGCACGGCGCAGGATGTATGCCGACTTCCACTGTCGGAAGCAGTGTTGGCCTGGATCTGTGTCATGTATAAGCAGCAAAATGTGTATCCATTCATCCTCTGCGTGGGCCTAGTCTAATGATGCAGGAAAATGCTGGGAACCGCCTTCTGCCATCACACTAGTGATTTAAAGAATCACAGCGGTGCCAAACCAGAATGATGACGTGGTGGTTTTCATTTTGTCATACCTCCACCGATGGCAGCACTACGGCCCACGGGCTGTGCCTGCACACGGGGCGTGAAAGCTTACCTGGAACACACTTCTACTGCCTAATGGCTCACTGATCCTTAGCATTAGAAATCCAAAAATATGATTACTTCTATCTGACCAGACTCTTCTGCATTAGGAATCCCACGCCTCTTAAAGCTACTGAGCTCACACAGAAGCCATCAAACAACACTTCATATTTTGCTCCTTAGCAGCTACGTCTGTACCAGAGAATCCCCTTTGCAGGTGAATTATCGACTAGCTCATCCCCAATCCTCCAAGACTTCCTCTCTCCTGCCAGGCACCATACTTCAGAGAATCATCTAGATGTGTGGGTTTTTTCAGTGTTGATCTGTTCAAGCAATTAACACAAAACACTGTTTAAGTTTAGGCAGCGAAGACTACAGCTATATTTTAGTGCTTATGAATTTTGAGAATCTGTTCTAATCCTGACCCTTTCCCAGCTAACAAGCATACCATATGTCTGATTACTCAGGTTCCCACACAAAATAGGAAATTAAAAATTCCAGATGATTAACAAACATTTCTTTTGGTTTATTTTGAGGTGGCTGTTTTAAAATGCCATAAAAAAATAGGGACCTGTTTCTCAAAGATTTATTTTATCATCGAGATGTGTAAAAGGATATTTTTGTTAAGAATGTGCTGTTTGTGTTTTTAAATTATGATTTATTGACACAGGTTTGCTAGCAGTAAAAGATCTGCAAAAAACTGTTTAAAGACAGTGGACAAAAAAGGTGGGTAATTTGATGGTGGAATTTCATGGGGGAGAGTGGGAAATGTTCCACGCTGAGGTCTAATGACAGTGAAAGACTTGAATGCTCCTTGCAAAATCCAAGTGCAAAGCGGACTGTCACCAACAGCCTGTTATCTCTTAGCAAGGGGAGCAGGCCAGGTAACCAGTGACTCCGTCCAGTACTGCACTGGAGCCAGGATACTGGCCAGCATAGGTCACTGCTCTGGCAAGTAGAGACTTCCCTAAAAAGAGCCTTCCCTACCAGCAGAGCTGCTTTGTACTAATTCTGTGCATAAATTTGGTTATGAACAGACTGGCTCTGCGAGTATCAGTCTGGCTTGTACGAGGGGCAGAAGGCTGTTTCAAAACCAAGTATCAGAGAAAACCAAACACTTGAACTAAGCCGTCTCTCTGTGAGTGCTTGAATGAGGGTAAGAGATGGTGCCCATGTAGAGAAAAGCCTGTGTGCACGTCAGACCAGCTACCGCAGTTCAGCAGAGAGCATCAGAGGGGGCAGAGAGCGGGGGGGAAGGCTGGAAGGCAGGACCTGGGGCAGCCTCAGCTACCACCTGAGGCCAGCAAGCTTCATGACTGAATCTTGTCCTCATATCGTCCCCTAGAAATGTTTGTCCGCTTATTTGTTCAGTCACACCCACAAAAGTGCATTGGTCGTAACAAAAGCCTCTGTTATTTTGAAAGTAGCGTTCAGTAGTTATAAAGTGCTTGCTCTGAGGTCTGGCTGCTGGGCTGCATCCCTCCTGCCTCACATGAGCTACCCCTACTCATTGCATCACATCTGAAATTCCGTAAGATGCTGTATCCCGTGAAGCACACGGCTTGGTGGCTCAGAGCTGCAATAGCTGTACCAAGCACAGCTGCGTAGCTCTGCGGATAGGAAGGTGTTTCCAGACAGGTCACTGAAGAAAACCTAATGATGATCAGAAGTATAACAGAGGGAAAGCACCACTTAAATCCAGGAGCTCTGGTTCACCCAAAGGTCAGAAAATGGGAGTTAGTCCTACTTCTTTTGGCATGTCTTCAGCTCTCTGTTTTCTCAACAATATGAGGTACGTGGGGACAGCTGTCAATAGCTTCTCTACAGAGAGCTAGTCGGGCCAAATTCTTCCTTGGTATAATTGCACTGCTTTCATTGTAATCATACCAGTGATCAGTGTGGCTCCTCTTAGGAACAACAAAAGAGCTCATGAGATTAAACATCCTTTCAGCATTTTCCTTCTGATTAAAGCAGGTTTTAGCACATAGAAAACGGCGCAGGCTTAAGAAATGATAACATGTTCTTCACTTTGCTCTGAAGCTTTGCTTCTCCTGCCCAGACTCAGCCCATGGCATCCATGCAATTTATTTTTAAAGTCTGTATTTCCAGTGTGCTGCTATTATTTAAACAGCTGGTGCATTTAAAGTTTGTATTTCAAAAAAACTGATCTGGGGGAAGAGGGGTTAAAATGTAAAACTAGAGAAAAACAAACTAGGGGAAGAGATGAACTTTGACAGAAACTTCAAGCTGCTAAGAAGCACTAGAGCTGTCAAAGCACGCATTCTGGATTTGAGCTGAATCAAATCACAGAAGCAGTTTTTCAGCACTTCATCTGAAAGCAATTTAGCTTTTCTGTGTTAGCAGATTATGCTGTTTTCAACAGTTGTTGGAGAGATGACTGATGAAAAGCATTTTCACTGTGGGTGGGTGTCCAAGTACAGACAAAGCTCTTGCACTCAAAGCCCTGTTTTCTGGCCCCGATCTCTCCTGAAGCTCCTGAAACTGAGAGGGGATGTGGTCTGTCAAGCTTTGCGCAGCACCATCCCCTCAGACCCAGCTTCAGGGCTGCTCTTGGACCCCAGACATTTGTGTAGGCGATGGCTCTGAGTTTTTTCAGGGTGCATTCTCAAATTATCGAGGGATTGGAGAGGAAAAAAAAAAACAAACAAACAAAACCCTGAGCAGGAATCAGTAGAAGGTGGGGGCTGTATCCTGTCAGATGCTACGTTGGTGCTGAGCAAGGACTTCAGGATGGGGAATCCTGAGCCCGGATCACACTCAAGAATGGGCCCACGGGTACCTGAGCAGCGGATAACCGCCACGTAAGCACTGACGGTGCGATCAGACCCTGTGTCCAGCGGGGGTTTGGAGGCTGGTCTGTGATAGTTTTAACTCAGGTGCAAACCAGCACTGCTCTTGGCTCTGTTGTAGCACAAGTACTGCCAGGCAGCAGCAGTAACACTTCTGGAGTTTGTACATTAGGAAGACAGAATAAGACAGTCGACAGTAAAGGCAAATGCACTAAGTTTGCAGCAATGGTACTTCTTATGCGACCTGTCCCACATTCCTCTGAAGTCCCTGAAGAACAAAGAGGCAGCCTGAAATCAAAGGATATAAAAAACTTGCAGTCGTACAGATGGCTGAATCCTGTTTCTGTTGCCTATCATTTTAGTAGAAACAATACTTTTAGTAAAAGAAATACCCCCAGATTACTTCAGACTTCACCTGCTTAGATGGTCTTAAAACAATAAGGCAGGAATTCACAAATAAATTAGTTTTCTGCAGGCAGGAAAATCCTTCCAGTGGAGCAATGGTATCTGGAGCCTCAATTGCATGTTTAATATCAAACGTGAATTTTTGGGCCTTCTTCCACCAGAAGCTCACCTACCAGAACCGTACGAAGCCTCCATCCCCAAACCCATCAGCTATAACTATCCATGGACCGTGTTTTCTATTGCAGTGTCAGTGACCTTGCCTGCAATTACTCTTTGCAGGGGAAGCTTAGCTCAATCCTCCAAGTACTGCAGCAACCCCGAACAAAAATAACCCAGAAGTCCACAACAGGAAACGTTAACAATGGCAGGATTACTGGCCACCATGCCACCGTAAAATAAACGAGCAGCCAAGAGGGAGTTCAGGGAAAAGCAGCGCCATGATTAGGTAAAGGGAGGGACTGACTGATGAGAAAAGATGAAATGAGCTAAGTGATGAGGAACGGGTGAACAGAACAACTGTCTGCAAATGTCTGAAAGAAGAAACCACCCAGGACAGGGAGGGATTCTCTAAGCTGCTGCCAGGAGTTAAGAGTAATGGAAAGAAACCAATGAAAAGAAAACGAACACAGCACTCACAGTAACCATTCCTTTAGCTCAAAACAGAAACCCAGTGCTTTTGTCCGTATGGAAATCTTGCTCGCTTGTCCTGTTTTATTCCTCAGCCAGATCCCCCAAAGCATGGGGCTAACGCTTAAAATCACGTAATGGTGCAACATTGCTTAAATCTGTGAGGCTGGCGGCTCCAGAGGACTGTGAGGGAGCTACGCCAGCAGCCTCTGCCAGATGCCGAGCCTCGAAAACCCCTGAGGCTTCAGCCGAGGAAAGCAGCTCTGTATGGCGGAGCACCTCAGCAAACACTTCAGTCAAAGGACGAACTGAACTCCCACAGCTGTAACTCACGTCAGAGATCCCCGGACGAGGAACCTGAGCCTGCCCTCAGCCGTCCCTGAGCGGATGGGTCAGAGAGCACACAAAGGCAGCATCGCCCACAGCTCTCCATGGCGGACCTGCCGTCCCCAGCCCCATCCAGTTAGTATTTCTGCAGCAAAACAGCTGTGATGCCTCATGTTGAGTTTGTTTCCATTCACCCCCCCCCAGAGCGCTCGTGTATTTGCATTTCTTTGTTTACATATTTGTACCGTCCCTAAGTGGATACACACACTACCCCTAAGTTTAGGGGCAAGTCATTAGAGGGTGAGCACCTCGCTCTGATGCCGAATTTGTCCCGTCTCTTCCTTCTGCCAGAGATGTGAATCTTTCTGGGAAACGCTCGACAACAGTCCCTGCGCACACGCGGCTTCTCCCCGCAGCAGCCCTCGGCCCGCGCCCGTCGAACTGCTGGGCCACGAGTCCGTGCCTCCAGCCGCCCCCCTCGGGACGCTCCTCTCCCGGCAGCGCGGCCCCTCCGCGGCCCTGCGCGCCAAGCTTCCCGCTGCCGGCCCCCCCGCCCGCACCGGCGGCCACGGCACCCGCCGCGCTCCGGGGGGGAAGGGGCCAGCCCCGAGCCCGGCCTGTTCGTGCAGCCGGTCGGCCCCCCCCGCAGGCCCCGGCCCCACCGGAGCCCCCGCCGCCGCCCCGTGCGTCAGGCCGGAGACGTGGCCCCGCGGCGGCGGCGGGCGGAGCGCGGCTGCCGGCGGCCTCCTCTCCTCTCCCCGCCCCGCCCCGCTCCGCCCGGCCCGGCCCTGCCCGGCCCGGCCCGGCCCTGCCCGCCGCGCTCAGCCCCGCACCGCGCCGCGGCATGATCGCGCTGCCGCCCGGCCGCCGCCGCCCGTGACCCCGCGCCCCCGCCCGGACGCGCACCAGGTAGGCGCTGCCGCGCCCGGCTGCCTCTCCCCGGGCCCCCCGCTGCCCGCGCCGCGCCGGGCCGAGGTTCGCTGCGGGGAGGGGGCCGCGGGGGGACGGAGCCGCCGCGGGCGGAGCGGACCCGGCCCGGCGCGGGCAGCGGCGGCGCGGCCGCCGCACTCCCCGCCCGCAGCATCCCCGGGCAGCGCCGGGGGAGACGAACTTTGTCCGGGATCGTCGCCGCCTGCTCCCCCGCGGAGGGGCGCCGGGCCGCGGCACCCCCCCCGCCCCATCCCGCTGCCGGGCCGCGGCGCTCGGGCGGCCCCGGGGAGCCCGGCGGGGTGTCTGCGGGCGGGGGGGGGGGGGAGCAGTCTGCGAGGAGCCGGGCGGCTCGGGGAAGCCCTTGGCGGTGCTTTCCCCGCGGACCGCCCGGCACCCACCCGCCTCAGCGCGGGCAGCGGGGGTGCGGAGCGCGGCCTCAGCCGGGGGCTGCGCGGCCCCTCCGCGCCCCGCGGGGCCCAGGCAGGTCCCGGCCGGCGGCTCGGGGCGCGGCGCGGCGGGCCCCGGGGTGGTGGCTCTGCTCCTGAGGGGAGATCGGAGAACCCCCCCGCCCCCGCTGGCGGTGCGAGGCCGGCCCCGCCGTGCCGCGGCGTGACGGGCGGTTCGCTCGTGGCTGGAGAGAGGCAGCGCGTCCCGTTCGCTGGGAAGGGCTGGCGCGGCGGGCGGGCGCCCGCAGGACGCGTCCGGCTGGGATGGCGGGAGGGTGGAAGTGTTGGAGAGCGAGGATTTTTGTTGCACAGAGAAGTAGGTGAGTTATGGCTGGCCCTATTTAATTTTGGCTTCTGGAGCGTGTACTTTCCGCGAGGAAAGGCTTGGTGTCACGAGCAGCACTGCTGGAGGACGCACATCTGCACACTTGCTCCCACGGAGCACGGTAGGCTCGAATGATGCTGTAGAAAACCGGGTGGGAAGAAAGGTGCTGGCAAGGTAGTGGAGAAAAAGAAGGCAACGTCAGAAAGAAATAATAATAATACAACAAAAATTTTGCCCAGCAACAGGACAAGGGGCAATGGGCACAAACTGAAGCATAGGAAGTTCTGTCTGAACATGAGGAGGAACTTCTTCCCTCTGAGGGTGACGGAGCACTGAAACAGGCTGCCCAGGGAGGTTGTGGAGTCTCCTTCTCTGGAGATATTCAAGACCCGCCTGGACAAGGTCCTGTGCAGCCTGCTGTAGGTGACCCTGCTTCGGCAGGGGGGTTGGACCACATGACCCACAGAGGTCCCTTCCAACCCCTACCATTCTGTGATTCTGTGAAAATCTCCCTTCCCAATTCAACCACGCGTCAGTCTCCCTCCTGTATGTTGAACCTGCTTTTACTTTTCTTTCTGGCCTGATGGCAGCAGTCAGGAGGGTAGTGCTGGCTCCTCTCCTGGAAACGCCTCTGTGCCCCTGTGGTGCAGATCATGTCAAGAGCCGGGCTGCGCACCGTTCGTTCGGGGCTGATCCCTGATTCTGCCCTGGCCGGGGGTTCCTGCTGTCTCGCGAGTGCCTGTGCCCGGGGGCTGCCAGCAAGGCGCAGCCGCCCGGTGCTGAGCACCTGTGGTTTCTGAATCATTTCCTTTTCCAGCTGCACTCAGAGTTTGCTAAAAGTGTGGCAGCCGTGATGCTGTTTTTTTCCAGTCTGAATACATAGGTTTTGCCGTAGTATAACTTTCTGTGGTTCTTTTGTTGTTGTTTACCCTTGTAAGCAGTTTTAGAAAGAACCTTTCTGATGAAAGGCCTAAAAATCTAGTTTCTTTGTATGCCCGGTATTGGAAGAGGCCAGTGCTGGTTGTCAGTGAAGAGCAAGATCAGAGACTGCTGAATTGTTCACAGAAGTTCCTTGACTCAGTGCTTGGTGCTGTCTTGCCACCGGTTTCTGTACCAGTTCAAGCTCATTTCCTGAGGCGGCTGCATCCCACCTTGGTGTCTGGTTGTTGAGGCTCATGATAAGGGGCTCCGGCTGGGAGGGGGCGGCATCCGGGCTGGGCAGCAGAGAGAGTTAAACAATGTTCAGGTGGCCTGAGCGCCAGAGCAGCGACACAGAAAGACCCAAAATAATGAACTGGGTCAGAGTGCTGGGAGGAGCAGTTCCCCTGATTGTCCATTGACCTCGGTTGCAACTGGTTGAAGTGGCCCCTATTCACCACCAGAAAGGCACTTCCCAGCCCAAACCTTTCTGAATGCTGCGGGAAGTAAAAAAAATTTCTATTACCATCCAAACAATTCGCAATAACAGGAGCTAGAGTTTGATTTTATAGATTTTTTTCCTCTTTGAGAAAATGTAGTGAAAAGACTTTGTCCTCATTGGCACAGAGTTGTGAAGGCCAGGGGAGGGGCTGCGTATTAAAGAAAACCTGAAAATGAAACATTTTACATCAGAAAAAAAAAAGAGAACCCCCAAATACTTCCCTAAAAACCTTACTTAGTAAAGCAAGGAAGTCATTCTACTTCCAAAATGATTTGTCAGAAGAATGTTAACAAGTGTTGGATTTCACATGCTCAACATAATGGAAACTCGACTCTGTTCTTCATCCTGTAGCTGTTTGCCCAGGGATGGTGTGCAAGAAAACTCTGATGCAAATTCAAGCCATAGTGCAGTGACTTTTGTTGGAGTTTGTGTTTGTAAGATCTCTTGCCCACTAGGAAGATACTAGTTTTGATTCACCTTCTTGTGCATGCATGAATATGCTGTTGGCTCCATTGGTTTCATTCATAATTGCAGGGCGGTCATCGCTGTCGTCCCATCCCCGGGCAGGCAAAGTGTCTTAGAGCTGTTGTTAAACCCAAGGGACCCTGGATCAGCTTTCCTGCACTGGATTCGTTTTACATTTTAGTGCCTGACACAAGCAGCTAGTCAGATGCAGTGTAAACTTTGCAACTGTATCATCCAGAGACTTGTAGGCTTGGACCAGGATGATTTTTTTCCCATATGGAGGTTGTGTCCACTCTGTTTCTGTCTCCTGTGAAGGAGTGATTTACAATCTAGTGTATGGTCAGGTCAGATTTTTCAAAGGTAAGATAGTGCCATGTATGTGCTTTGCACGTTTTCCGTTTGTTTGGGAGAAGCCTGCATTAAGATACAGTGCATGTTTTTCCTTCATTTTAAAGTAAAACAAATGCCTCCCCCGATGCGCAGAATGACACCATTCTCCATGGAAAGTTGCTAACGCTGCCGTCATGGTGAGCGTACAACCTTCCGCTGAGTTTGAACCAGCATATGTGAAAACATTTAGTCCGGTAGAGTAGCATTAAGAATCCATTTCTCTCTCTCTGTCATAGTAAACTTTTAACTTCTGCTTTGACTTCCAGGTGAGCGGCATCCAGCCTTTTATACCAACTTCAAATCCTGGGCTAAACGATGACCTGCTGAAAACAGAGATGCAAGCTCATGTCTCCCTTCAGTGGCAGTAGCACATAGAGATTTTGTGTTGCTGGGAATCCAAAATTCAAAAAGCCAGCAATAAGGCTGCTGAAGTGCTGAGAACATGTCCGGATTTATTTGCTCATCTCTGAAAGCGAGGCGGGAGCTTGGATGAATTGCTCGCTCTGGAGCGCGTGGTGCCGCGGAGCACAGGCCAAGCCCTGCCCGGAGCGCGCCGCGGTGTGAGGACCTGGTACGGGTGGGATCTGCAGCAGAGCGCAACAGCTCGGCAGGGCAGGTTGCTGTCACGCAGCAGGTTTGGTGTTCCAAGAGAGCACTGGCAGAGGTCTCATTTTCCAGTCGATGTGATTGCTTGATGAGCTGTCTCAGGGGCAGATAGTTTTCGTGCAAGCTGTAGAGCGAGATGGGTGTTCACAGACAACATTGTCAGAAAAGCCCTTTGTTAAAGGTAGCGTGATTAAAAAGAGTATTTGCTCTTTGCCATCATTTGCCCATGCAAGTGTAACTTCAAAGACCTGCACACCTGCTCTAGTGTGGTCAGAGCCCCCCCAGCAACCGCTTTGATCTCACAAAGTTGAGGCTTGGTGGATGCAGCCTTTCCTTCTGTTTTATGATGCAGCAACGGACGTTAGTGCGACAAGCTTAGAGGTAATGCCTCTGCAGTGGGCCGTGGATGGGCACTGCCCTGAAAAAACCCAGCAGAGAATGCGGGCAGGTAGCTCTGGATTTCCACGTCTCTGAAGTTTACAGTCTTTAAAAGTCATCTTATCTGATTCTGTAGCTGTTCGTATTTATCTTCGAGTATGTGTAGATCACATCCATTTCATGTGCCTGAATTTATCTATAGCCTTCTTTATTCTTTCAGGAGTATGGATGAGACTGAGCTTTATTTTTATCATCAGGGATTTTTGTAACAAAGGATGGTTCGGGGGGGGAGGAAAATTCATCAGCGGTGTTTCAGGCTGAGAACACCTGTATGTTTATCCAGGCGCTTTGGGATCCATGTTTTGTGGGACTGTCGCAAAGTTCAGAAAGCTCTCTTGTGTCGCCTGCAAGCAGGAGCATAAAAGATCCTTTATATGAAAAGGTCTCACAAATCATGAAAACAGGCATTTCTTTAATGTTTTTGGCACAATCACTGCATAAAAAGTTTTTAACTAACTTTTCAGATGCTTGAGCTGCTTAAGACTCAGAATGGACCCTTTGTGCTTACTGTCCCAATTAGGAATTAATTTTTAATTATATCAGCTGAACATTTGTTATTGTGAGCACTTGTGTTAGCCCAAGGCTCCTGACTGTTCGTTTGACAAAGAGTGGCACTGGTTTGTGTAGTGTTGTCTGTCCTGTGGACATTCTACGTGTTGTTTCTGTCTTCTGTTTTCTGAGTATTTACATATGTGTTTGTGGAAAACCTGGTGTAACTTTGATTAAAACTTGATAGGAGTTTACTTAATCACTGAGATGTATTTCAGGAGTACTAAAATACCACTTACTGGATAGTTTTCTTGCTCAGTGCTTTGGTTTGCTGTGAAAGGTTTTCACTCACATTAAGAATGTTTTGCAGCTCTGGAAAGAGGGCCGGCAGCTTGAGTGATAGCCCTGATAAACTAAGAATGTTACTCCCAGAGCTGAAAAATGGTGACTATTGCCTTTGAAGTAGTCTTTGACATGGAAATGCTTAGAGTGTACTTTTCTTTAGATTTGGACAAATAGCTCAGCAAAGCCAGATCTCCACACAGGCCTGTGTGCTTGGTACAGAAAGAACTCCCATTGATTTTACTGAGACTTTATCTGACAGAATCTGGCCCTGAACATTTTTTTGTCTTCAGTCCAACCAAGTCGAAGTCAAAAAGCTGCTGACAATAGGAAGTCTTTTTGGTGCGTAATACATGAAAAAGTACTATGACTCAATTAAAACAAACAACAAGGTTATTGTCTGGGATCTGTCACCAAAGTGGCATTTACTGTGTGTGTAGGTGGCAACTGCAGGGTATATTTTGAAATGCAGTTTATTAAGGTTGCTTCCTCTTTATGTTATTTACATCCCATATGTCTCCTCCGAGTTCTGAGTTCAGGCCTTTGAGGTTCCACCGCCGCAGCAGGTGGTACCAACAGCCCTGGCAGCGGGGCAAGGGTTCGCTGCCCCCTGCCTGGGCCTCGGTAACTCGGAGGGAAAAGAGTGGAGAAGGTCTCGGTGTTCCGCAGGTGTCTGGAAGTTATACCCTTTCCAGTTTTCTCGAGCAACTTAAACACCCGGTGACTGGTTGGGTGTTGCCGGCAGTCGCGGACCTGCACAGCCAGGGCGCTGGGGGAGCGTGGTGGTGGCAGTCGGTGGAATGGAGGGCAGCCTTCCAGGAGCTGGGCTGCTGCTGCGCTGGGGGCCGGTGGCACAGCCGAGCCCTCTCCAGTCGGTACGTCTGGAAACTAAACCCTGTTTCCGCGCTGAAGAGCTGTCACACAGGGGACAGCCCGGTCGTGGCCAGCGTGCTTTCTGCTACATCGGGGCAGGTGTAGCCCCTGTGGAAACTGCACGGGTTGCACACGTTTTGTAGCAGCACCAGATCGTGGGTGCTGGGGTAATGTCTTCTATGGGCTGACCGTATTTTGTCAGCTCCCCAGACTCCAAACCAATACCAACCAGGACACGTAATTTTGGTAATGTGTCATACAAAATCAAATTAACTGCTGTGGCTTTGCAGGGAAGTTTTGGCATGCTATCAGTTTAGACTCAACCGTTGCAGAGAACTGGAAAAAGCAGTATGTTATGATTTTGTAGTACTGTTAATTCATATTTCCCACCAAAAGGAGCAAAGATAGTCAATACCTTTCCGTTTTGCAGCTGAAGAAGCAACAGCATGGCAGGTTGATGTCGTGTGCCCAAAGCTGGAGCGCAGGGAGCCACAGCCGGGTCCCGGTGGGGAGTCCTGACTCACGCTCTGTTGCTCCTTCAGGCCATGTTTCCTCACCAGCCTCAGCCCCGAGAAGATGAATTTGTTTGAAAATACAGTAAACACATGGACTTTTAAAAATAACTGTTTGGATGCAAATGGTTTGTTTTTAATGGCTTTCCAGTTCCTTAACGTGGGATTTATGTTTAAGAAACAGCATCATTTATTTGTATTTCTGACTTCAGAATGATGGTATTTCTTCTACGAAAATATCCCTTACAGTCAACGGAACAAGAAGTAACTGTCATGTTTGAGAAAGTGGCAATATGTGATGCTTTTTTGCCGTGCTCCGAAATGGCCAGCATTCAAAGTAGTTTTTCCAACCAAAAAATTTTGACAGGTTGTTTTGTGGGTTTTTTTTTTTTTTTTTTAATTTCACATTACAGGAAATGCCTCAAATACAGGGAGAAGTTAGTAGCAGAGGTATTATCGCATGTTGCAGGGGAACTGACCAAGCACCTACACTTACCAAAATGCTGGACATTTCGGTCAGTGCAAACGTACAGCAAGATAATTACCAAAACCGAATGTCAGGGTAGTTTAGACATTATTTCACTGCACGATCAATGGGTGTGAGAATACGCAGATAGGGATGGAACATCAGCCTCTTGGGAAGGAGGAGTTGCTAATTCCAGCGCTTATCATTTTATTTCCCCCTCAGCCTGATCTCAGTTTTGCAGACTTGGTGCCTTGTCCCTGGGTCCACTTTTAGTCCTCTCCTGGTTAGGTGATGAAGTGAAGCATGTTCATTATGTGCGATCTGTGGTGCCAGCATGGGCAGTGCCAGCACGGGCAGTGCCAGGAGCTGTGAGGGACTCCCGGACACGTGCTGAAGATGAAGTGTTCAGCTGCTGAGGACAAAGGACACGTGCAAACCCACAGTTTCCAAAGGTTTATAAATTAGCTTGCTGTGGGCATTTGTTCATGCTGCAGTAAAAAGTGCATCCCCAATACACAGGCCAAATTTTGGGGCATAAGGGTCTGGAAAGTTTGAAATAAAAAGACCACAAGTTTTGTAGTGATCACAGCCCAGTGTTATTCCCCTAAGCTTGTTTCTGGAAATGGTTTGAACAATAGCTGGCTAGATCTGCATTTAAATTCTGTTTTGAAGTCGGCAGGTTTTTGCTTATGGTCATGTGAGGGGCCCCACCCCACCCACAAACACAAATTTGGCAAAGTTGTAATCAACAGATACTATGACTGGTGATGTTAGTACCAAGCCATTTTAGTGCCAGGCTGTGCCTACCATCCCTGGCTAGGGCAGACTGTGGCCCTAAGCCCTGGGGCTCCGCATAGACCAGTGGTTTTAAACTGGGTGTTTTAAGAACACATCACCATGAACGTGACTGCGAAAATCCCTTGTCCCTGCTTATTTAGCTGTCTCCGTGTGTAGTTCCCATTCAGGCAAAATAAGAATACAAAATTCTGCATTTCAGTGGAGCCTCAGGCCCTGTGCTGGGAAGCACTTCAGCTTAGCTTCAGCTCCTGGCCCAAGGCGGCCGAGGCCAGACAGCATGGAACCACCTGAAAAGCGGCTTTATGGTATTTGTGCGGAGTAACAAACATTTACAACCAAGGGCAGTGGGCTGTGGTGTTCAGGCTGTGCAGTGCCAGGTCCTGGTGGTGTGCAGCCCCTGCTCCCGTGGCCCGCGGTGCTCGGGCTCTGCAGAGTCCCCACAACCAGGTCACAAGCTCATTGTGTGTCAAATATGTGCAGGCGCTCTGTTCCTTTAATGAAGATTAATATGCAGTAATTCATCTATGGGAACCAACCCAGAGACCTGCTTGCAGCACTGTTCCCAAAAGGCATTTCATAATTTATCCTAACACATGCAGTATGTTTAAAACAGCCAGGAGGGCGGGTTTTGCCTAGCACAGCATTTTCTCCTTTCAGTAGATCTCTGATGTGAAAGACCGAGCCATCCCAGTCTGAAATGTCTGTTGAGGACGCCTCGGCCTTGACCCCTCGCTGTGTACTCAGCCGGGCTGTGGCTGTGGCCCTGCGGCCGCCAGCCCCAGGCCCCGCACGCCCAGGGGAAAAAACCTCCTTCCCTGCGGCGGGGTCAGGGCCGTGTCCGTGGCACCGGGGCCTTGCGTGGACTCCGTGCCGCGCTCAGGAGGCGATGGTGCTGATCCTGCGGCTGAGGAGGATTGGTGCGGTGCCAGGGACATGTGGTTAAATGTCAGCTGGCTGGACATTTAAACATCTTTTCTAGCCAGCTTCGGAAATCTCACCAACTTTTTATGCTACCCAGTTATAAACGTCACTATTTCTGCAACGTTGTCTCTCTCCTCCCACTACCTTCCTCCTTGTTTTCCGCTCTGGTGTGCCATCCATCCCCTGCCCGTACCGGACCGGCGCACGCTGGGTGTTGGCTGCCGCCTGGCACCCAGGGGCCCCCATGCTGGTGTGCGGCTCTGGTCGGTCCCCTAAAGCACGCGATGGATGACGGCCATTGCTTCAGCGCATGGCAACACGGTTGAGTAACCGCTGCTGGGGCAGAAGAAAACGGCGGGGGGGCTTGACTGCTGGTGGATAGCACCTGCAGCTTGGCAGGCACAGCCCTGGCAGGTCCTGGCCTCCCGCCTGCAGCATGCGAGGCAGCGGTGATGCCGCTTCTCTGCCGCGTGTGGGTCAGCAAAGCGTGGGGACAGGCCTTCGGACTTTGCTGGGCAAGGAGGCCATAGCTGGGCAGGGCTGGCTGGTGTCAGCGGGTAACACCGAACGTCGCCTGCGGAAGGGCGCAGACCAGCCGGCAGCTTTCCCGACGGCCCGGCGCAGGCGGCCTGGCGGACATCTTGCCATGGCGGGGAGCGGTGGTGGGAGCTGCTGGGGGTCTGCCTCAGTGAGGAGCGCACACGCTAGCGGACCTGCCGTGAGTGAGAGAAAGGCAGGGCCTCCCAGTCATTCCTTTCCGTCTGACTCGGTGCGCTTTGTGTAATCGCAGTGCCTCTACGACCTGTGCCGTGACAGCTGAGGTGGGCAGAGCAGGAGCGGCGCGGTGGCTCTCACCATCTCACCCATCAACGTGCCCTCTAATTCAGCTGAGGGCTGGTGTCAGTCCACGCGGTCACACGCCATGAAGTGAAGGAAGTTACTCTGCAAGAATCTCCTTGAAAACAGCAACCATCACCTAGCAATAGCTGGAGCATGGGGCCTGGCAGCTGCTAGAAGCCAAAAGCGGTTTCCTTCGGGGTGTACCAGAGGGGCACATCTCAGAGTACTAACGTGTTTGTCCTTTGTAAAGCATCTCTCAAGATGCAAGATGAATACAGCTTGATGGGGGGTGCCACACACGCCTTGGGCAGGTCGAGTGTACAAACCTGTGTCCCCAAGCATTTGCCAATCCCCCAAGCATTTTCCTGGCCGGCAGGCCTGGGTCCCTCGCGTGCTGCCACAAGGCAGGTCACCCACGACCAGTGGACATGAAGCCGCAGGAGCAGCTCACAGCACCTGCCCGCGAAGCGCAAAGCCAAGGCCAGGGCTTGCCCCGGGGCTTTGCTGGCCGCGCCATGATGGCCAGCACCGCTGGAGAGCCCTGGCAGCGAGCAGTGCCAGCCCGGGCACACCGTGCCGTGGCTGGGGAGGGCTGCTCCATGGGTTGCCATCGCTGGTGGAGGTAGGGTGGCTGCAGCTATAGCTGGAGGCCGTGCTCATCAGCGTCTCTGTGCCCGTTTGCGCAGAGGCCCTGCTGACACAGTGCTGGTGGCAGAGGCTTGGCCGCTGCCTGGCAGCTCCTGCTGTGCCGCTCAGTCCCAGGACACCAGTGCTGCAAGGGTGGTCGCTGCCCAGAAACCCCCTGGGCTGGGGCTGCCCGCCCCATCGTCCTCTGAGCCACCGGTCGGCAGGAAGATAATGAATTAATTTCCTGTATAGTCTGCAGTGCACGTCACTTGGATTGCCCGCTTTGTAAAACATGCTCGTTTTTCTCTTCAGCCACACTGGCAAGAGCCATCATTACTTCTGAACTGTCCCCCCTGCTTTCTTTTATTCCCTCTGATGAAGGCCAGTTGTTGAGAAGCTGGTTTGCTCCACAGTGCGGCCATTTCACGATCATCCTTTGATTCAATCTCCGGATTTATCAAGTCTGATTTGTTTCCAATACTTTTCTCTGAGACTTGGATCTATTTATTCTCCTTAGCTCTTTTAGGTCACATTAAGTTGTGTCTTGCTTCTAATTGCCCATGCGCTAGCCAATTCCTCTAGTTAGTTTTTCTGCTGGAGTAAATACCACACCTTCCTTGTACTGGGATTTCAGTATTTTGTCTTATTATCATGTATTCATTTTCACTCATCGTTTTCTATATTTCCTAGAAATTTTAAAATAATAATAAAAAACCTACTAATTTCTCTCCCCTCGGGTCTTTTTGTTTGTTTCGGTTTTTTGGGGGTTTTTTATTTAATCTGGCAATCCCTTAGCTCTTTTCTGCAGCATTGCCTAACAGCCAGTACTTTTTTTAATCCAAGTTCCTTTTTTATTTCCTTCTGGTAGCCGAATGCCAGATGATTTATCTCATGTACAGTTTTCTTTTCTCCAGAGACTGAGGATTATCAGACATACAAGTGAGAAAAAAGACAATGAGTTCTGATTTTAATTGAAAAAACTATCCAATATTTAGAATTCAATATTTCCTAAAGTAAGTCACAGTAGTACTTAACATAAGTCAGACTCCACATTTCAGCTACAATGTATTGTGCCATTAAATAGCATTTTGAATGTGAGTGAACTGGAGTTAGTAATGCTGTCTTAGTTTTCACCAGCTGAAACATTGAACTCCTTTTCTTCTATCTTCCTGTTATAAGAAGAGATAAGAGCCTACAGTATATGGTGTGCTGTCCCAGAGACTGCTGTGATGTGGGCTGCAGTGTGACTTTTTAGCATCCATGTTTTGATTTGCTTAAATTCATGATTGACTGAGTCACTTTATTTTGTACAGACCTGGTTTGTACGTGATTATGAATGAGTCTGGCAGTGGTACAGCTCTGGGTGTAGCAGTGGGGAAGAGCCGGGCTCCAGCCACGGCCAGGAGGGGGTTTGCAAGATTGCTCTTAGCCACGTGGACCTGCTGTGGCTTTTCAGGGGCCTCAGAGCCACTGCTCATAGATGTCCTTTTGGTCACTGGTCCGGCCAGAACCGAAAAGAAGCTAGAAGGAACAGGGAGACACATGCAAAGCGATTTCATGTCATTCTGTTCTGCATGCAGATACCAGCAGTGCTGGTAAGCCTAGGCTTCTCTGCACTTCTTCCAGCATTTTCTCTTTATTGCTAGTGCAGCAAGGGGAGAAGCAATAGGGTTTCCCCAGAGGGCGCTGGAAAACAGTTATCCCAATTTTTCATGTCCAATCTCCATTTAAAGCTTCTTGTGAATGTCTTTTTCCCTGACATTAAAAAATACTGTCTGTCATTAGACATTGTTGGTTTATTTACTGTTATTATGCGCAGTACCATTGCCAACATTTGTTTTCTTTTTTAACAATAAAGAAAAACGCAAGTGGCAGACAGATGTTGATGTCTGGCATTGGACTGCAAACCTTCCACCCTCACAGATGGGTTTTCCAGCATGGCTCAGAGAGGCTTTCTGTATGCAGGTCTGCCTCTGCTTGGCCCGTTAACCAGGGTGACAGTATGTGCACTCTGCTAATGAGGAGTTACACTATGCGAACAGCAGCCTCTAAAGGGAACAAGGGATCAGAGCAGCATGTACGTGTGGTGCCAGAAACTATCTGCCTTCATCTAAATTCCCTGCACATCACTTAGAAGAAATAAAGGAAATACAAAATACAACAAAGGTCCCTAAAAATACAGAGTGAAATCTGTCAAACGCAACAGCCAAATTAATGTTTGGTCTTGAAAGCTGTCCCTGCACAGTAATTTGCAAGACAGTTCCCAGTGCCATCTGCCGTCCGGCGCTGCCCTGGTTGCAGTACTGCCGACCTTCGTAACGCCGTGGCTCAGAGCCAGAGGCTTGCTTGACGTCTGACCAGGGAGAAGTGGTCTCCGCGGGTTTTGGTGCATGTGAGCGCTCGAGTTTTCTCAGAGAGTCTCCACTGCAGGAAACACGATTGTATCTTGCCTGACACTTGAATTGGCTATGCTTTTGGAAAAACCTTACAAATAGGAGCCCTAGAGGCTGGGGTGTCAGAAGATGAAAAAGCCATTATTAAGGGAGGAGCTGGGGGGGGAGGGGGAGGAGGAGAAAATGTCAGACCCTCATGATTTTAAAGCAATCTGTTGATACCTATTCTTGGGTGTACCGATGGCATTCCAGTCAGCTAACTGGCCTCAAAAGCTGAGCCAACAGCGGTATATGTGTTACAAAGCTTTGAGCAGGACTGTTGCATGGCAACTGATTAGCTAGTGTCTGTATTAGTGTATTCCTTTAAGCATTGTCTGTGTTTTTCAATGCTCGATAGAAAAACTGTTTTTTAAAGCTTACCAGCAGCTATTGCCAGTTACCTACATTTTATGTGGAAATAAAAAAGAGGAGGGTAATTCCTTACCAATAGCAGTGAGATGCGTGTGGGTATGGAAGAGAGCTCAGTGCGTGGTGTTCAGCTTAGGCGCTGCTGGGCGCTGCTGGCGGAGGGTTTCCTCGCCCCAGCTTCAGCTGAAGGAGTGCTGCGTGGGGCACCTCTAGGTTATGAGATCCATTTTTTCCACCAGTATTTCTAAACAAAAGTGGAAGGCAAACAAGGTTTGTCCCAGCAGCTACCTGAGGTGTTCTCTGCTGTAGAAGTGTAACTTCCCTGATGCGTCTGTTGAGCATTTGCAAGACAGGCACACAAAGATCAGAACTGTAGCTCCTGGCTGCGTGCAGTTTGGTGATGAATGCTGCATTCCTTTGCCACCACTGCAGCAATTCAGGCCTGTTGGCATGGACGCTGCCAAGCCTGCGACCTGGCTGTGTGAAGTCAGGCTTGCATTGCCATTGTTTTCACTGATGGTCTACTAATTTGCAAGTGCTGCAGAGCACAGCTTGTCCTCCTCTTGGAGATGGCCAGCCTTGCGAGAGGGGGTGTGTGATTCCATCTGGCATTGCGGCATGCATCCGAGGGATGGCTTTTAGAAGGACAAGAGGCTGAGGGAGAGATCCTCCTGCCTGGCCAAGCAGTGCTTCAAGCAACGTGGAAGGGTTGCAAGAGGAGAGGGGAGCAGGCAGCAAGTGTTAAGAAGTTTTGTGCTACTCACTCAGAAGGCTGCAAAGCCCCAGCCCAGCTACGAGCCCAAGGTCATTTACAGACGTCAGCTTGTGCCTCTGGGGACTGTGGCACCTCCTGAGGACCAGCTGGGTAAGCAGAGGCACAGCAGTCCCTGAGAAGGTGTCAAACTGCACCACTTTCCACTCGAGAATTGCCAGTGTCGTGGGAGTCAGTTACAAATCGCTGGGATGGCCGTAGGCTTGCGATGAATTGTGGCCGTTAGGGCCTGAATCCTTCCCTGCTGGATCCCTGGCTCGGAGCGAGCTGAAGCCCTTAAGTCCCTGGGCAGCACATCAGCAAGCGTGTGCTGATCACTAAGGCTGCGCACAGCTGGATGGCACCAAACCCACGCTAATGGGTCCCAGTGCTCAGCTGAATCAGGATTATAGGCCCGCCGAATATTATTGTGGTATGAAGTGATTGTGGTGAACATTTACAGTATTAGTTAAAGGACAAATTTTGTAAATTGCCCTTGGGAGTATTTTTGTTCCATTCCCATGCGTATTTATCTTTCCATCTTGACTTACTGGGGAGTTTCGGTACTGGTTTGATCTTAGGGATTCAGTTACACAATATACTGTAAGCTTTAAAATTAGTTCTTTGCCTGTACATGCTCATGTGTTAGCTGATTTTTCAGAGGAGGTGATGATGTAAGCCTAGACATCTGAGGTGAAGATAAAGCCCTTGATCTGCCTGTCGTTTTGGTTAGCTAAAGCACTTTAGCAACTTGCGCTCAAAACGTGTAGCTTTAAAACTGTGGTGAGTATGCAGACAAATATTCTAAAGCATCCCTGAAACCACTATGAATAAAATGGAAGTGAATGAAAAGTGATAGCTAAAAGGGTGGCCTGGTTTCGGCTGGGATAGAGTTCATTTTCTTCCTAGTAGCTGGTATAGTGCCGTGTTTTGGATTTGGGATGAGAATAATGTTGATAACACACTGATGTTTTAGTTGTTGCTGAACCGTACTTGCACAAAGTCAAGGCCTTTTCTGCCCCTCAGACTGCCCTGCCAGCAGGGAGGCTGGGGGTGCGCGAGAAGTCGGGAGGGGACACAGGCAGGACAGCTGACCCCAGCTGACCAGAGAGATATTCCCTGCCATATGGGGTCACGCCGAACATACAAACTGGGGGGAGATGGCCAGGGGCTGGCGGCTGCTGCTTGGGGACTGGCTGGCCATCGGTCAGTGGGTGGTGAGCAATTGCATTGTGTGTCACTTGTTTTGTAATTCTGTTATTATTTTCCCTTCCTTTTCTGTGCTGTTAAACTGTCTTTATCTCAGCTCACGAGTGTCACTCTTCCCATGCTCTCCCCCATCGCAGTGGGGGGAGTGAGCGAGCGGCTGTGCAGGGCTTAGTTGCTGTCTGGGGTTAAACCACAACAAAGGGCCTGTGAAATCTGAGAGCAAGGCAAGCGTTTTAGCCAGACCGCTGAGATCAAGGCTAACGTGTATGAAGCTGAATGTCTCAAGTATCTACAGAGTGGGCTGATTTTCAGGGATTCGGAAGGCCTCGATGACCCATCAGATGACCTTTGAGTCAGTGCAGAGGGGGGATTAGTCTGTCTGCATGGACGGCCCCAGTCCTGCTCTCTCTGCCTCACAGGAGCTGCAGGGGACAGCGCGAGTATCTCTCTTCTGAGGCGGGCGGTCAGAGGGACCGCTTGGGCAGTAGCTGGGAGCTTTTGTGCCACCGCCCGGGCTTCTTGTTTTCAGATCAGATTTCTTCAAACCTCACAGAAGTACTGTCATGCGCAGACTGAGGGGTGCAGGCGGCCAGAGGCTGAGCGCTGGCTTTACTCTTTTGCAGGACAATGATTCCCGTGACCGAGTTTCGCCAGTTCTCGGAGCAGCAGCCGGCGTTCAGGGTGCTGAAGCCCTGGTGGGATGTGTTCACGGACTATCTCTCCGTCGCCATGCTGATGATTGGTGTGTTTGGGTGCACGTTACAGGTAAATCAAACCGGATGGAGGCGAGGCGGGTGCTGTCAGGGCTGCTGAAAGAACACCACAAACAAGGAAGGTCCTCGGAAAGATGGTGTCACGTCTTGTTTTATCTCTTGGGTTCACTGTGAACAAAGCAAAAATTTACTGGTCCCAGGATTAAAGCTGTTTAGGTAGCAACACCAAATAACACAGACCAGACTTTTAGCAGCTGTAAATCAGCAGAGTTGCACTAGAGTTGATGGAGCGGTGCCAGCTAAGATAAGAGCTGTTGGTTTGGCTTGTGCCTGGATGTCTGTTTTCACCACAGTTTGGCATAACAAAATGGATGATTGACTTAAGTTCTTATTAGTAACCATTTTTCTGTTTAGAAGTTTGAAAAAGGTAATTTTGTAATTTCTATTTTTGTTTATTTGTCAAATGTTAATATTCCTTCTGTCTCTGTACTTCGAAGAGATCTGAAATGAATGTGCTTATTTTATTAACACCACCCACAACTAATATTATGCCTCTTCCATTCTAAAGCATCTCTGAGGATGCTTACATGTAAACAATTGACATTAATGTCAATCATTGTTAGTTATATTTTGCTAAAGAGCCAAAAGCTGAAAATAAATGGAAAGTACTGTTTGGGGTGGACTCCACAAAACCAGAAAGTTACAGTACTGGTTCAAACGTGGGTCTCACATTTCTTGGCATGACTTAGGAATGGAGCTAAAGGGGCACGATGACAGAGCTCTTATTTCAGGGGAATTTCCTCACTTATACGGCCCAAGATTTTCACATACTATGTCCCAAATTTCACATGAAATCAACTGTAGTTTTGCCTGTATTCTCCATTTTCAGTTATTTTCAGTTGAAAAGATATGATGTCTGTGTTTAAAAATCTCTTTGTATAGGGCTGAATTTTGCATTAGTACTTAAGTGTTTGCTTAAGCACACAGAGTAGAACATCTTTTATTTTTAAGTTTACCTGCTTGATTGGATGAAGCACACTGGAAAATAATGTGTGGAAACACTGCAAATAAGAGGTGATTTTTTTTATTCCAAGTTATTACCAAAGGCATGAATCCAGGGTGTAAGTAATGGTGTATATCAGAATAGCATTTACAGACAAAGATTAACTGCAGGCATTTTTGACATGTCAGCAGTTTTGGCACTGATACTGCTCAAAAGGCTTGTGGTCTTATCTCAGCATCTCCCTGCACCAGGGTGGATCATCAAGGAGGATCCAGTTTTGGTAGCTCTTGTTGCATACGCTGTATTTAGTGCTTTTAACAGCCATGATGTCAAAGGATACATCTACACTGCACATACATTCTTAGTTTGGGCTAATCCCAGTTAGTCATTCAGGGCAAATAACAGAGCTCCGTGGTTTATCACATGGATTAGCATTTTAATTTCAGACCTGTAGGGAACCTTGCACTGAGCTCAAACTGTTAATCCCAAGTTAAACTAAAGGTTATTGGTCCCTAAAGGCACTCTGACCTTGGTTTGCCAACACAGATGGCCAGCCCAAATTAAGAAAGTTGCTTTTTCTTGCATTATAGACAGACTCAGGGACAGAAGGACAAGAGCTACTTGTTTTTTCCCACAGCTGTGTACTTTGAGGACTGTGTCTATATGTATCAGAAACTGAATAAAGATGATGTCCTCACGCACACGTACACAAATGCCATCGATTCTCCATTATCCCTGTCTTCATTATAACTGAATATTAATAATATCCCAGCATAGATATGCCCACGTTAGCTCTTTGTCAGCCATTTTTGGTGTGATAAGACATCACAGTGTGTGCGTGCAGCCACATGAATGCAGTTGTGCTGCTTGCAAGCCTAAGCTATCTCTGAACGTAACGCAGCCAGGGTGAATACACCTGGCAAGAACAGGCTGTCGCTGGTGAGAGCAGTGCAGGAGATCCCTGGTCTTTTCTGGAAGCATTACCCACACTTTGTCTGGATTATCAAATTGTCCTCTTACTGAAATTGTGGAAAGCTAACCGTAGTTGAAAAGCGGTAACCTAGTTCTTGGCGTATAGAACAAGTGTCTTGTTGGGAATAGTAATAATAGTAGCACAGCCTGTGAGACCAAGTGCCAGGCTGCGGGGAGGAATGCCTGGCAGCTGGAGGAGCTCCAGGGACAGCTACCCATTGGTACCGCCGCCATGGTTTGTACAGCAGTTTAAAAGATACTTTTTTGTGTGTTTCAGGTCATGCAAGACAAGATAATATGCCTTCCAAAGCGCGTGCAGCCTTGCCAGAACCAATCTAATAGTTCAAATGTGTTTAACACAATCCCAGACACAACTCCCCTTCCTCCACCCAGGCCATCGACGCCTCCAGCTACAGTTGAAATGAAAGGACTGAAGACTGATTTGGACCTTCAGCAATACAGCTTTATAAATCAGGTGTGCTACGAACGTGCCCTGCACTGGTATGCCAAGTACTTCCCTTACCTTGTCCTTATACACACCCTGGTCTTCATGCTGTGTAGTAACTTTTGGTTCAAATTCCCTGGATCAAGCTCCAAAATCGAACACTTCATTTCAATACTTGGGAAATGTTTCGATTCTCCCTGGACAACAAGAGCCTTATCTGAAGTGTCAGGGGAAGACTCTGAAGAGAAGGATAACAGGAAAAACAACGTAAACAAGTCTAATACTATCCAGCCAGGCACTGAAGGCACTTTGGTCAAGACGCAGTCTCTAAAATCAATCCCTGAGAAACTGGTTGTGGATAAGGGAACACCTGGGGCGTTAGATAAGAAAGAAGGTGAACAGGCCAAAGCATTGTTTGAAAAGGTGAAGAAATTTAGACTGCATGTTGAGGAGGGTGATATACTCTATGTCATGTATGTCCGCCAGACTGTACTTAAGGTAATTAAATTCCTTATTATTATTGCTTACAACACAGCACTTGTCTCAGAAGTCAATTTTACAGTAGTCTGTAACGTTGATATAGAAGATATGACAGGATATAAGAATTTTTGCTGCAATCACACAATGGCACACCTATTCTCTAAACTTTCCTACTGCTATCTGTGTTTTGTCAGCATCTATGGCCTCACATGCCTGTACACACTGTACTGGTTGTTCTATCGTTCCCTGAAAGAATATTCTTTTGAGTATGTTCGGCAAGAGACGGGAATTGATGATATCCCAGATGTGAAGAATGACTTTGCTTTTATGCTTCATATGATCGATCAATATGATCCTCTCTATTCCAAGCGGTTTGCTGTCTTCCTGTCTGAAGTCAGCGAAAACAAGCTGAAACAGCTGAACCTCAACAACGAGTGGACTGCAGATAAACTGCGGCAGAGGCTACAGACGAACTCCCATAGCCACTTGGAGCTACAGCTTTTCATGCTCTCTGGACTACCAGACACAGTTTTTGAAATTACCGAGCTGCAGTCTTTAAAACTTGAAATAATTAATAATGTAATGATACCAGCAACCATTGCACAGTTGGACAATCTCCAGGAGCTCTCGTTGCACCAGTGCTCTGTGAAAATCCACAGCGCCGCCTTGGCATTTCTGAAGGAGAACCTCAAGATCTTGAGTGTCAAATTTGATGACATCAGAGAACTTCCACACTGGATGTATGGCCTCCGAAATTTGGAAGAGCTCTATTTAATTGGCTCCCTAAGTCACGATATTTCCAAAAACATTACACTGGAGTCTTTTCGGGAACTTAAAAGCCTTAAAATTCTTTACATAAAAAGTAATTTGTCCAAAATCCCACAATCTGCAGTGGATGTTTCGAGTCACCTGCAAAAATTGTGCATCCATAATGACGGCACTAAGTTAGTGATGCTCAACAACCTGAAGAAGATGGTCAACCTGACGCAGCTGGAATTGGTTCACTGTGATTTAGAGCGCATTCCTCATGCAGTCTTCAGCCTTCTCAGTCTTCAGGAATTGGATCTAAAGGAAAACAACCTCAAATCCATTGAAGAAATAGTAAGTTTTCAACATCTGCGAAAACTGACAATCCTAAAGCTGTGGTACAACAGTATAACGTACATCCCAGAGCATATAAAGAAACTCACTAGTCTCGAGCGGCTTTTCTTCAGCCATAACAAAATAGAGGTTCTTCCATCCCACCTATTCCTATGCAACAAAATCAGATATCTGGACTTGTCTTACAATGACATTCGCTTTATCCCACCCGAAATAGGAGTTCTGCAGAGTTTACAATACTTTTCCATTACTTGCAACAAAGTGGAGAGCGTGCCAGATGAACTGTACTTTTGCAAAAAACTTAAGACTCTGAAAATTGGGAAAAATAACTTGTCAGTCCTTTCACCTAAAATCGGTAATTTGGTATTCCTCTCCCAGTTGGATATTAAAGGCAATCACTTTGAAATCCTTCCACCCGAGCTCGGTGAATGTAGAGCTCTGAAGCGGACTGGTTTCACTGTAGAGGACACCTTGTTTGAAACGCTGCCTTCCGATGTCAGGGAACAAATGAAAGCTGAATAACTAACTTCCTCTCGCTCAGTTTTACAGAAAAAAACGCTTCTACCAAATACACTGTAGAAAGTGCATACTCTGAATATGCATTTAGTTTGGCATTATTTTTTTCTTTTTCAAACAAATCCTTTCTGTACAAGCACATTTGGAGTAAGGAGTACATATATTTTTAAATAAAATTTTCTCGTATTTTTTCACTGTTTTAAGGTATTTTTTAAGTTTGTTTTGCCCTGAGAACAAGGGTGTCTGTAACTTAATTTTTACTGGTAAAAGTAAATGGTTTTATCTGCTGATTTTTTTTTTCCTTTGCCTAATCCCAACAGGGGAACTGTGTTTAAGCTGTATGCTTTGGGTTGCATAATTTGTGATAGATCATTATATTGTCTTCCTGGTTATTGTTAATCCCTTAGGATGTGGTCTTCAACGGGTGGTGCTGCGGGTGTTGAATGCCCTGTTTGCTCTTTTCTTCAGTGGCAGTAGAAGGTGTTCAACATCTAACAAGATCAAATCTGGGTGACCGTCCTTTTTAATTTATGATGTGGTTTTCTCAGATGGACAAAGCAAATAGAGAAGGTTCTTTATGTATTTTAACGGGTCTGAGGGAGCATGCAGAAGTCCTTCAGGGCCTTTGGGCATGTTCAGTCTAGCTCTTTGTTCACACACCGCGCCGAGTGGTGCAGGAGGCACTGACTGCCATTTCCTCGCTGGTGAAGGAAGAGTAAGGTCACAGTTCACAGAGGAGTTGGGACCAGAGCGGCTCACGTTGAAGATTTTCCAAACAGTGCAAAGGGATGCAGCTGCCCGTTTCCTGCTAACTTGAACGGGAGGGGTGCAATGAACTCGCTGCGTTGGGAACGCCAACCCAGCGAGATGAAACACTACCGTGAAAAATCCCCATCCTCCACTAAACTCCCCATCCTGCAAGGGAGAAAGTGCCCTCGGCCCCCCTCAGTTCAACGCCCCACCGGGATGCTTGGCACCTTGCAGGGATGGGATCCAGAAAAAGTGCAATCATGTTTAGTTTGTAAAGCTTCTGACAAGGAAACAGTGTCTAATACGCTCCTTGATTGAGCTTGGGTATCATGTAACCAAGCTCAGCCCAGGAACATTTGCAAATTTGCAAAACTGAGATTAAATGAACGCATTAACTTCTCAGAAGTCTCAACCTACTAGAGGACAGGGATGAAGGCTATGTTTTCATCTCCCAGCTAGTAATTAAATGGGAAATCATACAGTTGGAAGTCTGCTTTTTAAAATAATGTAATCATCTGTAATGATTATGCATCAGGTTGGGAACTTTATCCTCTGAAGCTGTGTTCAGGGGTTTATTTAATCCAGCCATTTGCTTTCTTTTAGGTAGGTTTGGCAGATATATGATAACTCATGTGCTGCTCACAAGCTAATTTAAGCTAATCAAAAATAACCATATGATAGTAAAATATTTTGCTGGGAGGACATCTCTTCGTCCTGTCCAGTAACACATATTCGAGTCAGGTGCAGGCACTGGATAAATGCTTTGCAGGAGTATCTAGGAATAAGTACTTCTTTCTCTAGGAGGCAACGCTGTTCATAAATTGCAGAGGTTGAGTTGCTGATTGTTTAACGTTACGTAAAATAATTGTTCAGTGATTGTCAGGTTGGTTGCTCTTAAATGTTTTCTAACTGCCATTGCGTGTCTTGAGCTACAGTTAATCGGAGTTCTTGAGCTTGGTACAAAATTATACTGTTGTTTTAAGAGTCTGACTTACAAAGGTGGGGAAACAAACTAAAATGATAATTTCCTCATTAATTCATGGTGTTCTATGCAATCTGGTATGTGGGCTTTTCGCAGCACCAAGTCAGATTTATTTTTTGCGCTTGGCTGTGTTCTGGAGAAGATCCATGTGATTAATCAGAAGTGGGTCAGGCATGAAGGAATCAAAGCAAGCTTTTTTAAAGGGGTTTGATTTAGTTCTGTTAAAGATCTGTAACTGGTGTAGCTACTGTGAGAGCTACTCTTCCTGGTGTATGGAATGCACTTACTGGAACAGCTTGGAAGTAGATATATTCTAAATGTATTTCACTGATGTAATGTGAGGGAGAGAAATGTTTCATTGCTCATATTAACCTAATTATGTAAACCAAAGTGCTGTTGTCCCTGATGAATGTAAACTGTTTAAAATGTCCAAGTAATTGGTGGAGCTGTACAGTTCTTTACTTAGATTTGAAATATGGGATTACATTTAAAGTTTTTTAAAAAAGTCTTTATATTCCTAGATGTACCATTTTAAATCCCTAATTTATTTTTTGTCTAATGTTGTTTCATGTGTAGTTTGTGGTCTATTTTCTGAACAGAAGTTAGGCACACCTCATAACTGAAAGTGGGAGACTTGTTCTATGCCATTTTTGTAAATACATCACTTAGGGGATGTGGGGGGTTTGTTTGTTACTGATTATCCTTATACCAGTGCAACCCCTCATGTGGACACAGTTACATGAGTATAAAGTGCCTTGTGCTGGTATATCTTTATTCACTTTGATAGGAATAAACTATACTGGTCTAAGCACTTCCACACTGATAACTGTATCTTCTCCAAGGGTTTGGTCTGCTGAGACAGCGTAGTCAATCTAACAGCTGACTGCCACCAAAAAGGCAGTTCCCCCCTCTGCTCCTGCTCCCCGTTCCTGCCAGCATGTTCCAGCTGCTGCTCCTGTACCCTTACTGACCTGGTTCTGGCCTGATCCCTCCACAAGACAAATCAGCTTTCTAAGCCAGCAGAAAACTAAGCCGGTAAAAAAAGGGACTGATTTTCTGCTGCATCAGCTCTCTGAAGGATTGGATGGACACTAGGGTGGGAGTAGCAAGGGGACAGGACTCTGCAGCCAGGGTCTGGGCAAGGAGGAGGTGGGACGAGTCACTCTGAAGGTGCTGAGCTGCTGGGTCAGTTCATCGTCCTGCCAAGCCACGTGCTTGGAGAGCTGTGCTGGTTGATCTATAGCAGGGTTCGGCAGCATGGCTTTTGTGGGCAGACGACCCTTAGGCTCACAGTGAATGATAAAATATCACATTACTGTTAATTGCTTAAACTTAATGAAACAAACTCAGGTAGCTGCACTGTTGACTTTTCTAACCTTCTTACTGTCTAGTCTGTGGGGTGTATTTTCCAAAACCATATTACAGTATTTTTGAAATGCGTCAGCTAAGAGAAGATTGTTTCCTAATTCTGTATGACATCCAGGAAAATATGTAAAAGTCCCATATTTACTCAGTGATTCATGTACTGCTCATATGTATATTCACATGCAATGCATACTAGACTTCTCTGTGACCTATAGTATTTGACTTTGGATGGACGTTTTGTGGATAGTACTTTAGGCATGGGTTGTATGAGTTTATATAGCTACCTACATTAATCAGGTGCCTAACAAGTAAGACAATTCCAGAATATAAGCAAGGCATTTTACATTATTGCTCAAAAATAGTACAAAGCTTCCTTAGTAAACAGAAGCAGAGATGACAAAGAGTGCATAAAAAACAAGAAGACAACCTTAATAGTGCACTAAGCCTGAAAAGCAAGTCTACTTTGTGATCAAGATCTGGAGATGTGCATCTCCCCCTTTGTCAAAATTAGGATGGATATTTATGCTGACCTCCTGCATCTAGCCAGCCCAACAACTTTTGCAAATTCTGATTGGAAAGCGCCCGCTCCAAGTCTCGTATCACATTTCTGGCACTTCCACTAATTCCTGTGTTTAAGTGGTGACGAGTCCTGTAAGAATGCCAAGGAAAAACTTTGAAATTTGACCAAATGGACAAACTTCTTAATTCTGTAGCAAGCATCCTAATATGATAATAGACCTGCATAGTGTTACGTTGCAATATAGTACACCCAGAAAAAAATGGAAATAAAATGCTCTTTTGTAATAATGAACCTTGACAGACTTTAATGTGATTATTTATTTGGGAAATATTTTGTTTCTGGGTTACCTAAAGATCAGACATAACCATCTTTTGGGTTTGATCCTTTGGGAGGGAAGTCAGGAAAATATGCTTGAGAAAACATTGTTAGACTCGACAGGATTTATAGCCGCATGGCCTCGCTTCCTGCGCGCCTCCTTCCACCCCTCGCTCCGGCGGCCAGCCCAACGGTCAGCCAAGAAGCCATCCCTGCAGGGCAGCTCCCCGGCTCCGGTCCCCGGTGGACGATGCCAGGGCCCTGGCAGCCCGGGGCCCTCTGCCAGCCTGGGCTCCCATCCTGGCCCCCACGTAGCCGGCAGCCGGGGCACCAGGGCTACTGCCTCCCCGTCACGTGCCTGCGCTGCGAAGGGAAATGATGCTGCTGGCCCTTCCAGCTGGTGTAACCCTGTATAAATCTCCCGACCAAAGGCGATGGGCTCGTGCTGCCCGCATTTGGCACGGGACATTTTCCTTGTTTCTCTGGATCTTCAAGTTGGAAGCAATAATGTGTTTCAGTTTTGTTTTTTCATACCGAGACAACACTGTCCTGCTGAGATGGAGCAAGAAATGCTCCGCTCTGGTGCTTGTGGTCCCAGGGAGAGGAGGGGAGCCGCAAGCACAGCAGCCCGAGTCAGCTTTGCCCCTGGATAAGCCCTGGCAGGGAGCTGCACCAGGGACACGGCACGCTGGGGCATGGCGGGCCTCGTGGAGGAGCGGGAGCAAGCCTTGCTGGCACCAGGCTGTTCCCTGCGAAGATGCAGCAGGCTGAGAAAGCGGGTCCGCTCCTCGCAGCCCTGCTCCTTCCCATCGGCCCCGCAGGAGATACCATCTCGGGGCCGCACCGGGCGGGATGGGAACGGCGGCGCAGGCGAGACCGCCGCGGGGATCCCTGGGGCGTTGAGATCGCGCTGCCGGAGCAGATGTCGCCCTGTTTATTGAGCGTGCTGGTGGCAGCAGAAGTTCACCGCCCGAGTTAGCTGAGCCCCGACAAACCTTTTCTTTCAGTCTCCTGAAGAGGCACACTGGGGAGCGGGAGTGAACTGGAGCAGACACCGTGCCCTGAGAAACCCCTGCCCTCCAGCCAGAGGGGCTCCCCGGGCACAACCCCACCGGCAGCTATGTCATCTGCTCACCAGCAAGCAGCAATGCTAGGGCCAGTTTGTCTCCCATTTCATGCCAAATAGCTACTGGGAATTCCCAATAACCGTGACGGTTTGCTCATACATCCTCACAGATTGCATTCAGTAGTGTGGGTGATGGTAAAAAAACTCACGGGTGTCCTCTTCTGTGGAGCATACATCAAGTCCTGAAGATTCAGATGAAGAAGAAGAGGTTTCCATTTCTCTTTTTTTTCACCTGTGATTGCCTCAGAAATATCCCTCATGCCAAGGGTGCAGGTCTCCGCCGCTGCCACCTCCACCCCCGTGCGCAGCGGGCGCGTGGGAGCGATGGCCCCCAGGCGAAGGCCGGGGCAGCAGCGGGAGCGTGGAGGCAGGAGCAGGTCTGCCGGGAGGGCGAGGACGAGCCCCTCGGCCTCCGCCACTGGAGCAGTGCCGGGGCAGGGCCGGGCAGGCGGTGTCCCGCCGGCGGGGCGGCTCAGCACGGCAGGTCTCTGCAGGCCCACCTCCACCCACGGGCGCTCGTGGGCCCCGGGCTCAGCTCCTGGTTTCCCATCGGGGAGAGCGCCCTGCCCTTCGCCGTGCTCTTGGCTGTGGCACGGGGTGCAGAGGGCAAATCCAAGCTGGACCTGCCCCGTCCCCACTGGGATCAGAGAGGGCTGGCGTGCCCTCTGAGGTTTGGCAGATGTGCGATGGATGAAGATGGCCCTAGAGCTTCCACGTAAGGAGGCCCTGACCAGCGGGAGGACCTCGATCCCATCCTCTGGCTCCAGGCACATGCTCGAAGGAGCTTGTGCTGGCAGAGAGGTTGCGTTTTTGTCGCTGCCTTGATACTAAATAGGCCATGTTGTGACTGGGCTGTGGCTGATGTCTTTGGCTCCGACAAGTAAACTGTGAGGCTGCTCGTGGTGGTTGGCGGGGCCATGCTGGGTCCTCACACACAGGCTGTCTGCAGGTGGACAGGCCTGAAATGGAGCTGGCTTTCAGACCAGGGCTTCCTCCACCTGTACAGGGCCAGGGAGGGCCCAAGTGTGCCCAGAGGTTATGCTTCCAATGAGAAGACAAATGCAATAACCTCAAGGAGTGCGACCGTAACGCCCGTGGGGTTTGGTGGCTCTTGGCCAGCGCCACATTCCCAGGTACTACCATGGGCAGCCCTGGCAAGGTGCGTGATCCCAGGGTGTGGAGCAAAACACCTGCATTGCGGGCAAGCTTGAACCATTCTGTTATCAAGCATGATTGTATCAGCCCATCGTCTCCTCTGCTGCTGAGGCTTACGAAGCTGCACCTAAACTGGGGGGGTCTGGGTAGCACATCCAGCAGCGTCCTTGATGTGGCAAGGTGGCAGTGGCATGGACGTTGGGAACGGGAACGGCAGGATGGTGCTTTCTTCAAAACCATTCAGATATCAGCAGGCCAAATGGGACACGCGTGTCTGTGTCCCTTTACAGTGCTGCAATGCGTAGCTTACACTAAAGGTGGTCCCGTAGCTATTTCAGACAACTGGAAGGTCCCCCGGGGGCAAGACAGAGGTGCCAAGGGAATTTAGGACTGCCAGATGCACCGAGAGCCCCGGAGCGTGCAGAGATCTCAGTGAGGAGTCACTTGCGAACGCATGTGCTGCTGCCAGCCTGGTGTGATTCTGCAGAACGTGTGCTGACTTGATTTGTTGTGCTTTTACATTTCTGGAGTAAGAGGGCTACTAATCTGTCTGTCAGAGGTATTTTGTCACATGAATTTTATGGACTGTGGTAAATAAGTGTTGATGTTTTGCTGAATTAAAATTGAATTTAAATGTAACCCTTGTCTCTTGCCAGTTGGAGTCATGTAGCACTGTGAGACTGGTTTGTGGAGACTGCCTGCAGTTCTATTTATTCAGTAAAATACTTGGCAAATCTGTGGCATCCTGTTCCCTTGCTGTGAGTAGAGAGAAGAAAGTAGTTAAAGAAGCACAGAACTTCAGTACAGTCACAGGCTACCCTTAGGAACAACCCGCTGTTGCAGCTAGAAGTTAAATAAGATTTTTACAAGTCCAGAACAAGTTGCAGACAAAACCACAGAGCGAGGCAATACCCTGGGCAAAGAGTAACTTTTGGCAGCTGAAGTGCCAGGAGCAAATTCAGGCAGGATCAGCGCTGGTGAGATCTGCAACCTCACTGACCCCGAGTCGTCCCCTGTTTGTCCCTCACCAGAGGCACATGATGCTGGGTGAGAGGGACAGGCTCGCCGGGCTGCAGGACAGCTGGCAGGAGCAGCGCTGCACCTCTCTCCTGTGGTTTGAAGGTGGTGCCACCTGTGAGGCTGTTTCTTTGCCCACTTAGAATCATAGAATCATAGAATCATAGAATCATAGAAAGTTTTGGGTCGGAAGGGACCCCTAGAGGTCATCTAGTCCAACCCCCCTGCAGCAAGCAGGGACACCGCTAACTAGATCAGGTTGCTCAGAGCCCTGTCCAACCTGGTCTTGAATGTTTCCAGGGATGGGGCCTCCATTACCTCTCTGGGCAACCCGTTCCAGTGTTTCACAACCCTCATTGTAAAAACTTTCTTCCTTATATCCAGCCTATCCTTAGCTGCAGCATCTCTGCACTGGGTGTGCTGAGCAGGAGACTGCCAGGCTCAAAGGGACAGAATTGATTTTTTTCTTTAAATACAAGAAGTCCATTGCTACAGCCTCACTACAAGGTCTAAGTGTGCAACCTGTGGGAGCAACGACCCTTCTCACTGTTGCCATCAGCACCTTAGTACCCGTAGGTGGACTCTGAGCAGGGTGAGACATGGTGAATAAATACCATTACAGATATGCTCCCCGCTGGTTGAGGTGCTCCATGCACCTTGAAACCTTTAAGGGATTCTACCCCTGTTGCTTCAATGAGCTGAAAAGCTTCTACAATGCCAAGGACCCGGGTGTTTGTTTCAAACCTGACAGCTTCGCAGGGGCATGAATAGGTTGAATAGAAGAGGAAAGTAACTTTCTGAGCTGTTGGAAATGGCTCTGCAAAGCCTGGCGCTTGCCCAGTGGAAAAGCAACCAAGTGGTCCTGCCGGTTCCAGGCTGGATTGGCCAAGCAGGCGCTGCCAGCTCCTCCTGCCTGAGTGGCCGGTCCTGGGAGCTCGGCGTGGATGCCCTGATAAGCTGCCAGAGGAACCTCCAAGCACATGCTTTGCCTTCACCAGCGATAGTTTCTGCAGAAGTTGTGAAAGTGAGAGGAACTGCTTCCAAACTGCTGACCATGCTCAACGTTAGAAATCAGTAGCACAAGGGGCTCACCCTGGCCAGTGCTGGCATCCAGGCACCTCGGGCATCAATGGTCCAGCTCTGCCGCAGGAGCTGCGCTGTTTGCAACCCCCCCGAGCTGTGGGACCCCTTAGCACCATAACCCACACTCTCCGGTGAGCACCCAAGTGCTTGTGGGTGTTTTCTTCAGGGAATTGCGGCTGGGGCTTGGTGAGTGAGCAACTGGTGCGTTGACAAGAGCTCGAGCTTGCACCTCCTCATCAGTGGAGGTTTGCAAAAAGCAAAAGATCTTCTGTGGGAAACCTGTGAAGGGGACCTGAAAGGAAAGCTCGGGGCTCATCAGGCCTCTGAGGGGGGCAAATATAAGGATGCAGGCCTGGAGAAAAGTGACGTCAGGGGACTTTTGCATCCCGAGGGGTGCGACAACACCCACAGCAGGAGGGATGCTGCTGGCCCTGATGCTGCCAGGGCACCTGAGCGCTTGGGAGTTATGTGGCTTCTGCATGAACAGGGCAGCAGCAGCAAGGCAAACTCTTTGTAGGAGAGTAAAGGTTTTTGCACTCATTGCAGACAGGGCTGTGGCCTGGGGAAAAGGTGTTTTGCTGGGACTTGGACTTCTCCTGGGCTCGTGTTGACGCCGGAGGGGCTGCAGCTCTCCCTTGGCAGGGAGTGGGGAAATGGAGGAAGCAGATGTGTTACCATGGCAATGCAGGGAGCAGCTGCCATCGGCACAAGCTGTCTTTTCTTCCACTTTTCAGCCCGTGCTGAGAGCCAGCGCCAGGACTGTCTGCCTCAGGTGCCCTGGAAGGCCCATGGCCACCCACGGCCACCATGGCCAGGCCGGCACTGCTCACCCTGGGCGAGGCGGTGGGACAGGGGGGCTGCAGCACCCATGCCAAAGGCCAGACCGCGGCACAGGGCTCCCACTGCCGCACCCCAGCACCACATTTGCCACTAGGACACTAGGGGCTTTCACTTATAAAAAAAAAAGCCTGTGTTTACTTAAGCTTCTTTTTTTTTCCAGCTTCGCAGCTCTGATTCCCACTAGGTAGGCTTCAAGAGTCCTCATTCATAAAGGCGCAGGAGGCTAAGTCACACTTTCTGAGGGAAGTCACACCTAAATACAAAAAATGTGGCTGCCCAAAAGTTGCAGATTTCAGACCTGATTGTTTCCGTGTCTCAGGTCTTGCAAAATATTTGTTGATTTTTTTTTTTTTCCCAGAAAAAAAACCCAGGTTCCTTTAGCGGGCCAGCAGATGACCCAAGCCGGTCTCCCCTCGTGCTGCCAGCATCTCAAGGCTGGAACACAGGGCTCCGAGGGTCCCTGTACATCATCTCACCAGAGAGGGCAACATGCCTTAAACCACGAGGAACGCGGGCCGTGTGGCAGAGGGCAGGTGAGGCCAGCTGAGGCTGTGCTCAGTCCTGCCAGGAACTGGTCCTGTCTGTCGTTGTCTTTAGCCCAGGATATTTCCAACAGGGATTAGAGGATGAGGAATTGCTGACTGAACTAATCAGTCGGCTCCTGGGGTAGGGTGTTCAGTGGTCCCTCTGCCTCGGACCCCTCGGGTGGCACAGGCTGATTCCTCCTCCTCCATCTCCTTTCTGGGTCCTTCGGCTGGAGGTGGAAGGTGAACAGTAACTACAGGGTGATGCTCAATCCCAGGCAGCCAAAAGAAGGTGAGAGGCGCTCTACCCAAACACCTTGCAGTCGGGTTCCCGGGTGTTCAAGGGTGCTTGATCCCAGCGGTTGGGTCTAACCCTCTATACAGCACAGGCCAGCTGAAAAATTGTAGCCAGGATTTTGGTGTGGGCTGAGACACTATGCAAACAAAAGTGAGCAATGTCCCCCCAAGTCAATCATTAATAATGTGTGTGTGGATGTTTTCCCTTGACAACAGCACAGCTGAGCCTTAGCCTTATCTAAATCTCATTTAACCAGCTTTCCAAGACAGTTTTTAAAAGTGACTGGAAACGGCATTGAAATCCATCCATTTGAGCTGTAATTTCATCCGGTACTTATTTAGAAGAAGTTATGCCTCAGAGATCTGCCTAATGTATGAGTGTGTTTTCCTTACACATTGCCTGCCTCGACATTATTCCACCGGAGATCACTCAGCTGTTGGGGATCTGTGATAATGATGATTTAGAGACGCGGCCAGCAAGGAATTCAGACAGAGTACAAACAAATAGCCCAAAGCTACATCCACCCCAAGCACATTGCCATTTTTCACACCCTTTTCTCTACAACACAGAAGGCTCATAGCACTCCGTAAGTACGTTTACAGTTGCTTCAGGCCTCCAAGGGCATCCCACATTAAACCATCTCTCATTATCTAAGAAATGTTTTCAGTTTTAGGAGCCTTCAAAGTGAATTCCATTAATGTCGCGCTTCTACTAGTGCTGCAGCTCTCTCACTGGGTTTTGATCCCATCTTCACATATGCCTTAGATGCTTTGGTTGCCTTCCAAGATAGCAAGACTCATTCCCTGCTTTTCAATAACATGGTGTCCCGAGCACTTTGTTTTCAGGTCTTTAATGTATTATTTGCCATGCGTGCACAGATAATGCAATAGACGCCAGATTTATTACGCCTTATGGAGCATTCTGTGAATTTTTTCCCTATTGCAGTCCACATAAAGAAGTTTGTTTATTCTGCAAAACTTCAAAGTTTGCTTTCCCTTTTATGGCTGTGGAAAAGAGAGGTGAAACCTCAGGGTGTGGGCCTCTTCCACAGTGTCACTGACGGGCAGCAGATATTATGGAGGCCGGGGGAAACCGAGGTCACACCAAGCAACATCTTAGAGGGGTAAAGGACGGGGCCTGAGGTGAGGAGCACGCCAAGCAGCACTGCCGCTGCAGGCAGCAGGACCCTAGGGGCCGCAGCCCTTGCATAGCGCTGGCCTGTGCAGAAGGGGACAGGTGATGGCCCCTCTCTGGATTATGACTCTTTCTCAGATGAGAAATGCAGAATTCACTAAAGATGCTGCTCAGGGCAGGATCGGAGAAGTCTCTTTCCTTCCCTTGCTCATTAACTCACCGGGCACACACTCAGCATGATGCTGACCGTTGCCCCAGGAACGGGGTCGTGCTGGTCCCATGTGTGGGACATCCGTGGCAGGCGGGCTCCCCAGGACAGCCCCAGCCCAGTACCCCGCATCTCACTCTCTGCCCTGTGAGCAGCCGCCTTGTGACTCTGCCATCTCCATCCCCACCTTTGGCACGGAGGGAGCATTTAAAGGAGTTTGTCAAGCTGACGAGGTGCTTTAAAATACTCCGAGACCCACTGAGAAAATAACATGTTACAGCTCTACATCTCAGCAAACTTTCCTGAAAATCTCTCTCACAACTCCACGTGCAGTAATGCAGGGGTGTATGCAGCCAGCAGTATTGGTAAGGGGGTCTTTGCACTTTCCACATGTAACAGAGCCTGATTTAATCAAGGCAACTGTTGCAAGTACACCAGATAGTAATTAATCTGGTGTGCCATGGTAGGAAACATAGTTCCATCCCTGGTATAAAGATAATCTTGGCTCCTTCTCCACTGCTTTATACATTACCAGCAGCACACATGCCCCGGTGTGTCCACACTGTGGTGGCCAGGCTCAGTGGTGTGAGATAGGCTCCCCCCGGCCTGCCGCAGCTCCCCAGGTTGGGCAGGGGCTGGGTTCACCTGCCAAGTCCCTCCAGGAAGGTCTGCAGCTGAGCGAAGTTCTTGAGCAGCCGGGCTGCAGAAAGGGCTAGCAGAGGCCAAGCGAAGCAGGAGCCCTTGGCAGCATAGGTGCACCCTGTGTCAGCAACACGCCATTTCGGTTTGCTTGCACTCGGGCTCACCTCCTCTTCCCTCAGCTTCTGCCATCGAAATCCCGGCTGTGCCTGTGAGCCAGGCTCGCTGTGCCCAGCTCAGCGCTGCCCATGGAGCTGTGGGGTGGTGGCTGGGTCCCATGGGGTGAGAGGGCAGCAGCCAGCAGGGTCATGGAAACCAGAGCAGGGCACTGAATGGGGTCCAGGGCA
This sequence comes from Opisthocomus hoazin, assembly GCF_030867145.1. Lineage (NCBI taxonomy): Eukaryota > Metazoa > Chordata > Aves > Opisthocomiformes > Opisthocomidae > Opisthocomus > Opisthocomus hoazin. Next base: position 18,586,967 of record NC_134419.1, read on the forward strand.
GCAGGGCTGTGTGGTTTTCTGGGGGCAGGCAGCCCGGGATCACACCCCTTAGGGTGGCTGCAGGGAGCAGAGCAGCCGTGGCCCCGGGGTCTGCACCAGGGAGGGCTACAGGGACCCAGCTGCAAATGGCAGTGCTGCAAGCCTGGGTGGGAGAGGAAGGAGGTTTTCCTGATGTTCTCGGATTCTGTTCTTTCTTCATAATTATGAATAAATCTGATAGATATGTAGGGGAAACTCTTATCCTTGATACAGTTCCTCTTAAATCCTTCTCCCCCTCTGTTTTCTTTGAAAAGTTTTTTTATTCCCTTGCCTATTTCCAACAGCTTCTCCCTTTCCTTGTTCCTCTGTCATTGAGGGGAAAAAAAAAAAGGCCCTAAACCAAAAACAACAACAACGAATTAAATAAATAACCCAGACTTACAGGAAAAGCTCGGTTATTTTTGAACTTCCTTTCCCTAACTGTATTATTTCTGGCTCCTTCGATGCCCAGTGTCTTCTGCCACCCACCTCTGGGCTTGGGCATGTTCACAGGCGAAGCCGGAGGGGTGCAGAGCGGGGGCATGCCAGGGCTCTCCCCAGGAACGCTAGCCTCACTGCCTCCTCGACTGGTCAACGTACCTCCCCCAGGGAGGGGGGAAAGGGAGATTTTTGCTGCTGCCAAAAAGCAAAGGAAGTGCCTTAGCTAGCCAGGAAATTCTCATATGAGCAGGGCACATAAGCAGGAGCTCAAACGCTCACCAAACCAGAGTACCCAAAAAACTATGCCATAGAAGCAGCCCTGTAGCACATCACCTCCATAGGTGTGCTGGATTCACAGGCCGATAACATAAAAATGAGCAACTATCAAGTCAGCTGAGGAAATGCTGTACGTCTGTTTCTCAGTGCTGTCTACGTGGTTCTTTTTCCTGCTTTTGGCTTTTTTCTTGCAAAACCAGTTTTGTAGGCAGGGTTATCGTGGCTTACTCAGTGAATGCCTCACTCCCATTTGCTTTCTGCAGCTCTTTCGTCTTTGGATCCTCTGTTAATAAACAGTCGCTTCCTTTTACCTCCCTGTGGGACTTTGAGAGCCTGTGGGCAAAGCGGAGCGAAAGCATCATCTTTCCTCCACCGCCGAGCTGGAAAAAAAAGCCTCCTGCACAGCCTGCGGGACACAGTGCTTGTAGGAAGCTCGGCTCAGACGAGGCCATGGATAGCACAGGGATGAAATGATGTGCAGAGGGACCAGGGACACAGGTGGCTGCTGGAGGAGGGCTTGGCCGGCGGGGACAGCTTCTCCTCCAAAATATGTTGGAGGCATCTGATGCAACTCTCCCCCTTCATAGCCAGAGAGGAAGAAATCTCTATCAGCTGCCAGAAGTGACTCATGTATAAGGAAGAAGGTGGATCTAAAAAGCAAACTACAAATCAGCACTAAAGGGTTGTTCTTTCCGCCTCCTTTACTATGCAGGAAGAACGTCAGACTTGAAAGCCAGCTTATTTTTCATGAAACAAGTTGCAAATAACTGGAGGGCTTCAAGTGCTTGTTCTATTTATAATAAAACCAGTGGGATGTTTAGTTTGCTTATTTTCCTAACACTTAATAAAATATCTGACAAATAGAAGTGAGAAAACCACTTAGATGAAAAATTTTATGTTTTCACTTCTTCAACTAGTCTTTAACTGTAGGCTCTGCTCATCCTGGGAGACCATCAATGGAGACTGGAAATTTGGAGAGTTGAAAAATAAACACACAAACAAAAACTCTATGAACATATCTTTCACACCTTGTTTCTTGTCATTAAAAGGCAATACCCCCACATCTTCCAAGATAATTTCACATAACTTTAACAAAGATTCAAAGAAATAAAGGAAGCGAGTGTCAGCTGAGCCGCTGCCACTGGAGCTATTCACTAGAGGAGTTGCTATGAGGAAGCCCCAAAATAAGCTGAAACTCTGCTTGGGGAAGGAGACTTTTTCGATTAACATCTACATTCACAGAAGCCTATGGTGCGGGGGGTGATACGTTCCTCTTGACATTGGTTGTCCCAAGGCCTTCTGTAATATTTTAAAGGTGCAGTTGAGGGTATCTGAGAGGTCCAGCCTGGCTGGTGGCCTGACAGTGCAAGACCCAAAGGACAGGGTCTCACTTTGCAGGCAGCAGGTGAGCAGTGGGACGGCTGCCACCGCTCACTTGTCTGTCAGCAGCCCTGGGCCCCATTCCGGGCAGCACGAGGGCAGCACTGTGGGAGCTGTGCCCACCGGAGCGCTTGCTGCATATACAGCTCAGGGAAAACAGGACCTGGGAGAATAAGACATGCATTTATTTATTTGCATAGATATATTTAAAATGTATGCAGGGCTTTGAGCCTTCGAAGCAAGCAGGAGGATGAGAAGGGTTTGAAAAGTTATGTTTCTACCACACACATGAGCTGTGCATACCTTTTCCTTCCCATATGCTATCCAAGAAGGCTTATAAAGAATGAGGGACTGTGCACCAAAATTGCTGAGGGCCATAGTGTTGCTTACTCTGCGCTGGAGCTGTGCTGGTGCAGGTTAAATCAGAAAGCCGAAGTAGCAGGTGTAGGGCATTGGCCCAGGATCAGCGCTGTGCTCAAATGGCTTCACTGCAGCTGGGTACTGAGCTCTCTGCCCTGCACAGGGAGGCTCAGCCCATGCAAATGGGACCCTTTGTGCCTGGTGAGTGTCTTTGTGGAGGAGGTAGCTGTGTTCTCAGGGTGAGCTCTGAGTCTCCATCCTCCTCTGGAGTAGGTTGTCCCTGCTGCTGGACCCCCTCTTCCCCCTACTCTGCTGCCCACCTCCCACTCGCAGGCTCCTTCCCACAGCCTTGCGCTGCTCCCTGCAGCTGCTGGGTCCCTGCCACCAGCTGCCTTGAATATAAGGGCTTTGACCTTCATTGAAAATGGAGGATACAGCTATAAGCTTGTGGTGCTGATGCTGGAGAGAGCTAATGTCTCTTGGGCACTGAATGCTGTGTGTGTATGTGCTGCAGTGTTGATGGGCAGTGATTAACAAAGGTGCCTATAGCTGAGAGTGAGCAGTCTCAAAGATGGGCAGAGTATTCTGCTGAGGTGACGAAAGACCGATTGTGTGTGTGGTTTTTTTAGTTGTTTGTTGTTGTTCATGTGCTGTGCTGCCTTAGGATGGTTTTTTTCTGCTGGTCTTCCTTCAACCATTGGCTCCCACACTATTCAACATTTTTCTAATGCAAATGAGCGCCTTCCCAATGTCTTCCTTGACTGCACAATACTTGGGAAGCTCAGAGAAATGTTGATGCCCTATGTAAGTAGCCAATGATCAAATCCTGGCAAGTTGTTTGTCTCTGTCCTGGTTTCTCTCATTCACCTGACATTTACCCACACTCTCTATTGGTGTTGCTGCAGCTGAAAGAGGCATCTGGTCTGTGTCAGCTTTTATCTGCCTTTTTTCTTCCTACTGTGCCTCATTACGTATGCTCACTAATTCAATTCAGATTTGAAAGGAAATATATGAGAAATTAACTGGCAAGACATCAGCAGCTGCAGAAACTCCATGGGAGAACAAATCCATGAACTAATGGAGTTAATGGCAATGCAAAACCTAGACAAGACTGCAAATCACTTCACTACATGCATGCCTGAAAACAGAGAGAGGGTCCAAGAAACTGGAAAGAAGTTGTGAGGAAAAATATCTGCAGGTAGACTCAGAGCAGAGTCAGGCATCTTGCAGGGCAGATACCGGCAGGAAGACACGCTGGCTGCAGTACTCGGTAACGCAATGGCAAAGCACGTCAGACTTGCTCACAGTGGCATGGGAGCTGCCGCCAGCACCCAGGGCATGGTGCTGGCAATGCTGCCCACCCTGGAAGGGCCCAGGGCTGCATCCTGGGTGCCTGCACTCCACAGGACCACCTGCCTGTGCTGTGGAGCGGGGATACAGCTGTGCAGATCTCACCATGGCCATCGCCCACTTGGTTCCTGCGGGACGGTCAGCTCCGAGTAATTACACACTTTGAGCAGCCTTACTACAGATATGGAGACAGCTCCAAAAGAGCACTCTGCCTAATTGCAGCTTTGGGTGGTTGATGTCAGGATTAAAACCACAGCCGCTTCCCCTGGAAGATCTGTAAGGCAGCTGTGATGTTTCCCACTGTCTGTATGAGTCCAGCCCAGCCCTGGGCCACCGGCACGCTGGGGGCACTGCACGTCCTATTGCAGCTGAGTGTTCCCACTGCCTTTCTTCTTTTCTTGGTGGTTTTTTTCCCTCTTTTTTTTGGGTTTTTTTGGGGGGGTTTTTTGGGGGGGGGGGGGGTTTTGTTTTTTTTTTGTTTTTTGAGACAAGTGACATAAATATTCCCTAGCACTGGGGAGCCACATCTGTTTTCTAAGACTAGACATCTCTCACCTAAACGCTCAGGGCAGTTTCCTAAGAGAGCTGTGCTTACACCGACCTCTCGCCTCTTGCTGTTAGCCAGCGCTACCGGCTGGGACTCCCAGGCTGCCCTCAAGCCAGGGGACAGGCTGGGGGCATCCCACAGAGGGGTGCCAGGGAGGGAGATGCCAGGCACAGCCCAAGTGACAACAGCCAGCATGCAGAAAGCCCACACCTTTATCAAGCTGCTCAGGGTTACAGCTTCCATGCTGCAGCTCTGCGCAAAATGGGGAGAGTGCTTCAGCTGGGAGAAATGCTGCTTTCTTCAGCTGAGGTTTGTGTTTGGCCAAAATGGAAAAACCAGGTACCTGCAGGCTATTGAGATATGGTTACGCTGCCCAGAACCACCATACAAAGCACTGGCAGCATGAGGTAAAGAGACTCTTTAAATCATTGGGCTGAAAAGTAGCCCTGGATCAGCAATTCTTACAGTAGCCCTGCACTGTAATGCAGTTGTGAATTGTTCTTCTTATCTTGCTGATTATAAAAGCAACAGCAAAGTTATTCTTGGTGTGCTGTGTTTGGTTTTTTCGTCACAATGAAAAAAAGATGGACCAGTCCTCTGCAGGCACTGTGGAGATAAGTGGATGTCCTTGGCTACAGAACGAAATCTCTTCTGTTTTCTTTCTGGCCTCTTTTCCCAGGGCACTTGCCCAGCTCATCCAGCGAGGGCCAGTGTGATGAGCTCCAGTGCTATGTGTTAGACTTGCTGGGAGGCAAGGCAGTGAGGGCTGAGCATGGGGGAACTTCTTTCCTGAGCAGCTCTTCCCAACTGATGTACTGAAACAGGAGTCCTCACACAGAAGCTCTCATGGTATGAGGATTACAGCTCCTGGGAACCGGCTGCTCTCCAGAGCTGGGGTGTAAAGCCATCAGCCTCACAGCCCACAGGGCATACCCATGGTGTAAATGTAGTCTAGGACAGCCCTGCAGTCCCCTGCTTTCCATGCAGATTCGTGGTGAATGCCTTGGGATGATGGCAAGCGCAGAGGCAGACAGGGGCTTTTATTGACCCAAGTGTCCCAGGCAATCCCAGACTATACCAGATGCTCTGTCTCATACTGGGAACCAGAATCCAGGGAGCTGCAGAGATTTTTAGACCTATACTGCCATCCTTGCCCTTCCCCTCACCCCCTGTACTGTATTTGCTCTTGGTATAACAGCCCTGCGGTAGATGGGTGCTGCAGCATCAGGGCTGGCTTAGGGACAATGTGCAACTTCAGAGCAACAGGCTGACTCTGGGTAGGAGCCTTTGGAATGAGAAAGTCATGGGAGATCATGGGCTTTGGGCACCCACTGGGGAAGCAAAGATCATCAGGAATGGCCTGGCTCAAGGGGCTGGACTTCTGCAGACCAGGGTGAAATAGGTTTGGTGACTGGAGCCAGACGAAGTTATTTCAGTGAATTGCTCCATTTACGGGTTCGTTTTGCTTTATGAATTTCAGATGTGAGTTTGTGTTTTTTTCCTTTGCCCTGTTGCTGTTGGACATTGCCTCTGGGAATTATTTTGCTCAGACCTGTTGAGATGCCCAGCTGTAAGGAGAGCAAGCACAGAAAAGCCCTTATAATGAAATTTTCCAGCATACTAAAAGATTAATTCACTTTTACTTGCAGAAAATGACCAAGCAGAAACACACTCTTATGTAAGAAGAAAGGCGAGGCTAACAGGAATTGTCTGTAAATGCCATAGAATAAGGTCTAGTGGGAAGTGGGTTTTTCAGGTGCACTACTGCAAACCTTTAGGGGACCAAGCAGAGGAAAAAGGGGTTGCTAGGATTGCCAGCATTGTGCAGTTATATATATCTGTAAAAAAAGGTCAAATGCCTTTAATGTGATTAAACAGCAGAGGTCAGACCTGTTTTACAGTGACTTTGGGCTATCCAGAGAGAGACTCAGACTCTAGTTATCAATCAGGGGATACAGGTAACACAGCAGGAGTGGAAGAGAGATGTCCAGGAGTCTTTAAAGAATGAAAAAAAAAAAATTAAAACAGACTCCTTGGAACATAACTTGAAAAACAGGCAAGTAGAAAAAATGAAACAGAAATGCAAATATTTCCAGGCTTCCAATTCTTTAAAAATGATGATGGTTTAGATGTGTGATGAGCAGCTACTTTCTCTGAAAAGCAGGCAAAATATTAAATCAAAGAAAAAAGAGAATGTATGTACCTATGTATGCACTTTGAAAGCCTCCTGCTGAATAATAAATACCTTTGAACCATAAAATATAGAGCCTGTCAGTGGTTTCTATGGAAGTTTGAACATGCAATTTCACTTGTTCACAGCACAGCCTGTGTGTGCCATCACATTAAAACCAGAGAGAAGTAAGGAAGACACAGAAATATGCTGTAGGTAAAAACAAAACAAAACAAAACAAAAAAACCTGACAGACTGAGTAATTATTAATGGGAATCTCAACATGGATAGGTGTGTGCAGCAGACTCCTCTAGGAATCGGCCTTCACCACACAGCCATCAACAGATGAATTGCAAGAGGTAAGGTTCTTCCTTCCCCTGGAAAGGTAAGAGACTGAAAATGCGAAGGCTCATCTATAACAGCCAGCAGCTGCCCCGGCGCGGGACAGATGCTGCGATGGGTCACGGCTGCGGTGCTGGCAGAAGCAGCGGCTTGCAAGGCTCTGCCGTGGGCACCACCGAAAGGAGGACTGATGGAAATACTTGAAGCTGTTGTGCAGTGAGGGGGCCCTGACCCTGAGGAATGGTGTGCTGGGGACCAGCAAAGCACCCAAAAGCTGCAAGTTTGTGAGCAGGCAGCCCCTCCAGCACTCCCTCCACACCACATGTGCAGGCTACTGCCCGTAGCTGAAGAAAGGAGGTGCCAGGACGGGCTGTCACAGCTGTGTGAGCTGCTGCGTGGAGCCAGGGAGGTCTATGGGGGTGAGAAATGTGGACCTGGTGAGCAGTCAGGGAGCCGCAGGCAGGAGGGCAAACAGGGCTGCAGATTGTGTGATGCTGGCAGCGGCAGCAGGCTCTGTCCTCCCTGGGGGGTCTGTCCTCCCTCCGGGACAGTGAGCCTGGACTAGGAGGGGACAAACCTGGACACGGACCCACTTGCAGTGGGGTCAGACCAGGCCTGTGGGCCCCCCAAAAGAGAGATGCTCTGCAGGGCCTCTGGGTGCACCCACAAGTGTCAGAAGGGAGGATGTAAAGTCTTGGTTTGTCACGTGCAGTGTGTGTGAATGAATATGTCGGATGGTTTTTCCCATCCGTGCATGGAGCTCATTGATGGCTGTTGTTACTTTAGGGACCCAGGAAGGGAGTTGAGGCTGCTGAAGACCTCCTGCCATGATGGAGGATGCAGGATGGGGGGGGTGGTCCCACTCATCTACAAAGCCTACACTTATGGTCACAGTGATAGCCCACTGGCGGGCTGATGTCCTGGCCCAGCCCCATCCTCAAGGTGCCCGATGCCCGGTGCCTCCTGGCCTGCCCTGCTCCCTGGCTTGGGTGGTGGGGTGGGTCCTGCTTGCCGGGTCCTGCGCTGCTGCCCCAGGGAGCACCCATTGCTCCCGCTTCCCAAGCAGCCCCAGGCCCCAGTGACCTGGAGGGCCAGGGAACCATGGGCAAAAGCATCTCATCAACTGCAGGCAGCAAAAAAACCAACAAATTCTGGGAGGAATTATATGACTGAACCTCAGGTCATGACTTTTGTCTGTAATTCAGGGAGGAAAACCATGACAGGAGCTGGAGACAGGGTGTACAGAACAGGAGGGAGGTGCCACATCTGCAGGCGCAGCCCGAGGGGCATGGAGGTCTGCCCAGGAAGGAAGAAGAGCCATGAGCATCTCAGCGGAGGTGGAGGAGGAAGCAGCTCTGACGGAAACGGTGACCTGGATTCTCAGAGCACTGAATTGCAGGAAGACTTGGAGTCTAAGAGAGCAGCCAGCAAAAAAAAGCAGAAACTCAGACTAGAGCCTGATGAGAAACTGAAGACCATCACAGAGAAACAAAGCTTTCTGGAAGGAGAAAAGGGATGGCACCGTCTCAGAAAACAGCTTTGAGGTCAAGCTGGACAACAGCAGCGGCTTTCCAAAGCACTGGGAAAGGGATCTGACTGAGCCAGCAAAAAGTTTCTCTGCTGGACAACATACGGGAGCAGATCCAGGCGGCAAACCTCAACACGTGGCCAAGGCAGGCAGGGACAGTTAGACCGCCCTGCAAATGCAAGGGACAAAGCAATTGTCCCTTAACTCTGTGGACACTCCTCCTACATTACTAAGGCTGCACAGCCTCAGTAAGTGGGAAATGGGTGATTCAGTAATTATATATCATTATTACATGTAATTGTATCTTATGGGCATCTTCTATTAACTTTCATTGCTGCTAAAAAGGAAGTACTGTGCCGTGAAGCCATTAATACAGGGAGATACGTGGATTTCTAGCAGCAGCGTGTGGACATCTGAATAGAGCTCTACAAAGGAAAAATGTTTCTGCTCTTGAGGCTGAGTGTGTATGTTCTTGATGCCCAGAAAGGCCTTGAGACAAGATGTCTGAATGACTGGAAGGTCCACAGGAGAGGCTCACACTGCAGCATGCCTTCAGACCTCTACAGTGTAACTGGTGCAAGCCCTCACGTGGATGCACTTGCTTCAACTAGAGAGATTTCTATCTGTTTAGCTTGTCTTCATGGATGTAAAGAGCAAGTCGAACCCAGTTAATATTGGGTGGATTCAATACACACCAGGGAGAGTCAGCTGGTCTAAAGCAGTAACTCAAGGCCAGGTTTCTTGCATCTCCTGCTCACCGGACACACTGCTCAGAGCAAAGGCCTTGGATGGAGCCACGCTGCCACCGGCCCCGTTGCGCGTTAACCTGAAAGCTGCCTTCTTTGTACAACCCACCTTTCTTGCAGGGAGGTAATTCCTGTTACCCCCTCCTGTGCCCAGGGCAGGCCATGCATTCAAACCACTGCAGCCTGCTCAGCACCCCGCTATGCCTGGTGGGCATATTCCTGCTCAGCACAGCCCTCTCCATGCCTGCCTGTGTGCCCGTGCAGCTGACAACCCAGTGGGAATTTGGGGAGATCTGGGGTTCGTTTCCACAGGCAGGGTGCCAGAGCAGCAGGCAGCAGCGCTGGGGGAAGGTGGAACGGGCTCCCAGTTACGCGTCTCCAGTGAGTGCTGTCGCTTGGATCCCTCACGCAGCACTGGAGGGGGTAATGCTGCAGTCACAGCAAACAGGCCTGTGGTAACATGGAGTAGCACCCAGTTTTTAGCTGTCACTTTGGAAGGCATCAGCATGGAGAGATGCCAAAGATCTAGGAGCTGTAGCTCAGTAGAAGAGAATCACAGCACTTGCTCAGGCTTTTTTCCTCTCCTCCCTGCTGGCTCTCTGAATTAACGGTCTCTTGTTCTCCACTCCCATCTCTAGGACTGCAGGTCTCCAGCACGTCCTTAGATGCATTCTCTGCTCACCAGCTGCTGCTCTCCTGAGGCCCCACGCTGTCTCTGGCAGCTTTGTGCAGCCTCAGAAACCTGGGGGTGTCTAAAGCGGTAAGCAGGCAATTTGTGCCCTGCTTCTCTGCTGCCATACTGCCTGCTCCTCCTCCATTTCCTGGGGGCCCTTCCTGTCTTCCTCCTTGGCTTCCATCCAGGCCTCAGTGACATACCAAGAAGCTGCAGGTGATCTTCAAAAATCTCAAGCATTTTGCTAGAGTTGTGGCTGCCAGCAGCATCCACAGCAGTTAAACCCAGAGCTACCTCAGCAGTGAAGCAGGCGGAGACGGCTGACGATGCCGGGTCTGAGTACTGCACAGCTCGCTGTGACACTGAGAGAGCATCTCCTCCCTCTCCTCGAAAGGGAAGAGCTGGAAGCAAAATGATCAGCTAGAAAAGTGTGCTCATAGGAGAAAGAATTTCGTGTGGCTTCGGATTCAACTGCCCAGCACAAGCAGTATTTGTTAGCGCTGGCAGGTAAGGGCACAACACGGTGTCTCGTCTTTGCTTCTGCTGGCTATCCAGCCCCTCCAGGTGAGTGAGGGCAGGGGTCTAAATGGGACGGGCCCAGTGGAGGATCTCCTGCGAGGGAGGGAATTCCGTGACCTGAGAAGTGCTTGCAGCTTCCTTCGTACCCAATTTTAGGATAAATTTTAGGATTAATCCATTAACTGTATGGAAGTTTGTCTTTTTCCTGTGCCTTTCATTTTCCCTTTCTCTCCCTGCTAATCCCTTTAAATAATTAGGTGTTTAGCGCTTTCCTGACCACGAAAGTCAACCAGCAGGGAAACAGAAGTTAAAAGCCTGGTGTCACTCTGCAGCGCTGTAGGTATAACTCAGCCACAGCTTTCACAGCCAAGCGCGCTTTCTGCTGCGGCTGCCTCTCCTACCGGCGCCGCAAACAGCAGAACGGGGCCTCTTGCCAGAGCGGCGCCACAAGCCCCCGGCGCGCAGTGCCAGGGCGGCCTTCACAGGCCCATTGCCCGCCGGCGGCGAAAGGGGGCTCGGCCCCACGCCCCGAGGGGCCTCCGCAGGCCGGGCGGGCTGCGGGCAGGGCGAGCTCCGCAAACACTGCGGGGGCCGGCCGCCAGCAACGGCCTTTGCACCCGGGCGTTCGCAGCGCCTGGGTTCTTCCCCCCGACGGACTGCGCCGGCCGCCCGTCAGCCACCGCTTCCGTGGGGCCGGTCCCCACGCGTGAGCCGACTGCCGCGGCCTCCCGCGCACCCATCCCCCAACACAGCGCCCGCCCACCCCACAGCCGGCCCCGCGCCAAACCCCGCCCGCGAGAGGGTGCACGGGGGCGGAGCCCCTCCAGGCGTAGCCCCGCCCCGCCGCGCGCAGCCGCGGCCCGCAGCGCCCCCTGCTGTCGGGGCGGACCGCGCCGCCGCCCCAGCCCTGGTGTCTGGACTCCGCTCGCCGGCGGGCGGGGGCAGTTTGTTTCCCTCGGCCCAGCAAGCGGCGGTGGGATTTAGGCTGGATCGCGAACCTAATTCCTTCGTTTCAGCGGGAGTTTTGCCTCCCTGAAAACCTGACCCGTTAATCGGAGGTCAAAGGACTGCAGAGCGGCGTCCCCCGCACGCTGAGTGGGCGGCTGGGCGGCAGCTCGGCTGGGCAGTGTGCACGGAGCCCTGACCCGGGTCAGAGAACAGCTGTAGCCTGGGAAGAGTTTACTTTCAAAGCCTAATCATCTTTAAAATATCTTTGCAGTAATAGATAAAGTAAACATTTCTCCTTGGCAATTTTTACTTATTCCAATTGTGCTGCAGGAGTGGCCTCGTGAAAAAAGAGTTCTTTCTTAGGGCTAGAATAAAGCGGCCATGTTACAACAATTACTGGAAGACACCAGCCAAAGGCTGCAGTCGTCTCCGATCCCTTTGGGAGCACAGCAGAAAGGCTGCTATCTGGAAGAACAAAGGGAACCAGTCAGTCAGTCAGTTCTAGGCAGGGCTCCCGCCATGCACGGCAGGTCCTGAGCCCGCTCCAGCCGGGCTGCTCCCCGTGACGGTGGCCAGCCCCAGCTGTTGCATTGCCATGTGGCCGTGACAGGGTTGCTTAATAATTTTGCTTTTGTGTTCCTTCGCATGGCTGTTAAAACCAGCAGAACGTGTCAGGCGATCAGAAAAAGGCTGGGAATGCTAAACGTGGCACACTCGGAACCAAACGAGGAAGGCAGCAAGGCACTTGCGTCCGCCTGCGCCCTGGGAATGGCCCACGAGCACAGGCGATGGATGGAGAGGAGGGGGTGCAGGGCCTGGAGCTTGCTGGGGAGCCTGGGAAGGGCAGAGGGTCCCTGGCTGGACGAGCTCACTGCCGCTCAGGCTCTTCAAGGGTGGCCTCCCTCCTTCCCCACCTCCTGTGAGGGAAGGTGGGGTGCTGGGTAGGGAGGTAAGAGGGGGGGAGAACATGTTAATGGGCATCTTCCAGAGACAGAGTTCATTTGCTTTGAAGATCTGTTCTCTTTTTTCTGTTAAGGCATGTGGAAATTGACTGCATTGTGTCCTGAAGCCATGTGGATGCTGTTTTTTCTGGTGTAACTAAGGATTCCATAGCATGTAGCTCCCTGTAATGTGGTCTGATAGGACATCTTCAGCTTGCCACTGTAGACAAGTTTCTTTGATTGCTTTGTAACTGGTGCAATTGGAAACATATTCCAAACACAATGATGGGAAGAAAGGGAGGCCTACATTTCCCTTCAGTGCTCCCCATGTGATCTATCCGGATCATGTACCCATGCAGTTTTCTGCGATTCTTTTGCATACAGCCACCCACTGAGCAAAGTAAGAGTCTCCCTGCTTTCTTGACTTAAAAGGAGCTATTCTTTCAAAGCATGGGGTTGTCCAGGTTAGTAATAAAAGTATTGTTGTGTTTCTTAAAAGTAGAGCTGCTGCAAGCACAGTTCATAGACAACAGTGTCATGGGATGTTTTCAGAGCAACTCAGGGTCTGCTCCACTTCCACAGAGGTTGTGAAAGTCTTGCTGTTGACTTGTATCTTGCTGTTGACAATATTCTGCTTCACCTCCAGTTGTTATTCCAGCAGAAGAGAGGTCTCTTGTGGTCCTGTGTCACATCTGTAGGCTCTTCTGGCTGTTGACTCACGTTCTTTGTGAGGCTGTGCCAGGCACTGATTGGTCAGAGGCGCAGTAAAATGCTGCATCTTAAATTAAAATTCCTAAAGACAGAAAATGAGTTCATAAGCTTTGGTCTACAGATGTCAGCACACAAACCTCCCCGCCCAGGTGGGAGAGCTCAGTCCTTTCCATCGGCTGCATTCAGGGTTTTCAAAGTTCTGCATCAGCATTTTTCAAGCCTGTACACACTTGAATCAGAACAGGAAGAAAACATCCATAAAACTCAAGTGAATGGACTGGGGAAAGAATCTTGAAAGAGCAAAGTGGAGACCCAGCAACTGTGTGTGTCTGATCCATTCTGGCTTTTCCATGCATGCCTGACACCGTCTTGGAGTAGTTCTGAAAATGTTTGCACCACATTGAGCAAAGACACAGCTGTGGTGTCCAAAACAGGTGAGATCTGGCAGGTTGGCATCCCAGAGGTCCATGTGCCACTCCTCTGCGACACATGCTGCCCTTCAGTGGCAGATTTTGGATTAGCTTTGAGACAAACTGCAAACAGTAATTCAGCCACAGACTTGCTCCTGAGAACACAACGAGCTTGTCCATGGGTGTGGTGACTTGTAGCTCTTTTTCAAATGATCCAGCTGTGGGATAGGAAAATAGAAGGTTCTCAACCCTGACGTCAACTCAATGTTGCCACGGATTTTGCTGTATGTAATGGCTCTGATAATTGGGTTGTGTGGGAAGACCATCTCTCCTTTGCTTCTGCTCCTCCTATTCTCTCCAGGCACAGAAGGAGGAGCCCACCTCCTGTATGAAGGCAAGTGAAAAGGGGAGGGGAGCACTCTCTGTTGGTCATGTCTCCCATGGCCCTGGCACCAGCAGTGTGGAGCTTGCCTTGTCGTTCCCCTTCCCCAAACCCAGCAAACCAGCCAATATTTCTGAGACAAATTCTGCTCACCCAGGTTTAGGAACTCCACACAAGAACAGATAACACAAAAAGAGTGCAATGGGGCTGGATTTAAGGGTTCGTCAGCTTCCACTGACCCCCAGTTTCTTAAGTTGGGCCTTCATCCCAGAGCATTACACGCTTAGCCAGGCATAGCAGAGATCAGCTCTTCCTTCCTGTTCATGCGGCCCTGGGCAAATTGGTTGTACTTTGTTCAGAAGAATAAACAGCAGCCAGCATCATGGTCAGCTCATTTCTACCGTCATCACTGATCTCGATCTGTCAACTGCTTTTGCTGCTCCTTACTTGTTGGCAAAGAGACTCAAGCCAAAGGTCCTTTGGGAGATGCAAAGACAATAGAAGGAAACATTTGCCTGATCTCTGATGTTACAGCAAAGGGCTGGCCAGTGCACATGAAAATATTGTACTTACAATGGAAAATTTAATGGGAAAATTGCAGGAATAAGATCTGAGCTGCTAAGGACCTATCTGCTCCTTGACGAATGCTCCAATTCTGGCTGGAATCAGCCTTTCTCAGCAAACTCCCACCCATAAAGCTGGAAGGCTTTTGGGCTCAGGTAAGGCAGGGTACTAGTCACAGCAGCTCCCCGAGTCATTCCATTTTCTATTCCCAATCCCATCGTGTCATCCAGATTTCCAAAAATGGACAGCTGTTCCCATCTGACTAGTCCTGATGTGGAGTACAACTTAAACCCAGGACACCGACTACCCAATCCCAGTCCTTCCTGGAGCTCTTTCTTTGGTGCATTTTGGCTCTTCCCTCTTGCACCAGAAGCACCCCAATTCAGACACAAAGCTGTGACTGTTCTGTGCGGCTGCTGCTTGTTAGCCTGTCAGATCCTTTTGCACCAAAAGAGATCCTGTCTATTCATGAAATGAAATGTGGTTATAAAAGAAGCGAAAAATGTGGATTCCCTGGGGTTGAGGATGAGGCTATGGGACTGTCTTAAACCCTGGGAAATTAATTTCTGGTTTTGCAAAGAAGCTCTGAGTGGGAAATGTTGCCTGTGGAGCCAGCTCCTCCCACTACAACTAATGTGTTGAGGCTCAGTGTATGTGAAGATTGCATCTCTGGGAAGTATTGTGATGGACCACTGTCAGTGCTGGCAACCTACACAACACTGCATGGTCAGTGGGTGTAAATTGGAAAAGTCAGACTGTCTTCAGTGGATTTAGTGTAGATTTAGTAACATTTCGTTGCTATTGTATATATATTCAGATGTACCGATTAGTCATCCAAGCGAAGTGGTTTGCAATGCAAGCAACTGCAGATCAGGAGGACAATGTATGTGAGTACCAGCAGAGCTCATGTCAGCAGCACCAAGCACAGCGTGATGTTATTTGGAAGTGTGGGTGTCCGTCTCTCATTACTTGCGCTAACGAATTTGTTCTGCAGAGGAGCACATATGGGAAAGGTCTGCATGGCTGTTTTTGAAGAGGAAAGAGAGAAGAACTTGTTGATAGCACAAGGACAAAGGCACAAACACACTAGAAAGGGTGTGCAAGGAGACTTTAAAGATGGTTTCAACAACAGATATTCAGATATGAAGAAGAAATTCTGCAGTAAGAACAGGTAAGACCAGCTGTTCTATATAAGGAAAATCTAAGAAAAAAATGGGAGTTGAGAATAACAACACAGAAAGAGACAGCTTTTTCCCAGAGATTTGTAACTAAAGGAGAGAAATTTGATATAGGAAAACCCATGGATATAGAGCTGTCGGTCTCCTCCAGGCCGGCATCACCAAAAAAATGGCATTTGGAAACTAGACAGATACCAGAAGCTTTCTCAAATACTGGGAACCAGGAAAGAGAGGGTCACAAAACTAATTTCAAGTGTATCTGGGATGCTGTTCAAATGGACAATGAGGATAGAGAGCTGGAAATTTGGAGTGCGACTAGAGGGATGACAGGACAACCCTGTGTGCAAAAAACACCTAAAAGAACACTGCAAAGCGGCTTAAAAAAGACTGGTAATGTACTAATCTCGCAGTCCAGAGGTGTCACTACGAAACAGTGAAGTGCTGTAGCACTTTTGCTGACGTGAGAACACACATGCAAATTACTCCAGGCTGTACTAACAAGTGCGCACGGACCTGGGACTACAGCAATGCGTAACGCGTGCCCAGCTAGCAGCCAAATGTGGGCTCAAGTCGTGGGGGGGTGGGAAGTCTCTGGAACACAATAAGGAATGAGGCCTTCTTGTAAAAAGCTGAGCAAAATTGGGAAGCACAAGAAAACTGTTAGCATTTTGCTGAGTTCTCAGAGCTGAGCCTGCTAAATTAATGGTTTAAGTAAAATAACAAGATTTTATAATATGTTTCCAACTAGTCATTTGACAGCTTTCCACAGATGGTCTGAAATGTGTATGAAAATATAATACAAGTGGAAAATTCTTGTCTAACTTTACAGCATCCTTATGTGCTCTCTCATGTGCACACCTTCTACATGTCCTGCAGCAACAGTCTAACTGTGATGCCTTCAGGACCACTGGCGGTTTTGAGGTGGTGAGACAAGGCTGGAGAAGTGGAAGCAGAAGAAACCTGGCAAGAAAGAGTGATGTTCCCAGTGGGGAAACAGAGTGTGGAAAGGCAACCGACTTGCAAAGAAAAATGAGGGGATCAGTGAAGGTGGTCTTAGCAGCACTCAGTTTATCTAGGAGAGGGTAGAGGTTGGGCTGAGATGCAAGGTGGAGAGACACCCATCAGGAGTGGGGGCCAGCACAGCTGCAGGTGCTAGCTGAAGCCCTCTGCACATATGAGGTGGTCTCCAGGAGGTGCCCTGGGAAACATCTGTGTCCTTTACATGGGAAGATGGAGAGGGCAGGGGTGACAGAGACTCCCAGTTGGAGAGAGCAGGGCACAGATGGTAGCAAGGAAGGATGAATAGAGTGCCTAGGATGGGGATGGAGGGAGGACACTGGGGGACCTGGTGCAAGGGGCAGTGTGGAAAGGGAGAAAGTGGCAGAAAGGAAAAATGATTCCAAGAGACAGGAGGGAATATGACTTCAAAGGGAATTTGCAGTCAATGGCACCAAAAGTAGCAAGAGAGTCAGGAGCATGGGGGAGTGAGAGGCTGTGAAGGACGATGGTGCAAGCACTGAATAAAGGTATAGACCAGGGCTGTTAGCCTGAGGGTGGAGTTGGCTGTGGTGCTGGCTGGAATTTCCCATTCAAACAACAATGAAGGAGAAAGGTGGGTCAGCGTGGGATTCTCTGGAGACATTCAAACCCCCCCTGGATGAGGTCCTGTGCACCCTGCTCTAGGTGAACCTACTTTAGGAGGGGGGTTGGACTCGATCTCCAGAGGTCCCTTCCAACCCCCACCATTCTGTGATTCTGTGATCTGGGGACAGTGGCATATTATAACATGCTTACCTTGGAGAGCTTGATGAAGGAGCATGGAGGTAAGTGAGGATTCAGAGAGGTAAAGTATGGAGTAAGGCTAGAGGCACAAGCTATTAGGAGGTGGGAGGAGTTGCAGTTTCTGGGGTATTTGGATAGACAAGAGCAGCTAATGAGAAATGCTGCTGACTGTGTAAGAGCCAGGGAGAGTGCAGGAGAGGAGGAAGTGTGGCTCAGTCCTGGGAGAAGCTGGCAGTGCCCTGCACAGGGGTAGAAGAAAGGGAACGACTATGTGAAGGAGTAACCTGAGGTGGTGGGCAGGGGGTCTAAGGGGAAGGAAACTGGAGGAGATGGACTGGGAGAGAGGGTGGAGTGAGAGGTGCTAGATATGAGCACCGAAGATGTATTAGGGAGGGGAAGAAGTAGGAAAGGGTACAGCAGCACAGCAAGGCTTTGTGCCCAAGGAGTGCAACAGAAAAGCGGGTGGGAGTCAGAGAGGACAGCTAGTGTGAAGGTGGAAAGGTTGGAGAGATGGAAGTGTTCCAAGGTAGGAGGGAGGGGGTGAGACAAATGAATAGGCAAATTATAACTAATGCAATAATTAGCTGCTGCCACAGCAGCAAGCTGATTGTTGCCCAGAAAAGAGGATGAGGCAGGGAGTTGGTGGGCAAGGGGGGGGTCCGGGCAGAGGGGCTGAGCTGGGCCGAGCAGCTGGGGTGTGGGGCAGCACTGGGAGCAGCAGGCAGCAGATGCTGGGGCTGCGGTTCCTATGGCAACACATGAACGCGACAAGCGTGCCAACATGGCGGCCTTAGCAGGGGACAGCATGGCGGGTCTCCATGTCTCCCTGCTGACGGTGGGAGCAGAGCCATGCACCATCCCTGGCTACCAGGGCTGCAGGGTACTGCCCCTGCGGAAACCAGCATGAGATACTGGCATGTTCTGGGGCTGGGCCCCCTCACTGCTGAGAAGTGGATTCCTCGTGCTCTTTCTCCTCATTCCCAGGCACCCCAAAGCCCAGCAGAACGAGAGCTGCTGAGCATCTTGTCAGGGCGCATAGCGAGGAGGCAGCTCTGCCGTGCGTGGCCTCTGGAGGGGCGGTGGGAGAGCGAGCGTCCGTCCGTCCCTCTGGTCCCTCGTGCCCAGGCACCACAGGGCTGGGGGCTGATGCGTCCGGCACCCGGGCTCAGCGTGGCCTGCCGCAGCTGGCACATACCTCCAGCACCTGCAGTGTGTAGGTGCCTTCCAGCAGGGCTGTCACAGCGTGGGCCCAGTCTGCAGGCAGAAACAGCTCGTGTTTTTCACAGGCTGGGGCCTTGTTCTTCACTTCGTAATTTTGGGAAAAATTTTCCCTTACTTTCCAATTGCATCTCCTGTAATTAACCAACGCTTTGGGTGTGCAGCTACCCCGCAGTGTTGTGCTAATGTCCTACGCTAAACAGCTGGAGACAGAGCACAAAGGTCAATTTTTCTCTCCAGAGAAGCAGCGTTTCCTAACGCGCTGGCTCCCAACCAGCAGGACTCGCAGCTGGGTGCTGAGGAAGGGCGCTGCCCCTTTGCCTTCAGAGGCGGCCGGGCGGAGGGCAGCCGGCCGGGGGAGGCCAGCCCGGCCGGGCCGTGTTGCCCCCCGAGCAGCCCCGCTCCCGCACGGCCCGCCTCAGCCGCCTGAGGCAAGGCGCGGGGTTTCGGCGGGTTCGCAGCCGTGCTCGGAACCGCGGCCGCGTCCGACAGCAGAGGGAGCTCCGGGAGAGGAAGAGGAGGAGATGAAGCCAGGCAGGAGCAGCCCTGGGGAGGCAGACGGGCGGCGGTTCGGCGGAGGCAGCTCTGCTGCGCCAGGTAGGGAGCTTTCAGGCGGCAGCGAGGAGCGAGGGAAAAACGGGGCTGAGAGAGGGAGCAGCAGTTGAAAAGCAACCACCATGGAAACGAAATGCCAGGAGAACTTTGGGTACAAAAAGACATGAAAGAGGCAAGCAAAACAACTGTCTGGGTGCTCTTTCTCTTGTAAGATTTAAGGCTGCGGCCAGCTTCGGGGTCTCTGGTGCTAAATGGCTCTCAGAGGGAGGAGGGTATCTTAGTTACTCGGGGAGTGTTTGCCGTGTATGTGATTGTTAAAAGGTCTGGGTACATTGTTTTTCTTCCCCCCCCCCCCCCCCCCCCCGGGGAGAATGCTCTGTGCTAAGCACTGTTCTCAAGTCGAATTCATTTCAGAACGTTTCAGTAACATTTTGAGAAACTCTAGTGCCGTGACTTCACACCAGGACCAAAGCACAGCGGTGAGTATGCCTGGGCAGCGTGCGCATCCGTCGGAAGATGGTGGCCATTTCTGCCGCATGTGGGATGACAGCAATACCAATCAGCCACATCACAGCGCCTACGAAGCCGGAGCGTGGCTATGACTTTCTGGCCACAGAGATCTGAGCAGGGAAATAAATAGACGGATCTTTCCACCCCTTATTCCCTGTTGTCCCTGGTGCAGCACAAGAGCAGGCATTATTCATGCTACAGTCTCTGAGCAACCCAAGGGAAAACTGCCTGCTAATTTCAGTTCCTGGTGTCAGAACGTATAATTAACCTGACAAAGCAAAATGTTATTTTGGGTTAAGGCGTGATCAGACCGTCCTTCTCCCTCTACCTTTTTCCGTATGGTGTGATCGACTGGAGGTGTTTGGGGCTGAGGGAGGTGTATGTTTAGCTGTTTTGTGGTGGCTATAGAGTGTTGCCAGTGAATTCACTGCTGTGTAATACATAAAAAGTATCGCCAGTGCTTTCTCTAATTAATTTACATTCAAGGTAAACACAGAGAAGACAGAGTGATTTGGAAATTACAAAAACCTGCTTCCCTGCCACTGCACATATGTGCAATACTCCCCCCTTGTGTATATATCTTTGAGCAGGAGGTGAAGCAGGTTTTAAATGAGCATACTGAGTGCCAGGGCGTCTGTGGATAGGAAATACAGGAATACTTGGGATTTTTAAGGTGTGTCATGTTAAAATAGAGTGGATAGCGTGATGCTAAACTGACAGTGGATATCAAATTGTAGAAGCTTTAGGCACTGGAATACTTTGGTTTATTTTCATTGTATTTGAAAAAGTATTGGGAAGAGGATTTCAGAGGTGGAGTTATATCATGTTGTTGCTGTGTTTTCCCTTGGGTAGAGTCTCTAGGATGGAGCGATTGATTTTGTTTGATCTATAATATGTACACATAACTAGCAGAAGCTGCTGCAGTTAAAGTGAAAAGATTAATCTAGCCATTTCAAGCAAAATCCACTTCTCTCTCTGCTGTGTTGGCAAGCCTGGGTTCTGCAGGCTCCCAGGCACAAATACAGCAGCCCTGTTGCAGTTGTTGAGTTGAGAAAGAAGCTCCAAGTCCCTCTAGGTCCCTGCATAAGGATCCCCATTTTCAAATAAGTTTTCTCTGCTCTCCTTCTACAGAAAGACTGGTGGTTTCTTTGCTCCACGAAAAAACAGGAAGACAGAGAGAAGATGCAGCATGTAGGAAATAAATTATGTAATATTCCTTTACCCCTTTTTTTTCTGCTGTTTTTGCCTGGTCTTCCTCAACTTTGTTGTTTTTTTTTTTTTTAATGGTCCAGCTGGGTGAGTCCTTAATCTTCAGCCATTTGAATGACTGGAGATCAGTCATTTGCAGGCTCGGAGCATTTTGGTCCTGCATATGTTCTTTCTTTCTCCTCCTGCTGCTCAGAAAGCTCTGCCCAGCTGTGCACCTCATTATGCCCTTGTGGCTAGGTTATTTTAAGAAAACTTCTTCTAAAGGAATAACAAAATCAGCAAGCTCTAACTACTGTAACGGTGGGACTGAGGAAGTAAAGGTTAAGTGCTAGCACAGGTGTAGCTAAGCATTGAAGATAACTGGCTTGCCATTGCTTTAAAGACCACCATCTTCCTAGATCCAGGTAGGGTGCTTAGGTTTTGTGTCATGCCATTTGCACACAGAGCCACAGCCATTTCACTGAGAAAGCCAGTCAAGATCTGAAGAGGGAAGAAGGATTTTCAGGCACGATTTGAAGAAAGAAATAACAGACTGAAATGTCCCGGGGGAGGCAGAGAAATCATTCCAGTGAGCTGGGCTGGACAAGCCGTAACAGCTGAAAGCTTCTTTTGTCTTACCCTGCTAATTCTGGTTATAATAGCCAAATAGCCAAAATAAATAGGAAATTTTTATTTCCTCTTCAGCCTCCATGCTTAGGGTTTAGTATTTGTGGAAATGAGGGTGAGCAGAAGAGGTTGACATGATAGAAGTAGTAAAGTGCAAAATCAATAAAACAGGAAGAGCAAAGTAGATGAAATGGACTAATTGGGTCGCAGACTAATCCCCCTCCCAGCCCTCTGGCTCGAAAGATCTGAAGGTACGCAACACCTCAGCAGTGGTACCTGGTGTGCTGCCAAGCTGGGATCTGTGTACGAAGATGCCACTTTACCAGGCACTACATTTGACTGGCACAGGCTCTATCTCAGGTTGACCAAGCAATGCACAACCTTATTCCTGCTTCTGCCGAATTGAAGCCCTGCTCAGGCGAGCAGCGAGGGTGAAGGGCAGGTGGTGGTGTTTGCAAGCAGCGCACCCTCCTGCCTTCCTGCCATGCTTCCCTTCTATCTCAGATGATTCTGTGTGTTTTGTGAATTTATAGTCCTTTATTGGTAAGTACAGAATGAAACAGATTTGCCATCTGTTGCTATATCCACTGGGTGAAAAGTGAAAACTCATGGAAACTAGATCTTCTGTGTAATCAGAAGCAGCCAGCAGAAGTTGTGTCGCTCCTGTCGTCACTTTGCTGAGCTGCAGTGTGACAACACATGCTGCTTACTACGCATGCCATCACAGCTGCTCCTCTTGTTTTGAAATACAAAGGTACTTGCTAAGACTGAGGCCTCACCCCCCAGATCTCCATTCCCTTTTTAAATAGCACATTGACTGAGTTTGTGTTATCGCAAACAAAATAGAAGCACTGGTGACCACATTGTGGAGTTCTGGATGCAATTAGAAGGGGGAAGAAACTGCTTTTTATCTAAAACAGTACTTCTGATGTTGTAAGATAGAGAGACTCCTCCTTTTTCAGCACAAAGCCAAGGTAAGGAGAGGGTGACTTTTTCCATCCAGGAAGTTCAGAAGCTGGGAGAGATCTGTGGCTCCAGAGCAGAATAGGCTGGCTTGCAAGGTCTCCAAAGGTCACTGTGCTTTTAACATAGAGGCTGCTGTGCCATGCCTTTGAAGACAAGCATAATAGTGAAGTGTATTCAGAAAAAGTGGCAACATGGGTCTGGATAATTATTTAAGATGGAGTTATAAAGTAGCAATGAAAGTTGGTTGGCAGGAATTAAAAAAAAAATAAACCTAGCACGGTAGGGACAAAGTATTGCAATGCTTTTTGTAGTGGAAAAACATGCGGCTTTGGTTTTCCTAGGTATCTTTGGGATTGTCAGTAAAACTGTAGCTAACAGAGCATTGACATAATTCAGTTAGACTTTCCGAAAGCTTTGACACCGTGCCCTGGTCACGGGGCACACGGAGCTGCAGCAGCCCGGCAGTGCAGGAGCACAGCCCTCGGGTGACACGGTTCCCTCTCTGTCTGGAAGAGGGGAGCCCCCGACCCCCTCACTCCTGGGCTGACTCTCCATGCAGCAACCTCCCCGCAGCCAGCTGCGGGCACAAGCAAAGCTGGCCCCTGCCAACAGCGTCTGGCTGCAGGGCGATAAAGCAGCTGCCAACACACTGCCTAACTTTGCCTGGGAAGTCAGCCTCACGGCTGCTGCGGGAGGGCACGGGGCACAGGGGTGGCACGCACGGCTGGGCGGCTGGCAAGCGGCAGGCCGGGGCTGAAGAGCAGGACTGCATCCCCAACCCCATCCTCCTGCCCACGTGTCCTGGATGAGCACCATGGGCTGAACGGTTCAGCACTTGGACACCCTTTTTCTTGGGAACGGGTGGCCAGTATCCAAGTGAAGTGACTCATGCATCCTCCTCCTTATTTAAACCAGAGTCTTCCCCTTCAAGCTTTGCCCATTCCATGAAGCCAGATTGCCGAGTTTCTGGAGAGGGGAAAGCCAGTTCCCTGCCCCTATCTCTCTTCTGTGTTGCCATGTGCACTCCTTCCCAAGTGACTACCTCATCTACCTCTTAACATTCCCCTTCATCTTAAATTTGCTTGGGAGAAAAATTCGTCAGCCCACTGAAAGCCAGGACTGAAATATTTCCCGGTATGGATTTTCCTCACTGTTTTCTGAGGAACCGCTGGCACTTGCTATTTTTGGCACCATCTCTTCCTTATGTTCACCTTCTGCTGGTGTCCCTCCTGCACCTGGCTCCCTTGGACTGAGCTTGGACACCCACTGGACAACATCAGGCGGCCATATCTGAGACGCACAGGATGTCTGTTCAAAAAACAGCTCCTGCATCCTCCACGCTAGTGGTGTCCAAAGGAGTTGAAACAAGCGTTTGAGTGAAAGAAGGAGAGAACTGGAAAACACCTCAGAATAAACTGCCAGTTTTTCAACCTGTCCAAAACCATAACGCTGTTGGATGACCAATATTTTCTAAAAATTTTTAATGATAGGAAAATGGCGATAATGCTAAGGTGGAAAAATCTGACATGTTTTGGGTAGTCAAGTTTAGGGAATTTGAAAAATTTTGACTAAAATGCAGTTGTAAAAAAGGATTGATTTATCTGGTGAGGCATATGGCTGCATTGCTATAGCTTGTTCATGTAATTACTAATTCAGTGCTCTGAGCCACAGATCAAAATAACAATATTATTGTATTTTAATTGTAAAGGGCTGGTGTCGGAACTGTACATGTGGAAAGA
Organism: Opisthocomus hoazin; assembly: GCF_030867145.1. Lineage (NCBI taxonomy): Eukaryota > Metazoa > Chordata > Aves > Opisthocomiformes > Opisthocomidae > Opisthocomus > Opisthocomus hoazin. Next base: position 18,611,036 of record NC_134419.1, read on the forward strand.
AGCTGTATTTCCTCCACCGCCTTTGGTTTTCTGGCATGTTTTTATCACACAGAATAACATGGAGCTGTCTGCCTTGTACTTCTGCTGAAACAACCCAATGGACTATCGCAGGGTAACAGAAGAGCCGGGACCTACATTTGCCCCAAACCAAGCTCCTTCAGGTTAACTCCCTTCCTCTTTCTCATACCCCACTTCAGCTGGTTCTAGTGCCAGAAACAGCAGCTAGGGCTGCCTGAAAGCACTGAGACTCGAGCCCGGAGAAGACCCAACCCGAGGCAGTGGGCAAGGTCTCTGCTAGAGAAGCTTGAAAGGGAGGAACACAGTTTTAAATTGGAGAAAATTTGAGTTACCTTTAAATACAGATCACAACAAGGGGAGAAACCCCAAATCAAGCAACCCGGCATACATTCCGTAGGAGGCAAGTCTTTCACACTTGTCTTTGCCCTGTCAGAAAGGGACTCTAATTGGATCTGGGTCTACCCAGTTGCAGGTGTCTTCTGCCTCGAGTCCCCAGAGCTATGCGTTTGTTTTGCTGGTGCACCTCAGCTTGGCAAGTTGTCTTGATGGCCAAGTGAATGTGGATTCAGCTAGCTCTGACCAGCTCTGGCATTTGAAAAAATCCTTTTTCTTCCGCTTGAATCTCTCTGCCAGCTGCCTGCGAGTCAGGATTTCCCAGCCAGCAGCTCTTGTTATTATCTATTTTCACTTGCCTTGATGTTTACCGGATAGGACTGCTTTTATCTCTGTTAACCCTACATTGCTGTGGAGCCCCAGTATTACACACCGTACATGGCTTGGGCACTGGGTCAGAGCAGAAATACATAAATAGATAATAAATTCACCTTACTGAGGAAACAGCGAGGTCTAAAATGCTGGCCAAAAATAACGCAAGTTTTGATGATCTCAGGGAAGAAAATAACTAAAAGGCCAAATGAAGGTATTTAAAAAATCAAAGCTTAAAATAAATGACAGCTCATTAGACTAAATCTGAACTCTGCTAAAATTCTCCACCCGATGAAAACGCCGGTATGAAAATAGTGCTGAACAGCTGAGAGCAGGACAAGCTGGCCTGGTTTTCTCTGGTCTCAGAAGCTGAATTGCTGCTAAGAAGCGCTTTAATTTGTGACCTTAGATACATCTTGCAGTCATTTAGACCAGAAGGTCTGATTAAAAATGCATCTAAAAATATGAAGGGGAGATTCTCAATGTTTAAAGGGCCACAAAGCTATTTTGAACAAGCACGGAAGCATCGTTTCCCATCTCCTCCCGTTCCCAGAAATCATGGGGATGAAGCAAATTTTGGAAGAACGGGAGCCAGTATTTTTTTTAAGTTCCATTCTTGATCAAGTTCGGTAAGTTTCAAAATAACAGGTTACATCCAGTTCTAGCTCAGACAAGCACAGGTCTGGTCACTTCCCAGGTCTGTGCCCACCAGAGGCTTCAGGACACCCGTGCCCTTTCAGTCTGGGGAGGGAAAACGGGCTCCGAGGGACCTCGGGGTGCGGTGCGCGTTCGATCCGGCTCCCCCTCGGCGCGGTGCTCGGGCTCCGCAGCCGCCCCCCACCCCGGCCTCTGACTCACCGGTTCCCTCGAGGGCTCGAGGGAGATGCAAGAAAACGAACTCTTTTTTTTAGCAGCTAAGATTTTAATAATTACAACGCACCGCTCGAACCCGCCGCTATTTCGTTTACCTCACGTGCTACACCTCATCTACCCGCACGCAGAGATGCGGCTGTGCTGCCCGGCGGCCCCCGCACGGGGAGCGTTCCTGGGCTTCGCCCCGCTCCCCAGGGGCCCCGCAGCCCGAGTCCGAGTGCCGGGGCGGGCGCGGCCCACGGGCACCTGAACGCGGCGGCCGCGCGGGGGGCGAGCGGGCGGGGCCGCCCCGGCCCGGCCCTCACATGCGCGGCGCCGCGGGAGCCATTGGCCCCGGGCGGTGCTCTGGGCGGCGCTCTGGGCGGCGGGGCCGGCCCTGACCTGCACGCCGCCGGCAGCCGGTGCGGTCCGTGCGCCGAGCCATGCGGGTGCGCGCCGCGCGAGGAGAGTGCGCTGCAGGGCGCTGCTAGGAGCCGAGCGCGCCCGGCCTCCCCTCCCTCCCTCCCCGCCCGCAGCCGCCGCCCGCATGGCAGCGCCGCGGGAGTGACCGCCCCGGAGAAGGTCTGCGTCCCCGCGGCGCGCGCGGCGCGGCCCGGCCCGGCCCGGCGCGGCCGCGCGGCTGTCGGGGTCCCCCAGCCCGTGGGGCCGTCCCTGAGGTGAGGCGAGCGCGAGGCCGGCGGGCGGGCGGGCATGGGGGCGGCGGCACCCGCGCCCCGCGCCGCTCCCTCCCCGCGCTCGCCTGCGGTGACTTTTCCGCCCTCGCCGGGGCCGGGGCCGGTCTGCGCGTGTGGCTGCCGCCGCCGGGCGGGCTTGCGGCGCCCCGGGCGCGGGGCGCAGCCGCCGCCGGGACTCGGCGCGGGGCGTTCGCCTGCCGTGCGCGGGGGGAGCGGGGCCGGCCCCGGCTGCGGGTCCGGGGCTGCAGCGTGCTGCTGGGAGGCGCGGCCGGGACGACCGAGCTCCCGTCCGAGAACGGTGGCACCGGCCCGGCGTGGGGACTGCCGGCGGCTGGGCTTCGAGGGGAGGGGGTCCGCTGCCACGGTCAGGGTAAAGGGGCCTCGACCGGTCCGTGAAACCCGTCCGGAGGGCACAGCCGGCCCGCGCCGGAGCATCGGCTGCGCGCTCTGGAGGCGCGTCTCCTCCCTCCCCCCTGCTCCCCGGTACGCGGCCGCACCGGCTCCCGCTCCGTGAGCATCCCCGGGCCCCGGCACAGCGGCTGCTCTGCCTTGCAACCTCCATTTCCCCCCCGTCCACGTTGCAAGTGCGGCCGCTGCGGTTAAACCGGCACGGGTTCGGGCACGGGGAGCTTGTGGCCGGCGCAGCGTCCCTCAGGGCGGGCGGGCGCGGTTTGGAGCCGCCGGCAGCCCCCGGCCGCCGCTCCCCTGGGCGCGCCCGGCGTGCGGGAGCCGGGAGGTGGGTTACTCGGGCTCGAAAATGGAGGACGGTAGCGGTAACCAGCCTGTTGTTCGGTGGAATAAAGTCTCCGTGGTACTTCCTGTAATGGTGGTGCTGAAAGTGGTGTGCTGGTGTTTGCCTGGCTTGGCCGCTGGTGCAGAGAGCGAAGCATCTTCGGTGCTAGCTTCGGGGTACCCGCCACTCGTAAGCACTGGCAGGTACAGCTTTTTTTTTAAAAAAAAAAAAGTCTGGTGAAGTATTTTGTTATTTTCAGCATTATGTCTGTCAGCCATGATAGGAAAGGAGCATCTTTTCTGCCTCTAAAACTGAAGGTGGGGAATGGTTGTGACCCCGTGTTTGGGAGAGAGGGCTTTAGGATGTGAGAAATCTGCAGGAACAGCACTGAGATTTTGATTCCACAGCTCTCAGCTATCAAAAAAACACTCTCATCCCCAATGAGGTGGCGAAGTCCCTTCCTCTGTGTCTTTTTTGTTTTTTTTTCCCCCTCCCCTCTTCCTGGCAGCAGAGGAAACCCTCTTTTTTCAAACTTGGGGTAAGGATTGTAGCGTGGAATGTTAGTGTTACGTTATTTGCTCTTGATTGCCATCTTAAATTAATTTACCAAGCCTTGCTCAGAGGCCAGGATCCTATTCATTCTTTGTGATTTACAAATCCCCTATAAACCTTTTATTGTTAGCTGAAACTGATTTATGAGGTCCTGACCTAGGAATATGCTACTGTGGCTGTATGTCCTGTGCTGTACACCATTTTCTCCTATGTTTCTGAGCAAGCATTGCCTTTATAGTAAACTCATTTGGTGCTTTGTGGGTGTCTTGCTTAGTGTGAAAAAAAACTTGTCTGTTATGTCTGCTCTATCTGTTTTCTTGCACATAATAAGCAAGGAATATTTAAAAAGATACTGTTATTTGCAATCAAGGTTACTTTGATAAAGATCCAAAATTTATAAAGGCTACATGAGGTAATGTGGGGAAGGGAGCAGGATTAAGCAGTAATTTATTTTGTAAGATCCAGATATGTGCAACAGATATCTGTACCAGTCCTGACATCCTTGGGGGGACGGTAATCTGTCCAGCGTGTTTAGACCTGGAGCAGGAATTCTAAAGCACCAGCACTGGCAATGGAGAAAGTCTGTGTGCTGCCCTCATGGGAAGGTAATTATTAATAGAAACAAACCTGTATAATAACAATGCAAAGAGAGTGAAAGTGTTTAGGAGCTTACTGTGGAAAGATTAACTGGTGTACATTGTGCTAACACATAGCTGCACATGTGAAATAACAGTTCTTGTATTCCCGTTCTTTCTTAGCCCTGTGTTCTGTTGCCTCAGATGAGCCCCTTTCTCTTCTGTAGCAGTAGGTAGGTGGTGGTATGGAGATATCGCAACCGTACATCCTGTGTATGGACGGCTCTCTTGAGTGCACGCCTGGAGAGTGAGCAAAAAGCTAATGCTGCTGGTGATATGCTTGCAGTAGGTCCTTCCAGTGACAGGAGGATAAGAAAATAAAGGCTAGTGGAGAAGAGGGTATGTACATGTCTGTTGTCAGAAGCACTTGCGACCATGTGTGTTGTAAGAAGTGACTGTACTGGTATTTCCCACCTTGAGGTCAGTTCCCTGAAATTCTCCACGTCTTCCTGTTCTGTTTGTTGAAGTCCCATTCAGTGTCTGTTGAAGCCAGCAGGAGTAAGTGGGTTTTGAGTCGGGTCCTGTACCACTTTCTGAGTTTCTTTTCCCCCTTGTGTCCTCTGATGGCACTGGCTGCTGTGTCGGTTGCTGCATGCCGGTGGACTGGCTTGGGGTGTCTGCAGGCAAAATGCTGACTCAGCGCTTCAGCCCAGCGTCTTGCTTTGCCTGCTTCCTCGCCTCTGAGAGCCAGAGGGGAGTTTTAATACAGGTACACAGACATCGTAAAGCATTTAGTCAGTGTGGGGCTGGTGATGGCTGTTTTACTGAGAAGTAGCCTGAGTCACAAACGATGTCACCGGGGAAGCCAGTAAGCTGGTTTCTCGGCTGGATGCAAACAAAAGGGAGTTTCAGAGTTAGTGTTTTACCAAATAATGAACTCTGAAGGTTTTTCATTTCTTTGCAGAAAAGCAGTCTGTATCTTCCAGTTAATTCATAAAATTGGTGTAGATCACTAAATATTCATAAAACACAGCAGTATTTACGTTATACTCAAATGTTACTGTGTAAAGTGGAAAGAACAAAACATGTTATTTCAGCTTCTGCTGTTTAAATTTCTCCATTTCTTGTTAGCATTGAAATTAGACTACATGGTGGTTCTTTTGTGTGTTGGTTTTTTTTTTCCTTTCTGTTTAATTTATTTATTGTCTCTTGGCAGTGTGAAGATTATATCCTAGCAAAAAACCCCAAAGCTACTGATGTATTAAGAAAAATTGAAATAATTTTACCCAAAAACATTAACATTTAGATAAAGACTTGTTTGTGCTTTTGCATAACTGACATTTTTAACATTTTTTTTGTAACAAGCAGTGATAAGTCTGTGGACCTCACCATGCAAAGACTTGTGCACATGACTAATTTTCCACACATGTATAGTCTCATGAGCATGCATGCATAAGGCTCTCTGGGGTCATGGTAAAGGTGCTTGGTCTTGAAAGTGTTTATTCTTGGCTGTGATGTTGAGGTGCTGTGGACCTATGCTTGTAAGTATTTGCCAGACAAGGGCTGAAATACAGGGAAAGATGTTTGTGAAAACAGTTTTCTAGCAGCTACTAGCATTAGATTTGTAATTACTGTTTGAAAGCTATTCTGTACCTCTAACCATGAGAACACTTTGAGCCGCGTTTTTTCAAAGTTGGACTTGCTTGCATTGGGAGTGGCTCAGGATCTTTTGATCTAAGCAAATTGAGTCCAATTTTGTTTTAACCATAGAACAAGGAATAGGTACCGATGGCTTGCCAAAGAATTTTTCCCCTCAGAGATTCCAAACAAATTTAGGGAAGAACAAAGCCTGTGTTTCTAGTGCTTAGCTTCTTGAGAATCATCTTGGGTTTGGGCATGTTAAAGAGGAAAGTGCATCTCAAGTCAAGTTGGCACTTTCTGATACCATCAGTAATATTTCCACATCATTAGGTTTAACTGACACTGCTTCAATCTTTCTCTCGCCACAAATTTCTTTAATTAAAAGAACTGAAGCTCTTTTCACTTTTTTCCATATTCTCTTCAGCTGTACTCTTCCAGTCTTGCAAGAGCAGGTTCCTGTCCCCCTTCAGGAAAAGGATAGGAAGAGAAGCTCAAAGACCTTTGTGTAGCAGCTGCAGAGTGTTCAGGGAGATACCCCTGGAAGGAGGAAGCTTGTTTTCTTGGATCAAGCCAGCAAAATTCCACTTTTGCCCATCACTTAGAGGCAAGCAGTAGTATGGAAAGAGAGTATGGCTGTACCAAGGATCCATTTGTTGGCATTGTTTTAAAAGAAATACCTTCCCTTCTTCCTCCTTTTCAGGTGTAAGTTGGGATATGAAAACACGTTGTTCATGTAGTCTCAAAACTGTTGCTACCTATAATTTTGCTTCTTTCCACTTGAGCTCCTTCCTCAGAAGCGATTTGTTCCAACACTGAAGTGGCGATATTCAAGACTTCAGAAATAATCATGGTGTAAGATACAGCCATGTTTAGGGGAGGAGGAAAGTTATTTGTTGCTCAGTTTTTGTTTTCTTTTCAGAGACCCTTTTCTTGGCGAAGGTAACTCTGATGAAGAAGCAGAAAAAATAACCAGCCTGAAAGGATGTGGCAGCCAGCAGTGAGTGAGGATAGCAATCACCTTTATTCACCGTGGTCCTGCATTTTGTATTGTTTGATCCATAGAAAAAGAAATGCTCTGGTTCTTGCTCCTTGTTAGTGTTAGAAAAAGAACCCTCTCTGTATATGGTCTTTTTGTTAAAAGTTGGGCGTCTCAGGTGTTCTGTCTTGTGAAGGTCTCATTTGAAGACCAGAAAAATGCAGTGGAAGATTCGTCAGACCCAAGGGGTGGGCATAACAGATAATCAAATGCTGTTGCTACATTTTCCTATCAAACTTCTCTTCAAACTGTTTGCTGTGCATTTAAATTTGAAAAAATTGCACAATTCCCAAACTGGAGTTTTAAAATCCCTCTCTGTTCACTTGCTCGGGATTTTTCTGAGTCATGTCTCCTGATGATTTACCCCATGTGGCGAGGCCACGGGTGGGGATGCCTAAATGCAGATGTCTGTTGCTGGCTTAGATGTCTTATCTGTGACACTTACATGGGGCTGGTGAATACGATGGGACGCCTGCAGCAAACAGTGTCCTGGAGCATCTGCTGGAGACCGGTGATGCTCTAGATGGACCCTTTTTCCCTAGATGTCTTATGTAAAGATACCTAGTGAAAGGAAAAAATCCAAGCACGAAGGCTCTGCGTAGGCCTTGCAGTGAGGAAGGCTCCTACCCACCCCCATGCAACTTGATGGCTACAAAGCCACAGCCAGGATTGGCGGGGGGTGGGGGGCCTGTTCTCCCTTGGACTTCATTCTTTACAAGTCAGCGCTGAGATAAGTTTCTCTATAAAAGGTGTTCCTGATTGCCCTTGGGTTGTACAGAAGCCAGGGCTGCCACACCTCTGGTGTTTTCAAGTCTGGCCAATGCCACAGATACAACATGCCCTCTAAAAGCGGCATTGTTTCTTCGATGGACTTCAGCTGCAGTGATTTTCCAATTTGGGATTATAGCTCTAAGGAGAAAACAAGTGCATAGGATATGTGTATGAGTATGATGCTGGATATCTGTCTGTTCTTCAGCTGTTGCAGAATAGGAAGGAAAGGAAACTTACACACTTTCACCTGGTATGAGAACTTGTATAAAGAACCTGGAATAACTCTGGTGCAGGCTTGCTGAAGCTGAGTGTGCTAGAGATAGGGGCAGTTCTATAATCTTGCAGTACTTTAATGTCAAAAGAAAAGCTGGTAACCCCAGGTAGATCTTTCATATTACCTTGATGTGTGCACATACGAAGTTAATTTTGTCATATTTTAGCAACAAAAAGTATACTTTATCAATTACAACAACACTGATTAAAAGCCCAAGCTTATACAACACTGATTTGCTAATTATTGAAAATAACCTTTCAGTTCAAAAGTGTCCTCTGTGAATATTAATATTTTATACAGAAGTATTTTGTAATAGACATTTTGTTGTCTTTGCACATTGGAGCACATTGTTAAGCTGATGTCATTTGGATTGTTCAGTATAAATTTGTCCACTAAACCAATGCAAATGTCAGTGAGTGATTAAAAAAAAAGTCCACCTTGTATATTTGTAGGTAGTGCTTTGTGTACCGATCGTGGAAAGGGAGGATAGGAATTACTTGGGTCTGACAGTCTCTGCATTAAAATTTGACTGTGGAGTATGAAAGGTAGTGCACTAGCTTGCTTTGTTTTCAGGCACCACTGTGGTTAGAAATACTTTCCACATGCATTAGCGATTGCCTTCATCAAACATGCGCGGAGGAACCAGACTTCACACTTAATCTGACTGATGTTTAAAAATACAAACTGAGAAGTCTACATACAGGGTTCCTCTCAATGGCTGCCATCCAGCAACTTTCATGTACTTGCTTTCTGTCTAATTAAATTAAGAAATAAAGCCTAAACTACCTAGCTTAGAAGAGGAACTGACAAAAGGGAAATGAAACTTTTCATGCACTTGAGTTTTTAAACTTTAGCTGTTTTTAATGCTTGCTGTTTTATAACCCGTGTTAAATTTCTTCACTGTTTTATCTCGTTGGCATTGTTAGCGAACAGAAAGGGAAGACCGGCTTCATAGTTTTGCTCCTCTCCTTTCCTATCCCTCTGACAACAAATCTGTTGGCTCTTGAAACAAGGAAGTGGAGGAATGCAGATACATAAATGCTCATTGGTGCAGCAGAAGTTGTGAGTTTGGTCAGTGCTAGTGTCGTCTTAGAAAGTGGGTAGGAAAGTGTCTAACAGGAGAATAATGGGAGAAGAGTGGTTCCTGGAAGAGAGAGTAGACTGAGAATGAGACGGAATTGTGATAAGTCAGGAAAATGAAAAATGCAGTGGTTTGGACAAGACTCTTATTTCCAGTGGTTGAAATTTGTGGTTATGCATTGTTTATTTTTAGTGTAATTTGATTTAGGATGTACCTAGATTGAAAGATGAATTTCAGAGTGTCCTTATTGACATCAATCAGTTTAACCAAAACAGATTTTAAAGAAACTGCTGGGGCCAGAGTTACAGGAGAACAATAATAGTAAAGCATGTAGTAAAGCTGGGAAATAAAAACAGGAGAGGCATACAAAAATACAAGAGAGAATAATGTGGTAAAGGAGCGGAGATAACAAAAGTGTTGAGAGAAGTGTGAATAAATATAAAAGAAGATCTTAAAACATGAAGTTGCATGTACTGTTCTGCACGTGGAAAGTGTATGGATTCTGTTTGTTTGACTGAGGGAGCATCGTCTCCAGAAACAGGGCTTTCACGCTTGCAGCTCAATAGCCAAGTTCTCCTAGTTTGCTGTCAGCTCGAAAGCCTGTTGCAAAGAAATACAGACCCCTGTGTGGACATATGTATCCATTACAGCAATTTTAATGGCCAGCTACGGACTTACAGGTTGAATTGGTACAAACCTGGGTTTAGCTGAAGAGTTTTGCACCTGCCTGATTTGTGCTGTGAAATCGCTGTCTGTCCACTTGCGCAGGGGCCTGGAGCAGCTTGGTCACAGCCAGCGTGCAGCTGGGCAGGGCGAGGGGCACGGGGTGCTCCTCCTCTGCTGTTTCATTTGTGCACGAGGAGAGGAGCTCTGACGGCTGCTGCTTTCTGTCATCCCAGCCATGTTAAGACTTCTGCAGTGTCTGATTACTTACCTGCTTGCTGTCAGAACTTGTAAGATCTTAGATGTGGCTTGCTATCTGCTGAGGAATGTAATGCCAGAGCTACCAACAGCAGCCCCCTCTCCTACTGCCTGTGGATCAAACAACGGGTTGCCTACAGCACTGGGAAATTTCACCTGCTTGCCCAGGAAGGTTTGATTTGTTGATGTCTTGGTTATATTCCTGCCTTCTGCGATGGAAAAAAGGGAGCAGGAAGAAGTTTGCCCGCTGGCCAGTGGAGAGGGGAAGAGGAGGTGGCCACAAAGAGAAGGCAAGAATTACAGGGAGCTGCCAAAATAAGGGGGGTGTTGGGTGGCATGTGGAAAGCTGCAGCCAGGCCCCAGTATGGACAATGAATTCTGCAGGGAGCGGCAGTGGGATCCTGTAGGCTCCTGTGGAGTAGGAGCAATGCCTTAGGCGTTTTCCAAAGGGAGCGTGGCTTCAAGACCAGCTGGAGCAGGTTTAAGCTCGCTGGTGTTACAAGGGGCAGTGCTGCCTTGCTGCCCACCCAACTCTGTCTTGGTGGGGCAGGATGCTTCTCTGGGCACACACCATGGAGAGGGTGGGAGTGTGTTCGGGGGAGACTGCCTTCCCCAGCAGCAGGGCGGCCATGAATTGGCTTCAGCTGGTTGCAAAACATCACTCAGAGGTAGCAACAAAATGTGATATTTATCTGGTTAGGTTGCATGCTGCTTTCGCCAATACTTCTACAGTAGGCTTCTGTGCTAGCTTGGGGTTTTTCTTCTCTCTTGATGGTGTGACATTTTTCATGTGTGGTGGTTTGCTGTTTTTCTTATGCAGCAACAAGGGAGGAAGATGGCATTTTAACCAAAGTGATTGTCAAATGTCAGCTTTTGGCTGGGTACTTGGAGATACATGTAGGACTGAGAATTATTCAGTTGTGTTGAAATTAAAGCTCTAAATGACTGGAACTGCTTCACTTTATTAGCTGAGTTGTTTTTTTTTCCAGGATCTCTACTCTTTCCCCCAAATACTGTGATTTCCCTCCTTCTCCTTTCTTTACAGAATTCATAATAATTTGCTCTGTAAGTGCATCATCTGATTATTTTTTTTTTTCACGCTGTTAGCAATGATTATTTCCCTCTTAAATGCAGCCACTCTTAAGTGCAACAGAAATAATGTTTTCCTTAGTGGAAAAGATGTTTGATCAAGTGACTGTACAAAAGAAGGCAGCCACATGTAGGCTACAACATACAGGATGTGGTATTTGGAGGTTGCACATGTTGTGCCTGAAGTGCCAAGTGCCTGGCTGTGATTCAGTTAAAATTGGCACCAGGTGATGCCAACACCCCAGTGTAAATGGGGTTTCCCTATGCTGAAGGGGCCTGAAAGAGAAGGATTAAAGGGAATGAGTGCCAGAGGGGACTAGGTTAGAAGTGATACGTGTGCTCCTTATTTAATCTCCTTCGTATCCACTGTTCCACATACTGACTCTGTAACAGAGTAGGTGTGTATTCTTGTATCATAGCAGATGTCTCTAAGACATTGTTTTATGAGATTGTCATTTCAAAAATCGGAGCGGGAACTGAACGAAGAAGCATAAAGAGATAATTCCTCAAATGGGATTTGGAACAAAGTCCAGGAGGATTTCTGTGGCAAAAACTGCGGGGAAGATGCCATCACTGGTCTTGGCTCTGCGAAACATATACTTGGGTACTGATATGATTTATACAAGAATTTCTGCTTTAGTATCTCTTGAAAAAAACAGAACCAAGATCAAAATCTTAGAAGTGTGTTTTTTAAATTTTTTTCCCTCCATGTCTCTTCTAGGTATGTTCCAGCTCCAGTGCTCAGTCTGTCCTGGGAAGGGGAGGGTGGTGGTGATGTACCTCAGCAGTCTCTCAGATTATGATGGAGCTCTTGAAGACAGGCTGTCCCGTTCTTCCATGCCTTACCAAGTGTGGTTCTGGTGGTGTTCAGCCTCTCCTGACACCTTTCCGTACAGGCTGATGCATTTTCAAAAGATGCAGCCTTCTGACTTTGGAAACAGGAACTGCCTTTGCCTTCTGTTTTCGAAAACTATTTGTTGCCTTTGGGGTGGCTGCCAGGGAATAGTTGGAGGGCATGGCGAGCTCTGCTTAGGCCCTTCTTGCATGGGTCTCTGACCTTGTGAAAAAAGGTTACAGAAACAGCCAGGGTGAACGGCCCCGTGGCTATGAGAGCGTTTTCTGTCAGAGCTCAAGTGCAGTCTGAAGGTCTGTTCTGAAACCTGCTTACCATAGACCTTCGTCGGAGTTCTTTTCCCTCCGTGTGTTGATAAAACAACTGTCTCTGACACCTTCAATTCCAGTGATGTATGCTGCAAAGGGATGTGTTCTTCTGAGACCACTTGAGCACCCAGAACCCTTTGAAGAAGGAAATTCTTTAAGATGCGTATTTTATTTGCTTATTTGGCAGTGTCTTCCCCATCTCTATCGTGGGGCTCTACCGCTAGGAAGAAACCTGGAACAGCAGGTTCCTGCTGACCTTTAAAATGCTCTCAGTGGGAAGCATGACACAGGGCTTTGTTCCTGTGGCCTTCTGAGCACCAGCGGGTGACAACCCCAAAAAGGCCTTGGAAAAGAAATTAAGAGGGAAGTGTGTGTTGGTTTGGGTTGGGTTTTTTCTGCGGTGGCTTGACAGCCGCTCCGGTGGGCGAGTGCCCTGTGTTTGGTGCTGGTGGCAGGCAGACCCTTGGGGCACAGCAGCTCCCCGCTGTCATGGAGAGTCGTGTCTGTTGCCAGGGGACTCATTTCCGTTACGAAGCAGCATCAGTCTACACAGCGGCTTTTGCGGTGTTTGTTGATTGGAGGCAATTACTGTAAAATACTTGATTTATAACGAGGCATACTTATTAAGCAGCAAACTAAAATAAATACTCAGGAATTACCTGCTGGAGTCTGGCTGTTGGTTTTGCTGAGTCGTTGCTTTCCATCTGTAGGCTGTGCCCTGCCGCCTCCCAGTTGCTGGAGGTGAAGGCAGCTGGGCTGGGGTCTTGGCTGATGGAAGTGTTGGGCTAAAGGAGCAGGGGGGAGAATCATGTTTCTTTTCCATTTTGTTCGTCCTGGGGATAGAGGTGTTTTTCAGAGGTTTTCCAGGCAGTTCATTGACTCAAGCTGGGCAGCTTGCCTGCCGTACTGCTGTAATACAGCACTTCAAGTATGATCGAAGCGGTTGCATGGAGCATACGCAGTGTGCAGCTTCCACGTCACTGGGGCCTGGTCTGGCTTTTGTAGTGGTGTAGGGAAGCGGTGGTGTAGAAATAGCAGTGCTCTTGGTTAAGTTTGGATGAGCTAATATGTTTAAGAAAATATGTGGGAAGCGGCAAATTGCTAGTTGGAGGGATCTCTGCTCTTCAAGAACAGGCCAACTCGTTTAGAGTATTTTTGAAATAATTAAAATAAGGGTGCGCTCAGCCTTCTCTCAGGAAGTGTGATCAGGCACTGGTGGCAAAAGAATGACTAATGTTCTGCTTCTGTCTTGTGGAGCAGAGTTTCTCTGACACCTCACTAGTGTCAACACTTTATTCGGCCACTTTGATTCACAGCAATTTCTTTTTATGCAGGAAGAGTCTGTGGCACTTGTCAAAATGGGAAAGTGACTGCCAGCGCCTGGCTTGGTATTCCCGTCACCAAAGCCCCCGAAGCCAGTGCTCAGTTCAGCTGAAGCCGGAGGAGGAAGGAGGAGAAGAACAGTCTGATCAGGTACTGACCTGGGAATGGGAAAAGTTGTCTGATGCTGAGCTGAAGTGAAGTTGTGGATGATTATTAGTTACTGAAATAGAGTTCTATTCCTTAAGAAGTTGTGCTAACATGTATGATGTGATGGTGGCCCAGTAACGACAACCACATAATCTGTGTGCCTGGCATGGGTGCACGTTATATGCTCGAGTTCTGTGATAGATATGAGGTAACATAAACAAGTGCAACTTTGCGTTTTCTGGGGTATTTGATTTAAAGAGCTAAGCTGCAGTACAGCTCAGTATGTGTTTGCCAGTACCTGTATCCACGCTCTATGTGAGTTGGAAAGAATGCGCTGGGAGTACTCTTAAAAAATGTTTGAATGTTGAAGAACAGTTTGCTGTCTTGAGGAAAGAGTTTTTCCTCAGTTTTATTCTTTGTTCTAATAGGGAGATAGAAGTGCCAGCTTTCGAGGAGCACAAAGTTATGCAGCAGCCATAGAGCACAGAAAGGTAGCAGACTGATGGGTTTTAAGACAAAACCAACTATCGGCTTGCTAGCTGTGCTTTTATTTAGTGAGGTTCCCATAATTGTTCCTGGAAACTGATATTTATTCTCACATTTGCATCTTTCAAATTGTCATACTTAAGAAGACTTAATTAGGTTCATCTCATTGTATGAAGACAGTCAGAGAAGTTCAAGGTTTTGGTTTATTGTATTCAATTTATTATTTTTTTTTTTTTTGCTTGCATAACTGTACTTTCCAGTTTATGTGGAACTCCTGCTCTGAGGACCATGTTCTGGAAAGACTTTGCATATTTTTAATGCATCTTTAGAGATTCCGTAAGAACAGGGCTCATATGTGTGCTTGTACAATGCTCGGGATGGCAGTGACCCACAGTTCACTTCTAGAGGGAAGCATTCTTTGAAGAGGCACAGTGTTTTTCACCTGGAGTGGTTTTCTCTCCAGAAATACCAGTATCTGTCCCTTAAGCTGTATTAATTTCTTAGTCACATTTTGATGTTATTTTTTTATTTATTGACCCAGCTGGAAACAGTGGGGTTTTGTTTAAATGATCGGTTAAGAAAATTATTCCTAATGTTCTAGGGGTAATTTCCAGCTCTATCTGATTATATATTTCCTTGTGTGGTTAAAAAAGAGAAGTCCTTTTCTAGCGTACATTGGGATCCTTCACTTTTTTTGTCTTGGGAAATAAGAATCAGCATTTATTTGATTCAACAACCAGCTTCCTGCTTCCCAAGGAAGAGAGAGTGGCTCATGTGCCTGCAAACATACCTCCTGTGGAGAGTCTTGTTCTAGGAATTGGAAGAAAGCTAGCAGCTACTAGTAAAATAGCTGCATAGCAGGATGAAGAGGGATTATTGAAGCATTACTAGGAAATTCATGGCTGTGTGCAAGGCCTTATGTACTCCACAGACAGGCTGACCTAAATTCTGCAGCCAGGCTTTACTGGTTTCTGCGTTGATGTGATGTGCCAGGCTGGATAACCTGCAGCAGAACTGGGTTTTTTAAAAAGTGGCGGGTTGGGGGAAGCAGAGAAGATTTGTATTTGAGTAGAAACACAGAGAGGGCAGTCTTTATAACTGTCCTGAATTAGTCTTAAAGTTTTTGGTTTTCTAACCCACACTATTCTTGAACTTTCTGCATAGCCAGGATGAGTCTGCACTATAAGGATGCTTGTTAGGAAGAGTGGAGGGGTTATTTACTCTGGATGGGGAAATACATGGGTGGTTTTACCAGTAAGAGGCTTTGACAGATGGATTGGAGTTGTGAGATAAGATATATATCACCATTTTTTTGCTAAAACCTGTCAGTAGTGAAACAGTTAACCCAACTGATAATCATCTCTTTGGAGGGAATAGCATTAGTATCTACTTGATGTAAATGGAATGGCTTACACTTCTGTGTTTAGGCAGTCTGTTTCTTGAGATTGTTACACACAAAACATGACACAAAAATCTACATAGAAAACAAAATGCCACAGTAAAGTTGGTCAGTGTGACCTGTGTCCAGGATTTTAGTGCTGTTAATTCTTGTAGCAGGATTGTGTCTTTGCGGTTTAGTTTCTGCTGACACACACCCAGTATGATAGCAGTTACTGCTTCCTCCCTTTACTTTCTGTAGATGTGAGCTAGACTGCTGCAAGGCTCTCCTTTGCCTTCCCCCTCCCACGGGCACTCGTTACCCGGGCTTGCCACTTCCTCCTGAGGTGCCCCTATGCCTGCGAGAGGAGGTTTTTTGCTGGTGCTCCTTAAACCAGGTCCTATGAAAGGAGCGGTTTAGGCAGGCAGAAAAATTTCGCAGCAACTAGAAGGGCTGCTGCAGAAAGGTTTTTGCTGGCATAGTTGGGGAAACAAGAAAAAAAAATGGCTGATACAGCTAAATCAGCAAAATGTTAAAGTGTGGCTAGAGGCTTCCCTGTGGAAGTGCTCCGGTCTGGTTACTGTGATGGAATGTGTATGTGTGTGTGTGTATATATATATAATATATTTGTGTCTGGAAATCTCTTTCATGGGAGCATAAGCTTTAAGCTCTTTTGAGGTTTTTTTTTTTAGAGGAATTTCTGCAGCTGTGGAATCCTGAAGCTCCAGGGGAAATAGTGATATCCTCAAACATAGCTGGTTTAGTTTGGTTTAGTTTAGATCACGTTTCACTGATGTGCTTTTAATTTGTTTTAAGAACAACTTGTCTGTGTAAGCTACTTGTTTACTATATGCACAGAAGTGGCAGTTGCAATGCCGACCTTCTGGAAGTAGGAATGAAGGGACCCAAGGCAGGGTGGATTTACTTGGTTATTTTATTTCTTGTGTCCTGCTTTCCTGACGTTCCATCGTGTAGCTCCTCTGTGCGGTATAAGACAGCATTCGTTCTCCAGAGGTAGGCAAGTCTGATGGATTTACTAGCTATGAATCAGCTCCCTCTGTGAGGTAATTACAAAAATGTATTGATACCAAGGTTAATGTTAGGAGGCAGCCTGTCAGCTTGCTCTGATCCGTTCATGGGGTGAGTGCCAGGTGTAGCTTGTGCCGATGGCCCTTCGTGTTTCATGTGTTTGTGCTGTGTGAGCTTGTGGCAGTGGCAGAGGGTGAGACCAGGAGTAGCTCACTTATGAAAATAAAATCGATTTCTGACAAAACCAGAATCAATTTTTGACAACGGTTACCAAAGAGCAGCTGTAAGATGGATGTCCTGAAGAGCTGCGTTTTGAAGCATCTCTCAGCCTCTGAGGGAGGGTGTGCTGCTTCCAGCCACATTGCAGATGGCAGGTTTTCCTGGGCGTTCGCCTGGAGATCGACTTCTGATGTAGTGCTGGGGTGTGCTCCTGCCACTTTGTGGGGGCTCGCTGCTGGACTGCCTGCTCACGTATCGAGCTGTATTGATGCTGGTACTGGCCGTGGTCGGCACGGTGCTGGGGGAAAAGGGCAGGGCTGCCCGGTGCTGTCTCCCCACCTGACACGAGGGCCCGGCCGCAGGCCAGCGGACCCTGTGGGAACTGTGGCTGACAGAGGGAGCACCGCGTGCCAGCCCCACTGCCAGGACCAGGTATAGCGAGGGGGTTGGAGAGCAAGGGCTCTTGCCCCTGTGTGTGTGTCTATGTTCCAATACTAGAGGCAGTAATTAGAAGTTTATTAATTGACAAATAAATTAAATTGATTTAAATTCCCCCTAAACCAATTAACTGTTTTTTGCTTACAACAGTGTTATTGGCAAGGCTGCCTCGAGGCAGAAGTAAATTTTTAATTTGGTGTAGATATAGATGTCATTTTGACTACTTCTTTACAACGAAAAGGACTTCTGTGTACCTCACTCCGGTGTTACAATTTTCATGTCAGATTGTTTTCCTTCTTCCTGTCCTCCCAGCAGAATTTTTGATCTTAACGTTAGATACAGAAACTGGAAACCAGCCCTGCTTTGGTGGGTTTTCCACTGGTTTTGCTCCCATATTTCTTTGCCTAGGCGGGAGACTTGTGCATTACTGATGGCAAAAGCCAGTCCCTGCAGCCACACATCTGAGCTGAGCTGCTTCCAGCCAGCGTGTCCTCCTGCGAGCCTGGAACCAGCCCGGCTGAGGCAGTGGTACCCACTGTGGCGTGGGAGGAGGAAGGAGGTGGTGAGCATGGGTGTCCATCAGCAAACTTCCTGCATGTAGCAGAGAAGAATCTGAGCAGTGTTCTCTTTAAACCCTCAGTGGAGTAATGTCATGTTGCATGTTTTCATGTGTGTAGACCTGTTTCCTACTGGATATGTACCAGAGTCAGTAGGCTGCAGAAATCTTAGCTGTGTGTTCTGGCACTATGATGTTCTTTTGAAATATTTACCTGCTCTCAGTTGTTGACTGGAATCTCAGGAGATGCATTTTGGATAGGTGGGAAGAGATTCTCAACACATGGTCGCTCCCCCAAGTTTTGTCCCTTGTCTTTGGTGGGTGATGTTCCCTTGAATTAAGGGAGCACCATCACAGTGTGCTTGTTCTGTTAGAGGCTGGCTGTGAATAGTGGAGCACCAAATCAGCATAGTGAGCATCAAAGGGTAAGGTATGCCCATCCTTGTCCATACCTGATTTAGTTTCACAGGGAGGTGATACTTCCAACAGTTGAGAAACCACAGAAGGGACTGGGCTGGGACGGGGAAAAGTTGGCATTTCCAAGACCTGGTTTTCCTTGTGTGGATGGGCCTAACATGGTATCTAGTCATGCTGTATTTGCACCTCTTGATGATGAAAAGGACATACCATAACAAGTTGGTGTCATTAGTGGCTGGTGCCTCAGACAGCAAAGATGGGGGAAAGAGAAAGATTTGCAAGGGAAAAAACAAACAAACAGCTCTTTGTTGCCCAATTGTTTTAGTGCTGCTGTGGTTTAGCTGTAATATTGTGTTACTGTGTCTACAGCTTTTTATCTGCCTCTGTTAAAAAAAAAAAAAACCTTAAATTTAAATAAATAATACATATCTCTAGTACTATTTATTATTTCAAGTGCTAGAGTTTGCTTACAATTATAACATTCCACTGCCTCTGGTGATTGGATATATAAAATTGTGGCCTCTGCTGAGCAGTAAATTCCCAAATTTTCCACTTACCTGACTTTGCATTTCATGGAGTAGCTCTTGCTCAGTGTATTATTGGAAACTGTGCAGAAGTTTTCTATGCGTAATTAGAATTGATTTGATTAATAAGGCATCAGTCTCTTTCCCATTCCCTTAACTGCTATGTTCTGCAGGAGCTGGGGGAAAAAAAGGAAAGAAAAAAAAAAAATTCTGCTCATAAACTGAGTCTGTTACCTTTTGAAGTAAAACGTTTTTCCAGGCAGGCTGCAAAACAGTTTTTGTGGGCAGTTGAAGTAATTACATAAAGAACTTAATGATTGTTAACATCGCCAATGTTTGAAATGCTGGGGGGGGGGAAATTTCCATGAAAAGAAATTTTGTAAAAAAGGAAAACCCCAGATAGCCCCTGCCCCCGCCCTGCTGCGCCGCCCCCCCCCATCTGTTGTTTTGAAGTCCTGTGGTAGTTAAGGAGAACACTGCCCAGGTTTTTTTCCCACTCTTTTCTAGGGACGAAGCATGGTGGTTTGGAGCTTTAGAGGCACAGCTCAACCACCCCCACTCCCCACCGCCAAAATCTGCCAGGTTGTTGCTTGCACCATGCTGTGGTCTGGGGTCGGGCTGCAGCTGGGTCTGGCAGCCCCACGTGCTGTGCCTGTCTGGCAGGCCATTGCCTCCGTGACGCTGGGCTGGGATGCCGGCATGGCTGCAGAGATTCTCGTGGTGGGGCTGACATGGGGAGGGCTGTGGAAATAGAGGTGTCGCACGGGGTTTCCTTTAGCTGCAAGAAGCAATGGGCTGTGGTAGAGCTAGACAGTCCCATGTCAAGTTACCACTTTTTGGTCAATGAGTAATGGCTGATTTTCCCCAAGTCTGTGTACTTGCTAGTCCCTGGGCAGCAGCTGACCGGTGGTAACTTGCAGTCAACGTCCACAGCAATGCCAGTATTTCCTTTTCAGCTGAGGGAATGGCATGGGGAGCCGCCAGGAAGCTCTGTGGGATGTAGAGGAGTGTTTGGGAAGGCAGAGGTGGGCAGTGGTGGAGCAGGGAGGTATCGAAGGGACAGCAGCATGGGGCAAAAAGAATGGGTAATGGTATGGGAATGTGTTGGTCTGCTCGTCCTCTGAATTGTGCTGTCCTCGTATGTGTATTTAGACTGAGACAATCTGGGATAACTGGCTGTCAGCTTGGTAAAATAATCGGGTTGCCAAGAGCTCCGTCATCTTGTTAAGCATTTCAGATTTATGGCATATTTGTCTATCTTTAATGCAGCTAATTTAAGATATGCAAATACGGTTTTTAGTACTCTGTCTGTAGTTTCTCTCCCTACAGCTAATGCAAATTTTTTTGTTTGTTTTGGTTTTGCCCCCTTGCTTTGTCTCAACCAGGGTTCAGTGTGAAGGCAACAACTGGGAAAAACTTTCTTTCACTAAAAGGGTATGGCTAGATTGTAGGGGACGGGAAGATGAGAATTGGAGCTCTCATCCATAAACATTTACCAAAGCGTATTTCAACAGCCACTTCTGTCTTTGTTATAATAGCTGGAGCTATGCCAGCCTAAAAAGCCCAAAACCTGCTTTGCTTTGACATTTAGCTAGAACCTTATATGTAATATCCTGATCAGGGGTAGAATTACTTCTGTTTTCCTTATATGTTGGATAGCACTTACACATTGTTGGTAGAACTTGTGTGGTTTTTTTGCAGTGTCACTGAGTTTCTTTGCTTGTGTGGGTTGCTCACGTAGCTGTGTTAGTGGGAGGACAAACACTTGAAATAGAAAAATATGATGAGGCAAGAGCTGTGAAGTATTACGCATATATTCTGTACCTTGCATGCTGAGGCCCTGACCTACTTGAGGCCTCTAGGTACTTCTGTAATAAGTGTTTAGCAATGATAAACTGCAGTGTCTGGCAGAGGGATTCAGTGTGCAAGAACACCACCTGAAAAAATAACCTTTAATCGTTTTCCTGAAATGAGCCAGTTTCAAGGCTTTGGTTCTTTTGGGAGGGGTTGGACAGGGCGCTTCCATTCAGTGTATACTGGCATGATATTCAGTGGCCAGCACCTTGTTTTAATACTTGACAGCAAAGTAATATTGATAGGGCTGACTTATTTGACCTATTTTTTTTTTTCCTGCATGTGAGCTGCAGTAATTCTCTGAGTGTGTAAGTATATATGGGGACTTTTTTCAGAAATGGTCAATATACTGGCAAAAAACCCAGCCACAAATAACATCTGAAAACAATGAAAAATAGGACAAGACCAGAAAGCCCCCAGTTAGTCCCTAAACAACAACAGAATGAGCAATAGCATGGTCAAGGAGAGAGACAAGGGCACTTGCTGAAGGGGAGATGAGTTGCGAAAACCTGACAGCTATCTTTGATTTTTGAATGAGGACAAATGTAGTTGTGTTCTCCAACTAAATGCTCAGAGTAGCCATGTTACTTAGTGTTCCATATAATATCAAATGGCTGAGTTTCACAGCTTGTCACAGAAGGCCTTGAAGCTTATCCTTGTCTTCCTGGATAGTCTGATCACAGATGATCGAACTAGGCAGGCTAAAGGGTCATGGTGTTTTAGAATGAGATTCTCTTAAAAATAACTTGGTGACCTTTTAGAGTTGGAGATATCCTGAAGATAAGCTGTTTGATTGATCCAAGGCCAGGGATAGGGGTGTTTCTTGCTTATTAAATGCACCAAACCATGGATAGATGTGTTTAGGGTTAAAAGGCTGTGTGGATCAGCACTGGTTGAAAATAACCCATTCAAACTTCAGAAAACAAACAGTGTTACTGGTGTTTATTGCGACCTTTTTTTGCAATATTATCTACCATATTAAAAGTGTGTTGAGGGGATGGACTTGTTTTCATTCCGTACAGCTGGAGGGCACATAAGGAGTGTGCATCTTGTTTCCAGGGCAGTCATAGACCAGTCCTCAGGAGCTGACTCACTGCTGTTTTGTAAGCAGGGTTTGCCTTCCTTTCATGCAGTTCTGCATTTTTCTGTGCCCTAGTCCATGGAAATATAGATCTTCAGTGTGCTGGTGTCAGAAAGCCTGCTTCTTAGAGTAGCAGCTTATCCCCTTGTGCATGGTCTGTGCTTGGCCCGATTTGATACTAGGAAACATAATTTTTGATCATTTTATTTCTTTGTATTTGGGCCTTTGTCAAATTATGGTACAAAGACACTTTCCCTGCAGCTAACATAAACATTAATAAATGATTATTAATCATTTGGGAGATATTGTATTTAGTCTGTTATTGTTAGAGCGTCTCGCTTGCATGGGCTTGTTTTTAGTTTTTCCTACACAATATTTGAGACTTTCCTGAGTTTCAGATTAATTGACTTGTTCTACTTGCATTTTAGCTGAGCTTCCCTGTTGGGATGCCATGGTAGGGTAGGACTGGGAAGAATGGGCTGCTGGAAAGAATTGGAGCGAAGGCCATGGCTCCATACAACTTGAGCGTTCAAGTTACAATTTCTAGTATGTGACACACCTTGAGTTATGACACTGGATTCCACTATTGACTTTCAAAATCACTTAAACTTACTCTCACATCTTAGTAACACTTTATTCATGGCAGGTCGGGTATTTTTCTGTGATTGATGGTAACCTTTTTTTACTTCCTTTTACTTAAATCAATAATTTTTTTTTTTTTTTTACTGGCAGCATAGGAGGAGGTAAGGTGCCAGAAATCTTAGAACTGTTGTCATTTTTATTTTTTAACAAAAAGCTTTTCTGAAAATAACTGTGCACCGATGTGTAATTCAAACTCTTCCAAGAGTTCTGCTGCCTGTAATTTCTTTTTATAGCTTTGCTAGTTTAAAGTTGGAAGGTCTGATTGGTTTAATTGATGCTTTTGCAAAACTTGTGTGGCTGGAAAACTCACAAGAGTCATGCGAATTTCTTGTTACTTCTGCATGATTAAAATCAAGGGCAGCGGTGTGGGCTGCCACTAGAAATATATCCAGGAAAACCATACGAGAGAGACTAGGGGAGGGAGAGAGAACCCAGCAGAGACTTTTTTTCCTGTTCCTGCTATTCCACTGTGGCTCCAAGGCTGAGCATCATAAGGGAAGAATGGAAACGTTCTCATGGAAGAAGGGTGGAGTGATACTGCTTTCCCTGATAGTAGCCAGGAGGCTGTGGAGAGGGGAGAAACAATGGGAAGCGTTGCATTTTCTGGGTGGGGTTTCACGTTGGGTGCTGATAAGTGGGAGTCTGGTGGAAGGCATCGTGGGGCTGGTGGCGAGGCAGCACCTTCCCTGGGCGCTGCCGGACTTCAGTCCCGGCGTTCCCATGGGAAGCTCCACCCTCTTGTTCCGTCTCTGGTACGTTTTCTAAGCCTTGATGTCGTCGTCATGTTACTGCTGGCAAAAAACTGCCTGTGTGGGAGATATGCAAATGTGTTGTAATGTTCTGGTATAATTTTAGCGCAGGAAAAGAGCAAGCTCTGTACATAGGTATCGCTAACTGAGCTCCAGTCTTGCGGCTTAGTTTGTTTAATGGAGCTGTTAGCTTTGAAAAGTTTTACATGGATGTGGGGTATAGGATCAAGTTCTTAATTTTTTAAGCTTAAAAAGCAATTCCTGTCAAGCCATGCTTCCATAAAACTAAATTCCTTTACAGAGAGTAGAAACTGTCTGTACGAGTGTGAAAGAATTGGATCATTTAATGTCATGATTATTGAGGAGGTCTGATGTGAATTCTCTCGTTGCTTGCAGTGCATACCGTCACCAGAAGAACACTGGCTTTGCTATGAGTGACTGACATGGACTTTATCTTCTCTTGTTTCTCTCAATGTAAAAATTCTAAATACTGTTTTGCCTTATGGGGTTTTTTTGTGTTTTGCTTTTCAGGTTCAATGAGAATGTGATCTTTTTGTGGGAGAGAGGAATGAACCTACTAAAATCCTTTCTCATATGCATGGTTAACTGTTGCACTTAGGAAGGTAATGTTCCAGTAGAACTGCAGTCTTCTCATAACAGTTTAGACTTTGGTAAAGAAGGTGGATGAGTCATTGCAGGGGTTTGATGGCTGAAAGGGTTGATTAATAATTAATTTAAAACCGAGAAGCCCTTTCCTCTGTGTTCCAGCTTTTAGCCATTCAAAAGATCATGAGATTCCTACCTGAAGTTTAGCATTTGAGTATTGTGCACATCTTTGTTTTGATGTCTTTCCCTGAACTGCATATGTTGCTTTTTTGGCTTTTCCTTACAAGTTATTTATAGAGATGTAAATGCCAAATTTGGTTCAAGTGTTTTGATGAGATTACAGCACTTTCAAAGGGCCAAATATTCCTATTGTTTTGGTGTGTTAGGGTTAATTATACTTGCTTCATAACCTTTTTGATTTGCATTGTTATTCTAAGTGCTTAATGTGTCAAGGTATTCCGGTTTTTCAGTGTTTGTATGCTCTTGCGTACAGGTTCATTTGCTTTTCCTTGGTAGGCATTTGTCAGTCAAGGCCTTATGGTTTCTACAGGTTTGTGTTTGAGCTGAGTGTCTAATGGGAAACCCTAGGTCCATGGTGCCTGTTTGCCTTTATGCTGGGATAGTGGTAAAACTGGAGAATGTCAGACACTGCAGTGTGACCCTGAAGGGATGACTCAAAATTGGCCCGCTGATTTCGGTTAGATTAGCATAAATCTCTATTTGAGGAGTTTTTCAACTGAAGTAGGCCAAAGACAGGGTCAGGCAAAACCGATTCGCGAAAGGCATGGAAGCTTCAGCAACCTTTTGAAATCCTTCAAGGTGTAAATTGATACCCTCTGAGTGCTCCTGTCTGGGCAGGTCTTTGACAGAAGGTGGGTCTTGTGGCTCTGATCACAGAAGAGGTAATAAACTGGGTTTTGTCTTTTTGTTAATTAAAATCGTACTATGTGCAGTTCTGTGCAGTTTTGGTACCGCTTCTTGAATATTTAGTGCATGGTGAATATACTTCAAGGCATTTGTTTGGTGACAGTGTACAAAATGCCACCTCCCAACGTTTCTTTCACTTTTATTTATTTATAAGTGTGAAAAGTGAATGCAAACATCTAATAATTTTAATTTGAGCTGTCACTATCATTCATAATTTAAACCTGAAATGGTTCACATTTTCAGTTCAATAGTCCCCTTAGTTGTTACATTGTGTATTATGGCTAGGCTATAGTCTTCTGGTCAGGCTTTTCTAAAAAGCAGTCTCTTAGATATTTGGCACTGAGCTGTAGCTACAACCTCCCAGTGCTGGTGTTTGTGACATTGTATTTTGTCAGATCAGTAGGGTGCAGCAGCTGAACCTTGCACTTTTCAAGGCCTGAGTCTGTGAACAGTTGTCTGAATTTTCCAGCTTGCAGATAGCAATACACTTTGGCTTACATTAACCGTGAACTTTAATTTACCTTAGTCAGAAGCTAAGATTTAGTTGCACTGCTGTATAAATTCTTTATAACATTTATTGTGTGGTGCAGAGTTACCATCAGTAGGATTTTGAAAGTAGAAAAAGAGTGGGCAGGACTGCTTTGCAAGGATAGCATTGGAATTGAACTCCAGTCAGTTTTGTCAAAAGACGTAGTTTGACCTTTGTAATGAAACAACGATTTGCCTTGGCACAAAACATGGAAGAGGAGGCCTTCTTTTTCTTCAGCTTGTGTTAAAAGAATTGAAAGAGGGAAATGTGGGGATGGTAAAGAAATTTTAGCTGCGGGGAGGGATAGGGATAAGCAATTTTGTTTATAAAGCTAGACTTCCTTGCATGCTTGTTTTACTCCAGTAAAACCTTCTTGGGTATATATCATGTGCAGGATTGAGTGGGTGTTCACCTACTGAGCTGCAGAGAGAGTGCAGGAAAGCAGTTTGCTCTTGGGAGTTGCTGGGAAGAAGTGGATGATTTCAGGGCTTCAAGCAGATAAAACTTGCTCTGGTGGAAGTACGGGCAGTGGAATTTGGCAAGAAGTGGGAGGGGAGAGGGATATGTGTGACTAGGGTGATTCTTTGCATCGTGGAAGGAAGAAGCTAGGTCTGGAATTTGTAGTCTGATGTTTTTGATGTGTGAAGTAAGCCAAAGGAAGCTAGTGGGTGTTGGGACGTGACTGACTTGATCCAGTTTGTAGAATAGGTGCGCACGGAAGGACAGCAAGAAATCACTGGGCTCTTTTTTAACCTAAGAGGCAAAAAATTGTGCAGCCGCGCTGGTCAGAAGGAAATGTCCCAAGGCATCCTGGCCTGCTCTAGGTCCTGGTGCTGGAGCCGGGCGGTGCTGCTGTATTCCATTGACAACTCCAGAGCTGCTTCACTCTGGATTCCTGCCGCTGGAAACCTCCTTATGCGGAGAGGGCCCAAAACAGAAGTAGTTGCAGTTACACTTGCTTTTCCTGTGGCATCACTGCAGAACCCCTGGACGGATGAGATAGCGGTCAGAGATGACCTGTGTTTCCTCTGGACCTTAGTTTTTCCTACTCGCAGACTTGCCTGCAGAGAAGGATTTGTGGGTTGAGCAGTGGTGCTGTAAGGGGATTCCATGGCAGAGCAGGTGGATCTGGCTGTTGAAACTTGCCCCAAGGAGCAGGGCTCACCAGGGCAGCTCACCTCCTAGGCTTGGTCCCGAGCCTGTGAAGTGGGCATTAACATGTACAAAGTATGTGGCTAGGCAGTGCTTTTGCATTAAACTTTGGTAATTTCTGTAACAGTGTATCTCCTGCTAATTACTTCCCTGCTGAATGGGGGAGAAGCCGGATTGGTTTTTTTTTCTTTTTTTCTTTTCTTTTCTTTTCTTTTTTTTTTTTTTTTAACTGGAAATAGTTCCCATAGGTTTTCAGGCTTGGCCCCAAGAACGTTGCTTGTCATGTGGTGTCACATAACTGAGAAATCCTCAGACAGTAAGCCCACCTGGATTTTTCTGACACGTGCCTTTCTCCTACTCCTGTCACAATTCTTCCATCATTCAGACTGACTTCTCATGTGTTTGGGTTACGGGGGGGTAACAAAGCGAGTGAAACATGACTATCTATGAAAAATAGTAATGAAAAATAATAATCTGTAATATTCTTTCAGCTTTTCTAATGGGATCATTTTTCACAAGTACATTTGCATTAATAGCACTTGGCTTCTACTTAATAAATACAGTGCCCTGTGAAAATAATGGGTTATTAGGCCTGGATGGGTTCCCATGGAGCCCCCAGTGCTGCAGCTTTCACTAGCTAGCTGTGCCTTTGCTTGTGTGCACAGCAGAGTTGTTTACATGTTGGGAATATGCTAGAGGCAAGGAGAAAGGAACAGCTTTAATGTGATGCAGCTTAGATGCTCTGTGGGGGAGGCCTTGGAGCTGTTCATAACAGGATCAAATGTCGATCAATGTTTCAGGAAGAATAAAATTACTGTTTATGAGAAAATTGAAGAATAGTGTATTACAGGCTTTCCAGCCATCTTAAAGCTCTCTATTTTTGATCCTGTCTAGGAAAATGTCCCTCTCCTGTGGTTCTTTTGAACCCTGTAGAGTATCAGTGGTGCCTGGTAGAAGCATCTATCCAGACCACTCCTGTTTGGCTCCAGCTGCTTCTCTGGGCTGCCTTCAGTAAGCAAACAAGTAAGATGCCAGTGTCTTTCAGCTCTTGCGTGAAAAGCCTGGTGATTGTGTTGTTGAGGGTGCTGCTGGAACATTGTGGCTACTATTAAACTTGTTTTAAAGGCAGATGTGGGAATTTACTGGCTCCGTAGAGTAAGAAAACAGTTACTGTGACAGGCCACGAAGATGAGAAAATGGCTTCCCCCTTATTGTAAGGTATAAAAGCTGGAAGGAGAGGACAGAGACAGAGGAAACAGCTAGAGAGAACTGGAGAAGAAAACAGCTGAAAACCTCCTCCTCTCCCTCCAGAGCTATTTTTTGTCAGTGACAGAGGACTGTGGGATGAACAAAGCTGATCTGTATCTGCAGCAGGCCGTGGCTCTGATCTGAAAATATATCCCCGGGAAAAACCAAGGAGAGCCTAGCTGCGTGGGAGGGAGCATCCGAAGCCGGGGCACCTCTCTGCGGGATCTGGACCTGCAATTCCTGTTCCAGGCTGCTCTGCCTTGCGTTCAGGTGATGCTTGAAATCTGGTAGCAAGGGGCTGTCACGTTCTGTGCTAGGCTGTGCCCGGTGTGTGGCTGCCGGGGCGACAGGCTGGGGTTTAGGAGGGAGCAGCTGGGGTATGCAGCTTGCTGGGGAGAGGGTAGGGACCGGGAGGGAGGCACTGGAGAGGAGTCTTGGAAAATTGTGTCAGAATAAGAGGCTTTTCAGACGAAGGCTAGGTGCCTGTTAGAAATGCTTCTCTAAAACAAACCTGGCAAATACACAATCATGAATTTATTTACCAGAATTCAAACTTTTCTGATTATGTGGTTTCTTTAATTCTTCTTAGAATGGTCTGGTGTTGAACCAACTGTGTTGTGTTGTCTGGGCCTGTCTCCCAAGGGAGGTATTTTGGACAGTTGCTGCCGAGTAAATCCTATGTGTGGTTCTGGAGTTAAGGACTTGTCTTCACATGCCACTGAGAAATTATTTGAGTCAGTTGAAGGTGTGAATGTAAAGTGAATTGCCTCAACTGCCCTGCGTCTCTGAGGCAGAATAATAGAGTCACTCTTGATTCTGGAAAAGAGCATCTGAAGAGGGTCTCAAGCAGTTTAATCAATTTTTTAATTTGTATGGGTTTTGTCTCTTAAGAAGTAATGCAAAGTGCCTTATGCAGACAAAGTCTCTTAAGTGGATTATGTTGTATGGGAAGGCTGTTCTTAAGGATTTGGAAGGATTTATGTGGATGCAGGTGCTTTACTAGTCAGGAATAGCACTTGTATTTTAAAGTCACTCTGTACTTTCATCTGATTTTAATATTCAGGCAACTCCTTCAGACTCTGCTAACTTTAAGCAGAAATTGGAAGGAATGTGGACTGACTTCAGTCATTGCAGCAGACCTTTGAAACACTGTTATGGCATCTTAAAACTGTCATTAACTGTGTGATGATTGAGAGTTTCGGTAGAAACTTCTAGTTCATGTGTTTAATCTTCTGTAGTGAATGGAATGCACCTCTTAGGTGGGTAAAGCTGCTGACTTCTTGTGAGATTTTTGAAGCTGATGGGGAGGAGGATGAACGACGTTGAAGAGCAGTGCGAGCCCTCCCAGCAAGTCTTGGACTTCCAGCCCAAATTGAGATTCTTCCCATCCCATACAAAGCTTATTTAGATGTGTCTATGAAGCAGAGAACTTTGG
The DNA here is from genome assembly GCF_030867145.1 of Opisthocomus hoazin. Classification (NCBI taxonomy): domain Eukaryota; kingdom Metazoa; phylum Chordata; class Aves; order Opisthocomiformes; family Opisthocomidae; genus Opisthocomus; species Opisthocomus hoazin. The sequence goes on from NC_134419.1 coordinate 18,639,880, forward strand.
CAAAATCTGGGTGGTAGAAAAAGGCTGAATGTTTTAGTATCTGAGACTTTTGGTAACCTGCATAGTTATGTTTACCTCAAACCCGAGAGGAGGATACAGAGGAATCCAGCACAGGGAGTGTACGCTACAGACTGAACTGTCTGTGCAGACTGGTGGTTTTGAACATTTGCTGCCTAATTTAGGGGGAATTTGTTGCACTAGTTATGGATAGGGCTCTCCATTTTGCTTTTCTCCCTCCTTCACTTCCCATTCTTCTGTTTTAATAAGAGGAGGAATAACTGAACTATTGTATGCATTTTTCCTTAGTCGTTTTCAACTGGGCAAAATAAGTTGCAGTGTCTGATGTACATAAATAACCCAGGTTATTTCCTTTTCAGCTACTGAATTTAGACTTTCGCTAATATCATAAGGATGTTCTGCTCTACTCATTTCTACTCTTAAGTAAATGCATGCAAGTATGTACTTCAGGAGCCATGTAGGACTCCTGATTATGTGGAAAAGTGCATTGTGTGTGTTGAACTGCAGAATTATGTCTGTAGACTGCTACCACCACGCTTCTAGGATACTTAAATGAATATCCTAACTGTTCATACACAGTGTTCTGTTAAGTAAAGTTGTGAAACTGGAAGGTTCTGAATGTTTTTCCTACTGTTGTGGCAATTACAAAACCAAATGTTGTGGTTTTCTTGCCGAATACATTGTTTTATTGCCCTGTGAAAGACTTGGTCCTAGAGGCTGAGGACTGATTCTGTACTGAAGTTTAATCGACTGCATATACAAATCCAGGTAGAATGTAGATGCTTCTGCCTTGAGCAGATAAGGAATGTTGTGTATACACTCAGAGCGTGTGCGCTTTGCACTGCCTTTCTTCTCTGCTGAGACTGCTGAGTAGCTCTGCAGTTTCTGTGGTAGTGCCACACTGGGCTGGGACTGAGGTCAGTTCATTTTGCCTTGCTTATCAAACAAGCAGCAGATGGCTGGTAGTCTGCAGAAGCTGTTGACCTGGGTGAGGTCAGGCTGATGACGAGGAGCCTGAATGTGTTCGTTGTCCAGTCTGGTTGACTCACCAAACTGGTGACTTGGTAAATGCCATACCTTTACAGTCAAGGAATAGGAGAAATTAATACAGATCTTTTTTTAAATGCTTTTTTGAGGTGTCCGAAATGGTTCATCAGCAAGCATACAAGTTTGTTTCCCTTTATGCGCTCTGTTTTGCTGCTTCCAATGTGCTGAGCATCCTGTTGACATCATGGGAAGGTGTTCAGCACCTTGGAAATTCAGTCCATTGCAGGTCAGCTCTTGTTTCAGCTTTTCAGCCAAGACAGTTACTGTGGACTTTGGTATCACACAACTGGAAGGTGGTGGTTGCCATGGGGCCATCGAGTATGACCCAGTTACGTACAGCATGGACAAACAGAAAGCAGCCCCAAAGAAATTATACGTAATGTTTCAAAAGAGCATATTTGTCATCATGGAGAACTTGATAGTGTTATAGGAAGAAAAATGTGAATGGAAAACAGAGATCTCTATAAGATGATACTAAATAGCCCAAAGCTGAAATTCTGATTTAAAGAGAAGACAGCTACACTAATAACCCTCTGGCTTCAGGACACATCTAGAAATTCAAAGCAAAATACAGTAATTAAGGGAACAATGGATACCTGAGAATTAGTGCACATTAGAAGTTAGGAAGTAAGTTAGAGAATTAACTCTGTGTATTTTCTACAGCTGAAGTATGTGAGGAAACAATGCCAGTTACTAGATGGCGATAATAAAGTAGCTCATGTAAGAAAAATAGAAATATTTGTTAATACTGTTCTGTATTTGGGCAAGTGCAGAATGTGATACCATGAATGCCCTTCCAACAGAGAACAAAGTCCATCTTGGTGAATAAACATTTATTACCTTCTAGGGTTAGACATACGTAAATCAGCAGTGCTGTGACTTGGTTGTTTTAGAGCTTGCTGAAAAGTCTGAAGGCCTGCAGACAATTTCTGGTAACTGTTGGTATCGAGGATCTTAGTTAACTGTGCCAGACTAGACAAGGGAAGGGTGGGTGACCCATTTAACCATATTCCAGCTAGCTTGACATTAATCCACATCAAAATATAGGAAAAATTAATGCAATACTCAATTGATAAAACATTAGAGAGACTAATATCAGTCTGTATCACTTCAAGGGAAATGTGTCTTAGCAAATGTGGTGACATGCTGGAAACCTGAGTTTTACTCGAGAGAGGGACATGCATGAGATGTAGTAAAGCCATGTCTTCCAGAGGCACCTGATGCAGGGCCAGCCCTTGTGGTCCCCTGCTCGTTCCAAGTGCTGCCTGTAGTTCTCTCTCTCAGTAACAGCAGAGGTAGTCAGTTAGGACTTTAACGTCCCCCTTTGGGACTCCTGTCCTGACATGTTAGTGCAAGGTGGTATTGCAAAAGTAAATGAATTAAGAACTGACTAACTGATGTTTAAAAGTTAGTAATTAGTGGTGAATCATTATCAAATGGGAGTGCTTCTAGAAATCTGTTTTAAGGATTGAGGTGAGGCCGGATTCCATTGAACCTTCTCATCAAGTACCTGAAGACAAGGACAGGATCTGTACTGATGCAGTTGGCAGGCCATGTCATGCTGGACAGCATGGTAAATGAGGACAAGGCAGCTTGTACAGAGTAACCTGGTGAGCTGTATCTATCATAAGTGCATTTTAATATAGTCTGATGCAAGGTCATGGGGCCTCAGGTGTTGTACTTCAACATAGTGACAGAATGGGAGCTGGGGGAGAAGACTGCTTGCAGGTACAGTGAGTGAACAGCTGGACATGAGTGCCCTTTCGCAGGGCAGCAAAGGTGTGTAAGTTGGGGGCCTAAGTAGGAGGGGCAGTGGGCAAAAGCAGGTGAATTGTGTGTGATTCTGGGGTCATGAGCAGCCTGCTGAACCCAGGAGTGAGTTCAGAAAAGAGTCAGAGGAGATGTCTAAAGGCTGGGTGATGCTCAGGTACCACAAGGAGAGCCTGAAAAGCTCATTTTGTTGATGGATCTGTTGTTTCTAGATAGATTAATGGGGTGACTTGCTAATTGGCAGGAGGCCCCTTTGAAGGGAGAGGATGCTGTAGGCTAAAAGGCTGATGAACAGGTGTAACAGAACTGATGGCTGGGAGCTGGGATCAGGCAATGACAAATATGACATGCATTGCTAACGGAGAGAGTGCGTAAGCGCTGAAACAAATAGGTCCCTTCCAACCCAAGCTATTCTATTATTCTATTAAATAAATGACAAAAGGAAGGTGGTGCATTGCAGCCAAAATGTTCCCAGGGCTGAAAGCTTTTCTGGAAGTGATATGTTAGACAAACAGAGGTTTGGCGTACAGTTACATGTAGTCCTCTGGGCTAAATTCAGGGATAATTGAGTATAGTGGTCTGTGGTGTCCCTCTGGCTTCAGTAATTCATAGACGGGACTATACAAAGCTGCAAACCAAAATGTTCCTTATATGCTGAACAACTGAGCACCAACTGGCCTCTCTGATAGAAAGTGTACATGTTGTGTGTATGTGTACGTACATGTGAGGCACATACGTGGATGGTGCCTCTTGGCCCGAGATATGTAGTTCCTGTTACAGATTTCAAGAGCAACAGAAGAAGTTGGAGCCCACAAGTGGTTGCCAAGAGTTTCCTAACCGTGCATAAGATTCCTCATGGACTCAAACTGGGAAACATAGGTGCATTTGTACTCTGCTGATTCTAGGAAGTAATTCCTCTCTGCAGGGTGGATTAACTTGTGTGTAGTGCTGTTTGAACTCTGCTCTCCTCTCTCTGGAAATGATCTTTCTTGCATATAATCAGTTTTCAAATCTGCGTTGCTTTTCTCCTGCAAAGTAGTAGCTCAAATCTATCTGTTTCTTTTCTTGAAGGTGCATCTGAAGAAGTGACAAGGGAAAGTAGAATGGAATGGAGTAAGTGCAGTGGGAGACTCACAAGCAATGAGTTTATAAGCAACATTTTGGGTTTTTTTGTGTGGGGTTTTTTTTTTTCCCTTTTTATAGTGGACAGTTAACCTCTGGAACTCTCTGCTGCATGATACAGTTATGGCTAAGAATATGATTTTAGGAAGAATTAGGTACGTCAGGGAATGAAATTTAGTTTCATGTAAATTTATAAAACCTGTTGTTCTAGGGTTTAAAAAACATTTTATAACAATGGGATCTAACACAGTGGGGAGATTATTCTATAGTTGTTTACTAGGAAACTTCTGTTGCTGCAACATCTGTTTCTAGCTACTTTCAACAACAGGAACTAGTGATTCAGAGGTCTTTCTAAATTTAATATGAGAAGGAGCATGGTGCTGGCTGAAAGAACACCGAGGGTGTGTGTACGAAGCGGAGGTAGTGATAAAGGGAGAACGCACCCTGCATGCTAAAATGTGTCATTGTGCCTGTGGTTGCAGGGCGTACATGCTGATATACAAACAGAATATACATGGATCAGAGTAACAAACTTGTTTTGAGCATTCAGCTTTTCAGTGATCATACTTGTACAGTGTGCTTCCATTGTATTTAAAGTAATTGATCCGCAAGAGAAAATGCATGGACTTTGAGGACTGATGTCTTCAGAAATGGAGAGAGGAATGGGAATGGAGCAAGAAGATTTAAGATGTGGAAGGAAGAAGGCCTAGCGGTGTTTTTTGTCAAGCAGAAGTTTCCAATTTGCTTTATTGATTACCTCCAGGCACTTGTTTTGGAGATAGCTTCTCTCTGTTCTTAAATTGAGAGTTACAAATGTTTCAGTCTTCATTACTTTTTTATTTTTTCCTTATTTTTCCTCCCAAGGTTACATACAGGCACATAACATGCACACCCACAACTTTGTGGGTGACAGTTGCATGTGGTGGATACTAGTGGACAGAAATGGTTGGTGGGGAGGTACAGGCATAACAGCTGAGGGCTGTTTCGCTGCTGCTTCCCTTTCATGGTCTCCAAGCACTGGGAGCAGCTGCTCAACTGCTACCTCAGCATGCTCCTGAGATGTCACTTGAAGAGCAGAGAGCTCTTCCGCATTTGTCACTCTTTGTGTCCACACAGGAACACATGTGCATGCTCAAAGACGACAAGTCAGCTCCCAGACGGGTCTTGTGATGCATGTCTTTGCACTCTCCATGAGTCCTGGTGGAAAAGAATCTCCAGAATTGCGAAGAGGGGGGAGGGGAAGCCTCAAAAAAAGAATATCAGAAGAATGGTAGTACAATAAAAGTTTTAAAACTTGAGCAAATGCAAAAGATCAAGCATTTTAGCATCTCTGTCCCTGTAGGTGGGAATGGTTATTTTGTGGTCATGCCATCTGTGGTCCAAAGATGGGACCAGTGAGTGGACTTGCTTTGAAGCTCTGTGCAAGGATAAACGTAACAGCTCAGTCCTAGCTCCCTGGGCTGCCTGTCTAGTTTAATATAGTGCTAATCTGGCAAAGCATCAAGTAGGGATACTGGACCTTTGAACAGAGGAAAATACAATGTTAAAGTCATAGATGCTATGAATTGGCTCTTAAGAGCTGCATCAGAAAGCACAGTTGATGAGTGTGAGATTTTGTGGCTCTTGTATGAGTGCCATATTTTTCCCTGCATGCAGTCATTCCAACACAAGTTAAATTCTTTATTGTAGAAAAAGCTGAATATTTTGGAATGCTGAGTCTGAAACACAGATGATATACTGCAGCAAAAGACTCCCATGGGATTTTTTTACGAGATGGATTTTATTTGTTAAATGAATTTTCAGTAGTTCTTCAATACATGCTTTTGTATTGCTTGCATGATGTCTTACAGTGTCACTGGTCTGATCTGGACTGTGATGACTGAATAAATTGCATCACTTGCTAACTGTGGAAAGATGGCTTGATCCATAAGACACATTTGTGTATATGTGCATTTTGTAATATAATTGTAAATAATAAATTCAAGATGTTCAGTTAATGCCAAATACGAGCTGTATTCATAGCTCTTGGTGTTTTTGCCTGCCCACAGAAGCTCAAAGAGTCAAAGGGGATCACAGAGGAGACTGAAGCTGCTTTTGTACTTTGTCTGAGGGGGGAAGAGTAATGAAATAAGTTATGTAGTCTAAGACATCTTGAAAATAGAGACTTTTAAGTGGTCTTTGGGCTTCTACCAAGGAACATGCTGGTGGCATTTTGGTTTTGTGCATTAGAGGAGAGAAAACACTAGAAATCCCTTGGCTTTCATCTGTAGAGAAAGAACTGTACTTTGCTGCTATGTTTTGGCTGTATTGGTTTTTGCCATGGTTGTAATTTATAGTTTTATATCCTGTGGGTTTTCAGTGACTTAAATTACTAAGATGAAATAGTTTATCCTGTGGTGGTTGGTGAGATGGTGTTACAGTTGGCAGGGCGATCTTGTCTAGGAGTTGGGGGATGAGACCTGTGGTCTGTTGTGGCTTTGGCAGTGACAGCTGTCTCAGAGGAGGCCTGAGGAAGACCGAGGTAGCTGGCTGTGATGATATAACCTGGTTGATTGCTCCTTGCTGACCTTTGCCTTGGACTACAGAGGTGTAGAGCTCCTAATTAAAAAGCTTGAATGCAAGTCTAACCTGGAAAGGTTGAATGTTTCAGTTAGGCTTTTGCTCATTGAAAAAAAAAAAAAAATCAAACCAAACAACTTCCATTCTGAGTCTGGGTTACAGTGAGAGGGTAGAAGGATCTTTATTCAGATCTCTGTTCAAATTGCAGCTATTCACAAACAACAGCTCAGAAGCAAGAAATCATTTTATGTAACTGGATAATTTGAAGCGTGCCATCATCGCACTTTATTTTTTGTGAACTGAAGTCAGTAAAGATTCCCTAATAAATGAGTCACAGTAGCATTACTGCTCTTATTTATATAATTTGAGATCTTGTAGGCTAAACCTGTTGGCCTTTACCTCCAAGAATGTTTTAATTTGGGGGGAGGGGTAGTTTTGTTTTAAAGCTACTTCATGATTATGCATTTTGTTTGTTTCTTAGAATCATTGAATCATTTAGGTTGGAAAAGACCTTTAAGATCATAGTCTTGTACATATACAGCCAGTTGTATCTTCTCCCTTTCCGGGTGGAAGTAAAGCTTTATTACAACTCTCTTCTCTTAATGGGACAAAGCAAGTAACAGTGACTATGACCAGCTTCAGCTAGTAAAATCTGTGCAGACCGATAAGAAGCGTTATCCCTGGATTAACTGTATGTGGAAACTTCAGCTGTGATCCCTGAGGAAGAGTTCCAATAGCTGGAGTGAAATAGTTTTATTTGCAAATCGTAGATCCACATGGAAATAGCAATATTTCCTGCTAACTTACATCCTTCAATGATATCTTTTGTTAAATTACTTTTCAGAACAGAGTTACATATTAAGGAATAATTCCATCACACTGCTAATACTTGCAAACTTTTTTAGGATGTCTTTACTTTGTGACTTCTGCTGTGGTCAGTGTTGCTAAGGTAGGAGGTAAATTATTCCGATTTCTAGCCCACAGCATAGACCTAAAGGTTCTTCCTTTTATAACTGGTCAAGCTCAAAACTTTGCCTTGCTCAAACACTCTGCTGTGTTATACAGTGTGAAACCTGATGCAATTAACTGGATTTTTGGGCTGTAATCTTTGAGACATAATTACACCACAGTGCATAATGCAGTAAGGCTTTGATGTAGATTAGGAAATCGAGCCTTTTATGCACTATAAATATCAAGTGCTAGCAGAGTCTAGCTCTTTGTCCAAAAATTATTTTTTTTGTTGGTTTTTTTTGCTTGTTTGTGTATGAAGGAACTCTGACCAAGACCGAGGAGCTGAGCACTACACAAGGAGCATAAAGCATGCAATACAAGTATTGTGAGAGGTAGTGGTATCTGATGCATGGTGTGATGAGACAGAGAGGACACCCCTAATGAATCAGGGGTAGGATTGCCATAATGGTCTGTCATTTGAGGAATGTTTTAACCCAACACTAGCTCTGCCATTCGTAGCAGAGCGAGCGGCATGATGAGCCATTAGCCCCATTTTGGGACAAGGCTGCAACTTTCTATCAAGTCTGAAGGACCATGTCTGTCTGACTGTCAGCCAGCTGTTGCACTGGCCCTTCCCCTTCTTGGTTTCAAACCCAAAATAACAGCCATATCATGCGTGCTTGCATGTGGTGAGCAAGGATCCAGCTTTGATATTTCTGCAAAGGCCTTGTGATGCAGGGCTACTTCACTGTGAGCATGGACATGGCTGTGTCCATGGGCAAGAACTTAAGAGCTTACAGCAGTAGCACGTGACCTGCCTTCTTCAAGTCACTGTCTTGGGTCTGTCCTGTAAGGTCAGTTGATGCTGTGTGTGGATGTCCCAAGCTTTCTGACAGACGTAGGGAACGATCCTTCACTTTGGTTTCCTAAAACAAGTCTGTTCTTGGGAAACTGAAACCAGTGAAGGCTTAAAGAAGTAATTTAATTAAGTTTTGTTAATCCAAAGTCACTTGGTGGTTTTATGTCTAAGAGAAAGAGTTTTTATTGTTAGCCTGTGAGAAACTTGAAACGGAAATTAGAATTGTTGTTTAGCCTAAAACGGAATAAAAACTATTGGAGAGTCCTGGACCTTCATAACATTTTTCTTATTTAAAAATAGTGTACTTGAGGCATCATTTGGCATGCAAATTCTTGGTCAAAGCCAGGCTGTTACAAAACTTTTATTATAAATTAAATTAATGGTTTCGTTCATGTTTTGGTCTGGCCACGACAAATCCTAAACTCTTAACTGACGGTTTATGGGAATGTAGTCATATGTATATTATTGCTGTACACCCACTTGCACAGGCAGTAGTCCAAGTGTGCAGATGAGATAACAGGAACATATAAATAAAGAGGTTGGCTAGTTGTCCTAATGTTCTTCCGTAGATCCTTGTTAAAACAGTGCCAGTCAAACATATGAATAGATCTGGTCTATCAAAGATTACTCACACTTGGGTCTGATGGGATACAGGTCACTACATGCGCAATTTGTGGCTATTTTGTGTTTTTGTTTTGTGCTGAGTCAACACTTCGAAATGAAAACCAAGAGCACAAGTAATCCCTGCTGTACCTGATGGTTGCGGGTTACCTCCAGGCCACCCTGTCCCAAGCGGGGTATGTTTGCAAGCCCTTAGGGCTGTGCCACCAGATCGCTGGGGACTCTGAGGAGGTCTCTACATGCCTGTGGGAGAGGAACGCTAGTTGTCCTGTCTCCCACCACCACCACTGCACCAGAACTAGTGTTTTCTGGCACTGTTACAAGGAAGGTAAAGGCAACATTTGCTCCATTGTTCCTTCTTCATGTATGAGTAGGTGATGCCCTGTCCATCGCGCATGCCTGTAGAAATACTGCTGAAAATGATGTTATAGAACAGTTTGCCTTGGGACAGGTCCTGAGTCTCCACCTTGTTCTGCACAGGACACCAGGACAGCGAGGAGGGCTGGATGCACCTCTTTGGGGGCCTGGCGTTACGCTGGGTGGAAGGCACAGGGGGAGCCAGGACTCTGAAATTAGTGGTGGTGTACTTGCATAAGCTCAGGCTTTCTGTTTGCCCTGTTTTTTGAAATCTTCTCATGCTGATGGAAGGGCTAGAAGATGATGTAGAAGGACCCTTCTTCTCCCAGGTCAGTATGGTGCTAGTGCCGTGTCCTGAACGTGCCTTGCTGGTTACCAGCCCTTGTACAGAACCTGCTGGTGAGCAGGCTGGGGCTGCTGGAGGGTGTGAAAAGTACCCGGATCGGCTGCGGAGTGCAACAGTGGCAACGAGGAAACCTGACTGTTCTGGTTTCCTCCGGTTAGGGGGCAACTCTTGTTTTATTTATTTCGGTAGCAGCTGGAGGGTGACTATTGTGCTGCTCTGAGTGATGAGTAACTTGCCAAAACAAGTTCAAATGGCGAGCACCTGGGAGAAGGGGAAGCTGCCTGCAGAGTCAGAAAAGCTGCCTGCAGACCAATTTCCCGGTTCTGCCATCCAAGCAAATAGCACGGTGGCTGCAAGAGGCAGGCAGACAGTGACAGGGTACGTGACTGCGTGTCTGTGAAGGTGGCTGCCAAAAGTGTTACTTCCAGTGCGTCGCGTGGGGAAGGCTGCAGTAGTAGTGCAAGGTGAAAAGTGCTGGAGCAGGAGTGGCATCTGTCTGTAGATGGGATGGAATAGAATGTCTCCTTTCTTTTTTAATTTATTTGAGTTGAAGTACATAGAAAGCTTAATTGTCTGTTTTAAAACAGATTTGACTGGAAAGGAAAGCTTCATTGCCTGTTTTACTGGAAAGGTAGGCTTTGAGGGCTGTTATGTTGAGGGCTTTATTCTTTGAGATAGCATCATCCTCAAACCAGTGGGAAAGAGTACGGTTAAGTATATAGGAATGCTGTAACTGTAAACAGATTTATCTGGACATAATGTTAAGCCTTTTACAAGATAGCAGTACATTAAAGTGGTAAGTTTGATTATACTTTTAATCACACTGCTGTCCTACTTTTTCTGTCTTTTTCTGGAAGCCTGATGGGTTTTGGTTTTTTTTGCTTTGAGTCTTACTGCCACAAACATGCTTGTTGTTGCCTAACAAATAATCACTTTTAGATTGTAAGCCTGCAGGGGCAAGGGTTGTCTGCCCGCTCCCTGCTGGAGAGCCCGCAGGGCAGAGGTTACAATTCCAGCTGGAGCATTTGGGTCAAATCGTTATATAAATTTAGCAATAGTAAATATTTAAATTGGAGGCTGTATGGATCTGTTGGTGCTGGTGAATGGCAGCAAGCAACACAATTGAGCCTTACTGAACCTTTTTTGCAGAGCTGGAAACTTGCTTGTTAAAGCAGGAATGCTGCTCTCTCAGGGAAGACAGCAAGTCTTTGGGAACATTCTTTCTATTCTTAAGGCAACATGTTGAACGGGGTTTTGAGAAAATACGGCCTAAAAAGGAAGGAGGTGATCTGAACTCAGCAAAATTTCAAAACAATAGTCTTCAAAATATGTGTTGTAGCGTAATTGCTTTTTATGCTTAAGCACTGAGAATGAAGTACACACTCTGAACCAAACAATTATGGGACTAGATGGACTAAGTAAATAGCTTACCTCTTAGAGAAAGCAGCTTAAGTTTAGAAGAGGAAAAAGAAATTTAGTAAACTTAAATAAATGCATTTGAGGATAAATGCTTCAGCTGCAGGCTTTTTTCCTGGTGTGAAACCACTGGAGATTCAGCTGTTGGAAGCTTGGCAGGAATGCAGTAACATTAATAAGTTATCCCTCATCTGCTGGTCACAATTTTATGTGAGAAATCATTGTTGTTACCCGTCTGGCAGGACGTCCAAAGCGCAGAAGGTCTCTGCTTGATGAAGAGCAGGTAGGGTTGGGAGCAGGCTGCCCGTTGTCACCCAGTGCCTGCCCCGGGTGCGGGAGGCAGGGTGGTGGGACGGTGTCGGAGGCTGCATGGCAGTCATCACCATGAGTGGTTTCTGCAGCGTGGCTTTGCAGCTGCTCCTCGGCTGGAGTGAGGAGGTCTCCCCTTCTCTCTCGGGAGAAAAGAAGCTGTGTGACATTTCAGTAGGAACATAGTTTGACTGTTGTCCCATAAAGAGTTGGAGAGACTGTGTATTTGAAAACTGAGGGTGCAGCCTATTTAATGAGCTGTAGATGTGACTTTTTTTGGTTTTTTTTCCTCTTAGTCAAGGCAGCTCTGTGTTGGCATAGTGGGTAAAAGGAAAGGTGGACTTAATGTGCTTTTTCATATCCTGATTCTCAGCTGCACTTGATGCACCTTCCTACTGCTCCTGCCACGGAAAAGATCTTGGCAGAAATAGAGGAACTCGGATGTGCAAGTAGGAGGTTGGTGTTTACATGCAGCTTCGTGTGCCACTGGGTGCTTTTTGGTGGTGGTGGTGTGTGTTTTAATTTGCTTTTGTTGTTTTAGGTTTTTAATTTAAATGTGACCTTTCTGAGATCACTTTTAGCTAATGGATGTAATGGAAGTGTCACTGCAGGTACTTAAAATACAGTAGTTCATGTGCGTGCAAATCTTATATATGAAACTTCTGTTTAATGTGTAACCCAGTGAGAGTCACTGTGTTTGCTGTTCTGTCTGAAGAGATGAACGGACTCGTAGAGAACAATGGAGCCTGTTCTTTAGTTAAAGGAACTTTTTGTCTGCTCCTGGCTCTAGATCTCCATGAGAATGCTGTAAAGGTTCCTGTGCAAGGTTGCTGGCATGCCCGCTAAAAATAAAAAGAAGGAAAATATTCATTGAAAATAACTTCAGTTACTCAGTAAACCTGCTTCCATTCTGATGGGAATACAGTTTAGAAATTAAGTAAACCTAGACTTTAGTACCCTGAGTTAGGATGGAGGCATCATTTTGCCCTTAAGAGGATCTATTGAAACCTACAGCAACATGAACTTCAGCCATACATTTCTTTTTCTTTGGTAGGCACTCCTTCCTATTCTTTAGGTATGTTTAGGGTGTGTAGTTAAAGGTACTAATAGATCCTGTAATAAGATTTGTATCTTTACAGTCTGTGGCTTAAAACCACCAAACTAGCAGCTCTGTGCCAAGTTAATTTCTTACAGCTTTTGAAGTTGCAGAAGTTACAAGTGAATCCAGAAGATGATGAGACAGAGACTGGCAGCGAGTGTGACTGTGGATCAGAAAGGAGTATTTTTCAGAGGAATTACATGAGTCACCGAGTGCCATCTCTCCCTGAGATCAAGCTGTAACAAACTTTGTAGCCATGTGGGCTTATTTATGTAAAAGCAAATTTAAATAACATCTCAGGGTCTAAACCATTTTTAACTGTTCTGTTTTTCAGATTTCTAAACTAAAAAGGAAATATAATTTTTTTTTCCTTTCTCTCTTCCAATTCCTTTAATTACTTTTTTTAAAAAAATTATCACTGGGGGTTTTTTTAGTGATAAAAAATAGCCTCTAGGGACTAGAGTTACCAGATGTGCTTTTATTTTGGTGCAGCTTGCTTTTGCATCTTGATAAATTCCCAAAGTGCTCTGGTCAGTAGAAGTGCCAGATGTTTACTGTGTGTTCTGTACTTCTGATAGCGGTTGTGAAAACACTGCAGAAACATCACTGGCTAAAAGATAGAGAAACAGCAGATTTTGAAATGGCAAAGGAATTAAATGTTTAACAGTTGAGTGCAAGCTGCTGTTAGAGTTTATTGGATGGTGTAACTTTTAATTGCATTGTATGTCCATGTCAGCACAGGTTAAATCAACTGCAGTAACTTTCAGTTGTGTCTGTGTTTGAGTAAATGTCCTTAGTGTTAAACTAGGGGTCTTGCACACACAAGTTAGGCTGTCTTTTCAAGATTTGTTGTGTTGTTTTTTTTTTTCCAAGATTACCAGTTTGGGTATGTTTTAGGAATTCTATGAAATGAGATGCACAGTGTCCGCTCACTGTTTTTGCTCTAGTCTGGCCAGGTAAAACCGAAAGTGCTGTTCAAAATCTGGTGGCTCAGCCTCAGCGTCACTACTTCAATCCCTGGTGCTGTGCTGCCTTGGAATAAAGGAGGGTGAATGGGTATTGCATAAACAACAGCGGTTATAACAGCAGTGTAAGGCTCAGAGTGCATGTGCCCGGGTACGCTGAGGCGTGTTCTCTGACTTCATCTGCAAGGTCCTTGCTACTCTGTTATAGGATTTCTGTTCAGACAGTTGTGCTATGCAAGATTCCTCTTCTTCCCGAGGGAAATTGCCTGTCAAACGCCTGTCATCCAGGGACTGTTAATTACAGATATGAAAAGCGTAAGTTCGGTATTTAGCTCTGCTGGAGTCTAGCCTCATTAGTCCCCTCGCTTGGTTTCTTGCATGTTGTGTTGCTGGGTGGTTTGTTTTATAACTGCAAAATCACATGTGGTTAACTGGCTTGAACTATAACACCTACAGTTGTAATACTGAGCTCTTTCCCAGCTACAGACACCCGTGCAGAAGGGTGCTCAAGGCCACTCTCCTCTCCACTGTTGCTTCCTTCTCACACCCTTTATGGTCTCCAACGCTGCTAACCTGCGCGAAGTGAGGACAGAGCACAGTGTTGCTGAACACGCAGCTTACCATCTCTGAGCTTTTCAAGGTCAAAAACTGACAAGTGGCATCCTGAGAGATACTGAGCGCTTGCACTGCGCCCTGAAGCCTGCAGATAAATGTGAGCAAGAACTGAAGCTTGCACTTTTGGTCGGAGAAGTCCTCTCGTAAGAGGAAGGCTCAGGAGTGCTGCAGCAGGCAAAGCGGGAAGTTCCTCGCTTTCTGTGCTCTGTGTTCACAGAACTCGCACGTGGCGAGCGCAGAGTTGATTGTGTTAATTATCTTCGGGTGCTTTGGGGAGCTAGTCAGAAACACAATACTGGGCTCCTGTCTCGAAAGTCATCCTGAAACAGACCTCTCCGGTCATTCACAGCAAGGCAGGAATGAGGTGTGATTCGAGAGTTTATTGTTAGGGAAATTATGCCTGCTAATACTGCTTTTTAAATATCGTTTATTGTTAGGGAAATTATGGCTGCTAATACTGCTTTTTAAATATCAAACTGATTACAAAACCATCTGTATTGGAGTGGTGTATAGCACTAGACCTTCAAAGAGCTGGTAAACAAGGAAGATTCAGTGTAAACACTTAAATAGCAGGATCCAAAAGTAGGTTATAGTGTTACACAACCTGAAAAAGCCCAGCTTTGAAGGGCAGAGTTTTTTAAGATTTAAATAAAGAAAAAAGATTTTTATAGATTTAGTTTTTGTAAACGGGTACTAATTTGACATTGATTATATAAAGCAAGAATCTTATTTTTGTCTCCAACTTACTGAAGCCTAGTATTTCTATATGCAGTCTGAGAGAAATTAGATTTTGATAATTTTTTCATTTACCAAATTGCTGTCAGTCAGGTCAATGTTGTTCATAAAGATGATGATTGCTTAGTTGAGGAATTTATTTGCAGTCTATGTCAGAGATTCTATATTCCCTTTAAGCAAAAGTCCAAAATTATAGCTGTGCAATTTGGGCAGTGGGATGGGAGAGCTGGGGAAATGGGTTAGTTGGGGGGGGGGGGGTGTTTGCTTTTTTCCTCAAACAGAGTGTATGAAAGGTGATAATTAATCCTCCTGAATCATGTATGTATGTTGTTTGATAACAGCATCATATTTTTCCATATGTTTTTATATAATGAGATTTATTTATAATTAAAAGCTATTGTGGAACTCTTATTCCTTAGTTGGAATGTTTTTCTCTATGGGAAATCTCCTTTCAGCTTTGTGTTCATTGCTTTCTCCTTATTCAGTTATCACCATTACGCCCACAGAGCATCTTGTGGTACACTATCTCTAAAACACTACCTTCAGGGTGACATGCAATTAATTTTAAGAAAGTCAGCTTGTACAGATGAATATCCTATCCCATAGAAATTTGCTTAGCCTGAAATATTAAATAGACCAAAACAATAACAATTTGCTCAGTTAAGGGGTAACCAAACAAAAATAAACCCCTTAGATCTTGCAGATTGATCTCAAACTGGTGGATTTGGTCACAGTCAGATGTTTAAGGAAGAAATAGTGAGTGGCAATTCTTGTCATTCTAATTTTGCGGGGGGGGGGGGGGGGGGGGACAACACACCAAAACAGAAATCTTCTTCCATGCAGATTCTTATGTTAAATCTGTTTCTGATCTTCCTGAGACAAAAGCACTCATCGGGAAGTATCTGATACCTCAAGCCGCACGGTAATCCTTGCCTTCTGCTGTTAGCTGATGTTCTGCAATACCTTCTGTTGCTGAAGAAGTAGCAAAACATTTCATGTAGTAGAGAAACACATCTTTAAAAATACCTATGTTGTATTTTATTGTGGAATGTTTCCTGGGCTTTTCAGGCAGTAGGGGCTCTCAACACACAAATCCATGCTCAGCTGAATTTGGGGATTTGGTTTGCAGGATGCTTGAGAAGGGAAGCTGTAGTCACAGTTGTACCTAAAACCGGTTTTGTAACTTGGGTCGGGTAGAGCAAAGCACAATAATTCCCCTGGAATATAGCAGCAGGGAGTTAACTCCTCTTTTTCAAGTTGGCTGCTACTTTTCTACAGCTGTCCAGAGGCAGTGCCTCAGCCAGCATGCCAGGAGCTGCAAACCAGGCTCGGAATAGTTGTAATATTCTCAGCTACAGTAACAGGGACAGTTTACCTCTATTACTATTACTAGACCCCGAAGCCTACTGGTGTTTGGTTGAAACCTCCTTCAGTTTCTTTTAAAATTCTCTTAACCTCAGAAACTGAATAACCACTGCAGGTGATGAATGTGTCCATATGCTCAAAATGCATGAATCCATTCATAGGCTCTTTTCTGAATGTCTTTATGCATTATTTTACAAGGGCTCTGGGGCTCCCTACACTTGGTTCTGGGGGGGGCGGAAGGATGGTGCCATCTTCTTGATCTTTGCGGATTGTCTGTGGAACAATTGACATTTGCAGTCCTGGCTAGAAGGAATCTCGTAATCCGTTCTTACCACATTAAGATCTAATTGCCTGCCTTAATAGGATTTTGCAGAAGTAGAAAAACAAAGGAAGTAGAAATGATTGGTGGAAAAAGAGTAAAATATACAGTGGAAATAAATTTAAACCTATGATCACTTGATCAAAAGCAAGCCAGAAAGCCTTTTATTTATGGGAAAACTTTTCTCCTTAATTTCCTGTGGGAAGGGAGAAAACAATTTTGTTCATGGTAGCACGTTTTCTTTTCAACTAGAAATGTGGGGTTTTTTTAGGAAATTCTTGACCGGTTGCGGTGACAAGGCTAATTGAAGAATCTTTTTGTTTGCTGAAACAGAGTGAGCTTGTTTGGAGTCTTGGGAACCTGAAAGTAAAATGAGAGGTTCATGTGCTATGATTCTGTTTTTATTTGTTTGTTTTAACTTTTGAATTTGCTTTAACTTTAGATATGCTTTTGAATCAGGAGGGCAAGTGAATTACAGAGACAGAGAGATGAAGTTTTTATCAGTAAGTACAGGAAGAAGTAGGATGTAAATAAACATTAGTGACATACCAATCTGCTGCTTCCTTTTCCTCTAACTTCTGTATTTGAGCTAGAACAGTTTCTTAGGAAATAACCCAAATATGTCCACTTTGTATTTCAGCATTTATAGTCTGAAATATGTCAGAAAAATTCACCAGGTTAATCACATTCTGAGCTTTTTCTATTATAGTTTTTCTTTAACACTAATGAAAGGATTATTTGCTAAAATTAAAGGTCTTATTTTGTGTAGCAGTACAGCCCTAAATATCACAATATAATAGGCTTGAATTAAAATCTGTGCTTATTAAAACTGAACTAAAATACACTATTTTAAAAAGAAGACTCTGTCCTGGAATTCCATACTGGGAATTAAAAATTATTTCTCTTCAATAACTACAGTTTTCTAGTTTGGGTCTAGATCTTGGTGTGTCAAAATGCCCTGTTCTGCTGAGTCTCAAGGTCTGTTCAGTGCCTTGCAAGCCCTGAAAAGGGCTGAAAGAAACGCATGTTTTCACCATGAGAAATCAGACATTTGGGCTTTTTAGCTGCATGATACTTTGCTCATCAGTTTGAGCTACCTGCTTACAGACTTTTCTGCATCAGGGTTGTGAATAGAGCTTGCACTTGAGGTCTTGAGGGGAGGCCACCTATGGCAGGGAGCTGCAGGCTCTGCCTGCCAGACGCAGACTGGCATTTATGTGTCTCTTTTTCCCTTTTTTCTGTACTACTGTGTCATCACTGCATCTTATCATAAAACCCCAGCCCCAATCTGGCACTCTTAAAAGGAGGTGAAAATTAGCAGTGAAAATATTGTCTCCTTACTCCAAGGAATACTCTGGACAGTAAGCTTTAAAGCAGGTTTTGAAAGCTTCAAATAGTTTAAACTTAACCTTGGAATAAGGAAAATCCCAAATCATTATGATACTGTAGAGACCTGTTGTTCTGAGTAGCTCTTAATAGTTTAATTTCTATGGTTATTAGTTTAGTAAAATTAAACACCAGAACATGTAATGATGGATTTAACGGAGAAAATACCAAATTTATTTGCAGCTTGTCAGTCAGAATGTGTCTTATACTTTGTGCAGGTTTATCATTTTTAATTTTGTTTTTTTAAGACGGGGAGCATTTAAATATTTGTAGGCATATGAGGACAGAAACCTGTTTTCAGCTCCTGGAATTGATTTTTTTTTTGCTAGCTAGAAGGTCTGCGTCTCTTTTATGAGACAGTGTTAGACAGTACTGCCACAGAGGGGTATTTTGTGTTTTATAACTGCTAAGCTCTGCCAAAACAGTAGCTCTTATGTGAGTATCAGTAACTTGAAAGAAAAGACATGTTCAGAGCACTGAATGTGGTACTTCTCGGTGTAAAGCTCCTGTTACACCACGCTGCCTACAGCCTCTCAAAGAGGATTACACAAGCTTTGTGTCTCCTAACCTTTTTTGAAATCATTTTGTGTGCGTGCAAGACAGAGATCTGATAGAGGTGAATTTTAGCTTTAGCTTTTTTTATTGTTCTTTGTAAGTCTGTAGCTGGAACCACTTTGTGCTCTCGCATTTCTTTTCCATTATTTCAGTTGCTTGGAGCCACCACCTCTGCAGCACTTGGGTTTTGGTGCTTTATCCACGTGTTCTCATGGCAGCAGCAAAAAAATCACCGTCATTCTGTGAAAGGAATTCTGCGTGTCGTGCCCTAAACCACAATGAAGTAACTTCCCACGTAATTAGCTAGTGCAAAGTTGAGGGAAAGGCTAGCCCCAGAGGAACAAGCAGTAGCAGCTACCCATGTTGGTTGCAGCAGTCATCTTGTTCCTTCTTCCCCTCCTGCTGGCCTCCATCTCCCTGCATGTTGCATTGCTCTGTGTGCAGGGCCATGGCTGTAGCAAGCACGCATGACTTGTCCTTGCAAAGCATTTGGCTCTGTGCTCTCCCGACAAACTATTGCACTGGTAACCCAGTGGAGGAGAAGCTCTCGTGACTGCCAAGGTGGGTGAGACCACAGGGAAGACAGCCTGGAGACCTGTGCGAGCATCCCTTTCAAATGGTTTCCAATAAAGAGAAGAAATACATGCAGGAAAAAAACCCAACTCTGCTGCTGTTTTGTGGTTCTCCTGTCCTGGGCAGGTGGCAGTTATGCTTTACGAGTAAGGAGGATCCTTTTGTGTCTATCTGTTCACCTAGTACAAATGACTAATGCTATTCTTTTGCACAGGGTTGTTACTTAAATGTTAAAGGTAGCAATTCTAGGGCAAGCAGTCATGCTGTGACTCAGTCTAGGTAAGCACCGGGACACATTAAAGAAAGCGGGAGTTTGTACCTAACTTGAAGTGAAGCAGTGGGAGGCTTTGATAGCTGCGGCGTGTGTTGCTGGTCCATGTCCTCAGCGCTTCCTATGGCAGCCACAGCCCTGGGGAGATGCATGGGGAAAGGCCTGGGAGCCAGCTCTTGTGGAGCTGGGAGAACTCCAAGACCCCAACAACCTGTGTTGCTGATGAGGGAGGCATATTTGACATTCATTTGTCCACTGGAAAATATAGAAAGAGAGAGCTGGAAGCTCCTTCTCTCCATTCCCAGAGGAACTGAGCCTTAACTTCTACGTTTGGGCAACCGTACAAAGAGCACCGACTGTGATGAGTGCTGCAGTGAGATAAAACCCTCTCCTCTCTGCCTGCCTTCACCAGATCGCAGGCTAGGCATGCAAAACTGGTGAAAGCTCCTGGGAGGAGAGCGTGGGAGGCCAGGGGCTGGTTACCTCGCCGTGGTGGAGGAAACGCTTTCCTTGGGAGCTCTGCGCCGGGCTCTGGAATGGCGGCTGCTGGCCTTTCCCACAGACCGAGATCTTGGGGGCTGCTGGCGGTGGTGCAGGGAAGGAGAGGGGTAGTGCATGCCTTTGGCCGTGTAGGCAGTAGCTGATATTAGAGTTCTGCGTATAGAAATATCTGTTGTTATCTTCAGAGAAATGTGGGCTAGAAATAATCAAATGATCACGTTATACATTCATTGCTTGTGACACTGTTGTTTAGGGTTTATAAGGTGCAGGTCTGTACGAACTGGTATGCGACAAGTTAAAAATAATAAATCTGATGCATCTTTATCCTGCCTGCTTTGATCTTCTTGTGCTCTGCTAAGCTGTTCTTCTCCCAGCCAAAGGGAGCCGGGCTCTGGGTGATAATGTACATCCTGTCTCCTTCCCCACTCCATGTGTGCACACAAGCTGCATATTTTACTTTAGATATGGCAAATTTGGGTCACAAGTTCAGCAGTTAAAATGATGTTTTTACCACATCCTGCTTGCACAGGAAGCTTATTTTTTAAAAAGCTGAGAAGTCGAGTCCTCTAGATTTTGTCAAAACAAAAAGCAAAGCAAGCTATTTAAAGCTGCAAAGAGGTTTGGATTCTCACACCATCAGTTTGTCACTTTGTCTTACAGTGCCTATGTTTAATTAAAGTGAAAGCCTTGCAGCCTGTTCCTGTGCTACCTGGACTGTCCAGCTTCCTGTCATCACCAGGCTGTGATGATAATCTGAAAAAAATATTTTCCCCATTATGTTAAGAAAGAGTTGTGGGGCTTTTTTTCTTGGTTAGCTGGGTTGGATTTTTCTGAGGAAGGATTATTTCTTCATTACCTGAGGGGAAAAAAAAAATGTATACAGTACCATTTGGTCCAGTAAATAGGTGATAACTGTTTCTCACTGGAAAACATCCAAACACATTAAAAAAAAAACCTGTGCCAAATATTCATGTAGTAACTGCAAGACTTTCACTTGTGCAGTGGTACTTAAGGGAAAGGAGACAATCAATCTGGTAAGCAATGTGGATTCTCACTAACAAGGAGTGGGAGACATTGGCTGTTATTGTGTTAGATGAAAAGAAATAAGAGACCTTGTTCATAATGGAACAAGAGACTTAAAATGTGCTGTGCAAGTCATGAGGAAGATGCAAACCATTTAACAAATGCTATTTTGTTTAAAAGCAAGGTACTGCAAAATAATGTTAGTGCTGGATTTCACGTGTTCAGACTCAGGCAGTCGTTTTTACAGAATCAGATTTTGTGCACTGTAATCAATTGTTGCTATTCATGTTACTAATATGTCAGCTACAGCACTTTACCTTTCAGATCTCAGCTGCACAGAGCAGGCCTTGGTATTTATACTACAAAGTAGCAAAGATATGTAAATATCATCTGACCTGAAGTGAGAAGACTTCTGTTTTGATGCTGAAGTAATGTGTCATTTCAGTACATATCCTTTGAGAAAACTGTGTTGAGTGGAATGATGGACAATGTATGACAGGCAACAAAACATTACGAAAACTGGAACCTTCTGAGGATCTGTGTGTCATGGTGTGATTGTTATTAAATGGTAAAATAGCCTGCTCACCAGTCAACAATACTGATTTTGTCTTTGTTCTCTTGTAGGAATGTTTACCCTTGCAGAAGTTGCATCGCTCAATGACATCCAGCCAACTTACCGTATCTTGAAACCATGGTGGGATGTATTTATGGATTATCTAGCTGTTGTTATGTTAATGGTTGCCATTTTTGCTGGAACCATGCAGTTGACCAAAGACCAGGTGGTTTGCTTGCCAGTTTTGCAGTCTACTGTAAATTCAAAAGCACAACCCGGCACGTCAGGGAAAGCTGACTTTACCACTGTTGAAACAACCACTGGTCAAGGAGAAGATGCATCAATGAGAACGGTTTCCTTCAGAAGCACCTCTACTGTAACACCCAGCGTACCTCTGAGCAGAGCTGCCTCTTCTCAGGATCAACCCACTGAATCAGGCCAGGAGCTGAAGAAGGAGCAGAAAGATTCTTCAGGCCGTAAAACAAATTTGGATTTTCAGCAATACGTATTTATTAACCAGATGTGCTATCATTTGGCTCTTCCTTGGTATTCAAAGTATTTTCCCTATCTTGTTCTCATCCATACTATCATTTTAATAGTCAGTAGCAATTTTTGGTTCAAGTATCCCAAGACTTGCTCAAAAATTGAGCATTTTGTTTCTATATTAGGGAAGTGCTTTGAGTCCCCTTGGACTACAAAAGCATTGTCTGAAACAGCGTGTGAGGACTCAGAGGAGAACAAACAGAGGTTAACTGGTGCCCAGTCCCTGCCCAAGTATGTTTCCACCAGCAGTGATGAAGGAAGCCCGAGTGCCAGCACTCCCATGATAACGAAGTCTGGCTTCAAATTTTCAGCTGACAAGCCGATGATCGAGGTTCCCAGCGTCACTATATTAGATAAGAAAGATGGCGAACAAGCCAAGGCGCTGTTTGAGAAAGTCCGTAAGTTCCGGGCTCACGTGGAGGACAGTGATCTGATTTACAAGCTCTACGTTGGCCAGACTGTCATCAAGACTGTCAAGTTCATATTTATTCTCTGCTATACTGCAAACTTTGTCAATACCATTAGTTTCGAACACATCTGCAACCCAAAAGTGGAACACCTGATTGGCTACACACAGTTTGAATGTACACACAACATGGCTTACATGTTGAAGAAGCTACTTATCAGCTATATTTCCCTCATTTGTGTCTATGGTTTTATCTGCCTCTACACGCTTTTTTGGCTGTTTCGAATACCTTTAAAAGAATATTCCTTTGAAAAGGTCAGAGAAGAGAGTAGCTTCAGTGATATCCCTGATGTCAAAAATGATTTTGCGTTTCTCTTGCATATGGTAGATCAGTACGACCAGCTGTATTCTAAGCGATTTGGTGTCTTTTTGTCAGAGGTAAGTGAGAACAAACTACGGGAAATTAGTTTAAACCATGAATGGACTTTTGAAAAGCTGCGGCAGCATGTTTCCCGCAACGCCCAGGACAAGCAGGAGTTGCATCTCTTCATGCTGTCGGGGGTCCCCGACGCAGTGTTTGATCTGACAGATCTGGATGTGTTGAAACTGGAGCTGATTCCTGAAGCGAAAATCCCAGCGAAAATTTCCCAGATGACAAATCTGCAGGAGCTTCATCTGTGCCACTGCCCTGCGAAGGTCGAGCAGACTGCCTTCAGCTTCCTCCGGGACCACTTGAGATGCCTTCATGTGAAATTCACAGATGTTGCAGAAATTCCCGCGTGGGTGTATTTGCTCAAAAACCTCCGCGAATTGTACTTGATAGGCAATTTGAACTCTGAAAACAATAAAATGATAGGGCTTGAATCTCTCAGAGAGTTGAGACACCTTAAAATTCTCCATGTGAAGAGCAATTTGACCAAAATTCCCCCCAATATCACAGATGTGGCACCACATCTGACAAAACTAGTCATTCATAATGACGGCACTAAGCTTGTGGTACTCAATAGCCTTAAGAAAATGACTAATGTTGCAGAGTTGGAACTGCAGAACTGTGAACTGGAGAGAATTCCTCACGCCATCTTCAGCCTCTCTAACTTACAGGAACTGGATTTGAAGTCAAATAGCATACGCACAATTGAAGAAATCATCAGTTTCCAGCACTTAAAAAGATTGACTTGTTTAAAGCTGTGGCACAATAAAATAGTCAACATTCCTTCCTCTATTACCCACATAAAGAATTTGGAGTCTCTTTATCTCTCCAATAACAAACTGGAATCCTTACCAGCCGCAGTGTTCAGTTTACAGAAACTTAGGTGTTTAGATGTAAGCTACAACTCAATCGCATTGATTCCAGTGGAAATAGGTTTGCTTCAAAATCTGCAGCATTTTCACATCACAGGAAACAAAGTTGACGTTTTGCCGAAACAGTTGTTTAAATGTGTTAAATTGAGGACTTTGAGTCTGGGACAAAACTGTATTACCTCAATCCCAGACAAAGTTAGTCAACTGTTGCAGCTGACTCACCTGGAACTGAAGGGAAACTGCTTGGACCGTCTGCCAGCCACGCTGGGCCACTGTCAGCTGCTCAGGAAAAGCGGGCTCGTGGTGGAAGATCACCTCTTTGACGCTCTGCCTTCAGAAGTTAAAGAGGTGTTGAACCAAGACACAAGCATTCCCTTTGCTAATGGGATTTAGGCTGAGGTGAAATGCTCTGGTAGCTGACTTCCAAAGGGCAAGTGCGGAAAAAGTGTGGCAATTGTGAGACCGTGCGTTGTAGAATGTGGAACTCCCTGGAAGGCAGGACTGCGAGCAGGATTACAAGAGGTGTAACCGAGTGTTCAATGTTTGCAGTGTTTTAAAAGATTATTTCCAAAATTTTTGAGAGGATAAAGAACCTTAATAATCTCAATTCTTTTTTCCTTAAATTGTTTGTAACTTGGATGCTGCCGCTTTTGAATGTTTACAAATTTGCTTGCCT
This sequence comes from Opisthocomus hoazin, assembly GCF_030867145.1. NCBI lineage: Eukaryota > Metazoa > Chordata > Aves > Opisthocomiformes > Opisthocomidae > Opisthocomus > Opisthocomus hoazin. The sequence goes on from NC_134419.1 coordinate 18,664,142, forward strand.
GCTTAAAGTAAATGATTAAATTGATGACCTTTTCTTACTATGCAAGTTATTCTTTAAGGTCTGGATTTACTTTAGTGCATTATGAGGGGGGAAAACAAGGATAAATGTTGCATACAGTATGGTTCTAACAGCACTTGAAACACAGGTTGATGTGTGTTGTTAGTGTTTAGCCATCCTCAGCGGATGAAAACAGTTTGGCTGTGCTTTGAACTGCACCAGAACCACCATTTTCCTGCATTAAGGTATGTGATTTGCATCAGCCCAAGTGCATTTGCCTTCATTCTTCATCTTCAAGGCGTTGTGGTTTTGGGTGAGACTTCTTCTGTGCTCCCGTGTGCTACTCCCTCACAGCGGCAAAGACTGGTCCTGTTCCTGCAGCTAGTCTCCACCAGCTTCCATAGTGCTCCACCGTCCCACGCAGCAGTGATGGTGAAAGGGAGAGCACTGCCACTTGGGTTTCACGTTGGGGATAGTTTTGATATTTGAACTGTTTTGCAAGGTGACTTCGAAAGCCATTAAACACCAAGTGACTTTACGCTCATGTTTTGCTCCCCTTCCGAGTTTTCATCTAGGAAACTCAAGGCTTTTTATGAGCTGGTGATTGTTTTGTTTCACTGCCCTTGCTTAGGAACTGGGGTGTCTGCTCCATTTTCTAGACTAATGACAGAGATGTAAGAGTTACAATTTGCCCAAACGTGATTTAGCTTTATCACCTATTGTGGTGTGTCTTCCACACCTGGACTTTAACCATAAGACTACCCTTCTCCCCGACCACAGCCCAAGTAATTTGATGTTTTTGAACATTTACGCACTATTAGAAAACCCTAAATGACGTAGACAAAAGTGAGCGTGGGATTTTTTTTTTTTGGTGGTGTGCGTGTGTTTTTTTTTTTTAACTGAGTTTGCATTGCCAGAACCATTAAAGAAATATAATCCATTAAATCTGCAAAATCATCAGTTGAAAATCTTGGTCATTTACATTCCATGTGTGCAGAAAAGAAGTACTATGCTGGGAGATGATTACATGATTACTCATGGTTTAAACACAATTCCCTATTGTAGTGCAGTCAGGACTGAACTAGTCTGTAGTTCAAGGGACTGTTCTTCTCACACAGAAATCCTCTTGCACAGTGATTTCTACTGTAACTTCACCAGAGCTGCCCTGACGTATGCCACTATCGACGAGGGGATAGTTCAGGCCTAGGGGCGTTGAGCAGTCAGGAACACTTCAAATGCTGCTCTTACGAATCTTGCACATTTTATTGTTAATCATTTACTGTTAGTCATGCTGGGACGACTGTTCTCAGCCGTAGGTAGCAGTCTCTGAATACATACCCGCACTGTATGTTTATGTGTATCAGAAGACCAGTTTATGAATAGTGGTTTTCCCACTTCTTTTGGGGATACAGTCTGTTTGCCACTTTCCACCAGGTAGTAAACTTGGGATGTTGACAGTTCTGCAACACCAAGTCATAGGTTTGGCAGAATACTTGCAGTTACTGATCTGTCCTCCACTGGGAAATTTAGTGCTAATCCTCAGAATTCTTTTTAAGTAGAAGTTAAGGTTGCAGTGGGTTATTTTTTTTAATAAACTCTTTCATGTGTTTATTTTTTGCACATAGATCACTTTAAAATTTCTGGACTATTGACTCTTTAGAAAAACTGTGGAATATACTATTGGTGTATGCTTTGTATTTGCTGTTGAGTGTCATTTCAGCTTCCAAGAAATTGTGTGTAGGAGGGAGGAAGAGTTGGATGATGAGGGAGTAATTAAAAAAAATCTAGAAAAATGGTTCTATTTTTCATCTTTTTCTCTTATTTTAATAGTGGAGTCGCACAGAATGCGGCCATGGATTGAGCCAGCTCTTAAAATCTTTTTTTCATGTTTCCGATTCTCCTACTGTCCCTACTGATGTTCAGAAAAATAAACCCATGTCCACTTCGTTAGAGTGCGGTATACATAATTTAGACCACTGTTTTGACTAGTTGTTAGGCAATTGTGCTTCTTCAGACAACTTCCTCTGAAATAGTTAATTTCAAGCTCGTGATGCTTGCTCAGCATAAACTCTGTTCTTGTTTTTAGGAGAGCTTTCTTGGAGTGGGGAGGAGCTGCCCGCCATTGGCCTGTCGCCTCCCCCCAGTCCTTCCTCCTCTCTGTGACTGTTTATGATGTTCCTATTTCCTAAGTGTCAATTGACACAGTCTTGCTTTAAAGTCTTGGAAGTTCATCTCTTTTCCATGTAAGGCATGTGAAATATATTTTGCATTTCTATTTGATTTAATAAATGAGATGTTTATATCTTCCTCTAATCTATTTTTTTATGGGGGAAAACTTTGCATGGTAAAATCTCTGATTTCAAGTATATCTGATGCTGAACTTGCTCTTTCGTGGCGAGAAATCTAAGAAGGAAGACGTATGAGGAGCTCGTCCTAGTAAATCCTGGAAGTATGGTTTCTAGCTAGAATATAGTATTTCAGGATAGGTGTTTTATATATATATATATAATCTAAATGACCTAATGCTGTTTTTATTTGGCTAATAGAGTTTTGCAGAGTGTATGGCCCTGGAAGAAAAACGGTTGCGTTCCATTAAATGAGAGGAAGTAGGAAATTGCCTGTTCTGCTCTTGCCACTGTAACGCATTTCTGTGAAAATCCTTTCGTTTTCCAGTAAATTGTCCTTTCGGAAGGTGCTTCCTGTGATGGAAACTGAGGTGTCCTGAGCAGGCATCAGGCCTCTCAGTGTAAGGGAGCATAATGATGCTAGTGAAGGGCTCGCCGCTGCTAAATTAATGGCTTTGCAGTCCTCAGCTGCCCTCTTGGGTAGGAAAGGGGAAGGCCTGGACACTGCACATCATGTCTAGTCATGAGGGATCCACTCTTTAAACACTCCCCTCCTCACTTTGTGGACTGTATTTTTAATTAAATAAGAATTTCACAGAAATAGCTGTTCTTTATATCGTGATTCTATGGATGCACAGAGAAATTAGTGGTGTATGATTATGTGAAGGCAATGGGTGGCTTTACTGAAGTCAAACAAATGAGGTGCTCCTGTAGCTGTGGTGGTGACCGCCGCTCTGGTTGGGCCTGATGACATCCAGAGGTGCCTTCCAACCTCAGCCATGGTGCGGTGCAATTTCTTGCAGGAGCAGATTTTGGCTTTCAGACTTCTCAATTCTCAAGACAAGAAACTGTGCAGGAACCTGACAGTGCCAAGTGTAACTCTTCTGCAGCTCACTGTGAACATGAAAAATGAGACGTCTGTGGGATGTGAACCTGTGAGGGTGCCATAGATCAGAACGAAAGCCTCGAATTTGCTGAGGCATCGCAGTGTTGATCACAGAGCCTTCCGGCACAGTGGCAGTGGACTGAGAGTAGCCAGTCTGGGCTGCTGTTGCCCAGTGTGATGGGATTACTGCCTGTGCAACAGCTGGCCTTGAGGGTAACGAGCTGATGACACCAAACTGGGAGGTGTGGTAGACACACCAGAAGGCTGTGCTGCCATTCAGCGTGACCTGGATAGGCTGGAAAGGTGGGCAGAGAGGAACCTGATGAGGTTCAACAAAGGCAAATGCAGGGTCCTGCACCTGGGGAGGAACAACCTCATGCACCAGTACAGGCTTGGGGCTGACCTGCTGGAGAGCAGCTCTGCGGAGAGGGACCTGGGTGTCCTGGTGGACGACAGGTTAACCATGAGCCAGCAGTGTGCCCTGGCTGCCAAGAAAGCCAATGGAATCCTGGGGTGCATCAAGAAGAGTGTGGCCAGCAGGACGAGGGAGGTTCTCCTTCCCCTCTACACTGCCCTGGTGAGGCCCCATCTGGAGTACTGTGTCCAGTTCTGGGCTCCCCAGTTCAAGAAAGAGGAGTCGCTACTGGAGAGAGTCCAGCGGAGGGCTACGAGGATGATGAGGGGACTGGAACATCTCCCCTACGGGGAGAGGCTGAGGGAGCTGGGCTTGTTCAGCCTGGAGAAGGCTGCGAGGGGACCTAATAAATGCTTATAAATATCTGAAGGGTGGGTGTCAGGAGGATGGGGCCAAGCTCTTTTCAGTGGTGCCCAGTGACAGGACAAGGGGCAATGGGCACAAACTGAGGCACAGGAAGTTCCATCTGAATATGAGGAAGAACTTCGTCCCTCTGAGGGTGACGGAGCACTGGAACAGGCTGCCCAGGGAGGTTGTGGAGTCTCCTTCTCTGGAGATATTGAAGACCCGCCTGGATAAGGTCCTGTGCAGCCTGCTGTAGGTGACCCTGCTTCAGCAGGAGGGTTGGACTAGATGACCCACAGAGGTCCCTTCCAACCCCTACTATTCTGTGATTCTGTAACATGGAGCACAGCACTGCTCTCCAGTCCAAAGCGAGGAGGGAGGCTAAACCTGTGGCTTGAGACTACTTTTGGTTTTAGCACAACCTTCTCCTCACCTGGAGAAAAGGACATAAAAAGATTTACATTTCCTGTCTATAAGCTGGGGATTCTTTAATGAAGGTAAAACGCATGAATGATTGTGAACCACAAATCCTGTAGAAACGAAGTCGTGTAGAAAGATTCAAGAGGCACAGGCAGTCTTGTCATTAGCTGCATGGCAGAGCCCTATCAATGCGTTTCTAATGTGTGATCCCAGAACAATTTGGTTTAGACAGCAAGTTATCCTAGGCAGAAGTAGAAGATATCTCAAGATGTCTTTTAAGCCTGCCACCCTGCCTCATGCAGAAATAATGTTCCCGAATTCGTTCCTGCCAGACATTTGGCAAGAGGTAGGAACAGGTTAGACGGTGATGGAGATTCCAGTCTCTCTTGGCAAGCTGTTTCCTTAATCATTTTCCCTGTTTAAGAAACACAGCTAGAACCTTAGTCAGACAGCAACTGCTGATGCCCCGTGTAGGCCAAACCAAATGATTAGAAATATATTAATCTATTTGCTTGCAGAAGTGCAGGCTGAGACAGGCTTCTGCATGGACATGTTGCATCCCAAGCAGCTTGGGAGGACTGAAGTTTGGGATCCCTTTGAAAAGCGCTCTGAGGGATGGCTAGCATTAGTTGGGTTATAGATGTGGTGCAAAGAGCTGCATTCTCCAATGAGGCAAGGCCATCCGCAGCCATGGTGCTGTGCATTTATGGCTGCTCTGCCTCATCTCTGGCTGGTGGTTGACATCCTCGCCCTTGCAAAGCCTGGGTGGTCTGTATGTTCAGAAAGACATTTTATGAAGGCATTTAAATGTTTCTCAAGCAAGTTTGCTCTAGGAAAGGTGATCCGAAAGATTATCAGAATTGTAAGAGTTGAGACGAATTCTGCAGTGTTTTTAACGTTGGCATTAACCGCTTGCCTCCCACTGTGAATTGATAAAATTGCTGCACGAACTACTGATTAGCTTACAGGGTTCCCCGAATGACTGGCAATTTTAGCACGACAGAAGAGTTCCCAGTTCAGGCTGTCCGCTTGTGCTTGTACAGTGTGTTCAGCACTTAAACCAAAGGCATCAAACATTGATGTTGCAAAACCCTGTGGGCCTATGTTGTGACCAGTTTCCCAGGACAGCAAATCATTCCTGGTGCTGCTGAAGGGAGGGGAAGCTGTGTTACTGACTGCAGTTGTTTCTGTAGCAAAGACGAGGCTTTAGAATTAAGCTCAGAAACAGATTTTCCAAGCTGATTACAAACACGCACCCATTCCAGGATAAAAGTCATGAGAGATGTTTCTGGCAGCGAGATGCTGACTACAGTTCCTCTAACTCGGCCAGGCATGGGTGCCGAAGTGACAGCTCTTTAACGCCGCACATCAACACAATACCACTCAAGTGAGGATCTTTAAAACCACACGCACTGGAGTTGGGCCAGGCTGCATCTCTCTCCCCTCCCTGAAGAGAACAGCCCCTAAGCCCTTTTGCAATTACTACAGCTGGGACCTTTGTTCTGTCTTGCCTCCAACAGCATGTTGCCCCTTGATGCTGGAGGTAACCTAGGGTTATTGGTTTAATAATGACTGTTTGGGAAGAATGCCATTTTCTAAATTATCACCACGGTTGCTTGCAGGAAGTCTTCCAGCACAGAGCAGGTCTGTTCCCACAAAATGAACATGTTGTGCCCATAAACAACAGAATCTGGAGTTGGGATTGGGTTGCGTAGACCATCAGGAATAAATGCATGAACATGTTGCTGTTCCGCTAACCAGTTCTGGGTAGTTTTGCTGCTTCAGGTGGTTAGTGAAAGTGGATTTTAAGACCTTTTCCCTAACGCAATCCTGCAGCGTCTCTGGAGCCAACACTGCTGGCCTGGAGCAGGCTGGATTGTCCCAGAGGGTGCTGCTGGAGCTGCCTTGGCAGAGCTGGGCTGGGAGAAGGCCTGGGTGCCGTGACCACTGCCAGCTCCTTGCAGAGGCTCGCCTCCCCGGGGGCTGCCGGATTAATCTCAATCCTCCTGAGGCGTCATGTACAGGAGATGCCACACGAGATTGTGTTCCTAGCCACAAAGTAAAGGGAACACTGTTGAATGCGACCCATTGCCAAGCAACGTGTCTGAAAGATGGGGATCGTGTTAGTAGGAGGAAATGCAGAATAAGGAAAACCAGAAATGGAATAAATAGTTCTGAAAGCAGGTAGAGTCCCCACCCCCAGGTTGAAATTTCAGGAGTTTTAGAAAGATGGTGTAAAATCTGGAGTGCAAGTTACAGCTGCTCCTGCCTAGAGCCAAGCTCAAACCCTCAGGGCACCCTATGACTCTGCCTTTTTTTTATTTTCCCCTCTCCCCATCTCTCAGACAGGGCCTTGGGGTGCCTGCGCAGCTGCTGCTTGTGCGCTGTTCTTGCCCTCCTGCTCCAGTGCAAGTACCTGCCATCAGCTCGTCTCCGCAGAACCGCTGACGCTTCTCCCTGCACAGCCATGGCTGCAAGCTCGGCAGTGCTCTGCGGAGAAACCGGAGTCTGACTGCATCCTGACAGCCTCCCCTCCCTTTGTTGGAAATGGGGTTCTGTGTTTCTTATGCTGTCTGTAAACAGTGCAGGGAGCACCTGAGGATTGTCCCAGCCCCCTCTGCAGCTAGTGCTTCTTCATCACCCCTTCGATTTTTTTCTCTGCCTTAGGTTAAACTCCTTCCTCCAGCTTCTCTTCGTGTGTTGTTGGGCTGTGTTTGGTTTTTAGCACTCACCACTCCTGTTACTCTCTCCTCAATCCTCTCACTTTATTGAGTTTAGCAAAATGAGTGGTGCTTGTAGTGGTCTGTGGGACATGGGCTGTAGCTCGCTGGGGACAAGCAGCGTCGAGCAGCTGGCCCCGGGGACATGCAGCCAGGGCGAGACTCCCATGCTGTGCCCCTGGGTTGCCCAGCCTGCTTGCCCCTGCGCAGGTGGCCCTGCAGAAGTCCTGGCCATGCCAGCTCCCCGACGTCCTCCGCGGTAAGGGAGTTCACGTGCAGTTTTGCAAGGTGGTCTTGGTCTGATGGGTGCGCAGGGAGAGCAGCAGGGTGTCGCACGGCTTTGGAGTGCCTCTGCTCAGGGGCAGGTGACTCTGCTGCGCTCGTTTGCTGTTTGGCTTCCCCGAGGTCCAGGGGATATATCTGAAGATGGTGGTTGGTCTCCAAGCCCTCCAGGCTCTTTTATATCACACGAGTTTTATTATGGACTTCTTCCCACGCTGTAGCTGCAGCGTAGCTGCACGGATGTCCTATGGATGTAAAATGCTGGGCGGGTGGAGACTCCAGGTACATAGCCAGGTCTGTAGGTCTGTAATGCACAACAGAGCTGGAAACCAAAAGCCTCTCAGGACCTCAGGTTTTAACCTATTAAAAAACATGCTTAATGAAAGGCAAAGGCCAGCTGGCTTGTAAATTTATCCCTGTCAGTATCGATGGTCATGTGTGTTTGAGACCTAAGAAAATGCCAGCACGATCTGACCCAGGCGAACGAGATATGTTTCTAGGCTATCTTTGTACTAAAATCTGGTTAAGTAAATCGACTTTAAAATGGAGTGTGTTGAACGGATGTGAGGTGGCACTGTCCCTGCGAGCCAGCGCTAGTGTGGATGAATAATTCACATGCTTAGTACTTGGGAAAGTTCCTCAAACCTTCAAAGCTATTTATGGCTGAGTGTGTGTTCCTCTCAGTGCAAATTTCAGCCTTCACACAGAGCATGGGTGTTTTCCCCGGGCGCTGGTGGTCTGAAACCACAGCGATCCAGTGCCGTCACTGCTAGACAGAGGTGAGCTCCAGGAGTCCACACAGGCATCGCATAAGGAGCCTTAGTGGATCCTCTCTCAGAGACTGCTCTTCTTTCAGTTCAGGACCAGTAAAGTTGATGGGCTGCAGTTTTGAACTAGAACTTTACAGAAGCCTTAATTAAATCATTTTTTCTGAAGTAATTAAAAGAGTGCAAAATGATCATGTAGCCAGCAGTGCTGCACCACGATTTGAAATCTGCCTTTCTCCTCCCCGCCCGGCGGTGCGGCGGTACTGCTAAGCATGGCCACCTCTTCCCTGGCAGAGCAGGTACGCTCCCAGCCTGGGGTCTCTGCAGGACTTACCCCACAGAAGAAGTACACCCACAGTGACAGGTAAGGGCATCTTCAGAGAAAGGCATTCCAGCTTACTGTCCCATGTAGGCAAGGTCCTTGTGCCCGTGGGGCTTTGTTTATCTTTGTGCTGGTGTTGATCAGCCTTAGCAACATGTTTAACTCTGAATATATTCATTTAATTAAATGCTTTTAACATTCATTACAGGGCTGCTAATTGCTGACTCTCCCAGAGGAGCTCGGCAGCAGCAGGTGTGGGGTGTGAAAAACCGGTGAACAGCCTGGGTGGGACCACTCAGTGGGTCCCAAAATGAGTGTTTTAGCCTTACAATCTGCTGCTCTTGCCTCACCAGACTGAGAACAGGCTGACTTGGAGGAGACCTCAGAGATCCAGCATCGCTGCAGATTTGTTAGGCTGTAGCCAGTGCTCCTGAAAGCCTGAAGGGCTGCTGCTATTATTAGCAGTGTTGGCAGTGTGATTGATTAGCTCTGGGCAAGACATAAGTTCACAGAAGCTTAAAGGATGAACAGACAGACACAGACTGGACTTACATTATAAAACTATGGCAGTCCTATGTGATGTGGAAAACAGCGTGGACGCTGGTTCTCCACTTGCTTTCTTGCTGGCCACAGCACTTCCCATGCTTGGCAGCCAACGGGCCTCAGCCCGAGCTAGTGCTCCTTGGTGTGTGAGAGTGGAGCAGGCTGGGGCGGCCGGGAGGGATTCCCCACGCTGGGATGCATAGCAGGGCTGGGCAGGTTTACAAGGACTTGGGGTAAAAACACCCTGAGCCCCATGAGCCCTCAGCAGCCCCGCTGCCTGCAGGGCTGGCTTTGTTCCTGTCAGCAGCTGTGAATTACACATTTTGGGAAAGAAAAATGACCCTAAACACTTGGTTTAGTACAGAAGTATTTTGGTGTCGTGCTGTTTTGGAGGTTTGCAGCTGTACAACTCCTCGCTACAGGATCTTGGGGATGCTGTGAGTTTTTGTAGTCTCAAGACAATGCAAAGGAAGTTCATGGAGAGAACTCGGGGGAGGATTGGTGAATACAGGGAAACCACCTCCGCCGTGGCATGGCCCTGGCTTTTGCCCTGATTTTCCTATTATCTGCAGCACATCCCTTGGCTGCTGTCAGAACGGGAGGCTCTCTGACAAAATGCCCTGGCAGAGAGCAATCAGGCGCTGTGTGCTGCGCAAGCCTCCGTCCTCCCCTCAGGATGCACCGCAGCTACGGCCTCTGCTCACGCCCCGGAGTGTGGCTGCTAGCCACAGGCATGGCTTCCATTCCTCCACACTGACAGCTTTGCTATAGCCTGCTCGCGATAACTTTCTGTGATAGAGAAAGTAATTTCTCTGTCCTTCTCTGCCTCACTTTTGTCCATCCTCCACCACACATACCCCCTTTTGCTTTTTCCAGACCAGCCTGCGGTGTTGTCTGGGCACAGAGGCACCGTTGCTTGAAGGGAAGAGGCGTTACTCCTCGGTGTAAGCTACAGCCTCGGACTGGTAGAATCTTCCTTGGTTGTGTCGCACGAGCAGGCCCAGACCGCGGTGGGTGCCCCAGCTGCTCGCCTTCGCCCTGCTCAGGGGGCTCCTCGCTGCCAGCAGCCCCTCTCCTTCCTGCCCCATGCACGATGGTTCCCGAGCGGCCTGGGCTCGTACAGCCTGCAGAGGCTGGCCGCAGCATGGGCTCCTGTGGGGCAGGCACGGAAGGAGCTTCGGGCACTGCTGGCAGAGGACACTCAAGTCCCACACATGCTCACACAGGGGGACGAGGGACTGCCAGATGCCCCCGGTCCTCCTTGATTTGTGCCACAGACAGGCACATGCCTCTGTTCTGACGCCCGAGAGGAAGGGACAAATGTTTGGTGCTTGGTTTTTGCTGATTTTGTGTCTTTCCAGAGCATGGTGCACAACAGGACCCAGATCGGTCTCCTCCACCTCTCCTGCGCGCTGGGGGTGCTGGAGGGGCACGCTGTGTTTCGGGGCAGAGCGAGCCAGGCAGCTTGAAGCTTTCTGGAGCTGCCTTTTAAATGCAAAGGTGTTTCCAGTCTGAGCAGAGCAGGGTGGCTCACTCTCTCCCAGAGCAGTCACCACCTTTGGAGACACAGCTTTTGTTTCCTCCTATGACTCCTGATGCAAAGGCAGTCGCTAAAGGGCTGTAAAAGGCCGGGCTGGTGGAAATCTCCCGTTCCTAAGGTTGCAGAGCTGAAGTCAGGCACAGCTTGCGAGATTAATGCAAAGATTACGGGGAGTTTGAAACCGGTCCTAACGTATCACAAAAAGCCAAGAAATCCTGCAGTTCAACATGCTGACTGTTTGCAGGGCTGTTCTGCCTCTCCACTGCTCGGCATAAGAAGCTCTGTCGTATAAAGCGCAGGGTTGAATGAGCTCCAGTGAAACCATCCTCCAGAAAACCTGGGATGCTTCTCAGAGCTTGATCACTAGCCGAGGCAGAGGTGAACTGTATCTGCCCTGGCCCCTCTTAATGGACATTTTTCTGTTCCCAAAATGTTTATTCTCAATTCCTTTGGCTTCACATGCAGAACGATTCAAAGCTTGCTTTCTCCACATGCCTCTTTTGAAAACTGCACACTTGAGCCATCATGCACGGCAGCTCCGATTTCAACCTGCTAAAAGTCTGACAACAGTCTCTGCAGTCTTTATTTTCTCTTCCCTGTAGCTTGGGATTTTACTTGTTTTTTGAGGGTTTTTTCTGGCAGAAATTTCTTTGCCACAGTCAGGCTGGCAGTGGTCTACAACGTCATTGTTGCATTAAAGGACATATGGCATTTGGAGTGGTCTTTTATACATTTCTGAATCCCATTTATTTCCCTGTAAGGAACTACAGGCTGTCCCAGAGCTGCTGAAATGAATCACTTAGGTGAACACTTTTTCTTCTTTTTTGCTGCCAAGTTGAAACACTAAGAAGTCTGGCTAAATCCTTCCTCCCTAATAAAATCTGATGCAAAACTTCCACTGGTTTGGAGGAATCATTTTACCACAGTGCCCTGTCAGTCTGTGGGGACAGTTTTCTTCCTGAAAGGATTTTACTGTACATTTATGCTAACTTTATCAGAAAAAATCGCCCTCTAAAATTCAGGGCTGAGACCTCAGCCGTTTTGGAGATGCTGCCGTCCTTCATTAACTGATTTGCTGGTTTACTGAAACCACAGACTTGTGGGGAACATTTCTGTGCCAGACCTCAATGGGCTGGTTGTACAGGTCAGTGCCCAGTGCTGTAAGGGTTGCACAAGCCAGCCCTTCAGCTTCTGTAAGAATATCCTTGTACAAGCTCTGAGGTCAAGAGAAGTACCTGGGATATTTCTACTTCAGTGCAGTTCTCTTTAGCAATGGACTATGTGTATGGGATATTTACTGGGCAAATATCACGGCTTGAAACTCCTGTAAGTGAAACTGCCTTTATTGATTTTCACTGTCCAAGGCATGCCAAGAGCAAATACAGATACAGTATAGAATGTGGGTCCTCACACATGCCATTTGGGGATAAATGTTTACAAGGACATGAGTAACTGGCAAAGAAACGTGCTTGTGGCTGAAGAATTTCCAAGCTTTATGTTGTCCCTGTCTTTGCTGATCCGGTTCAGCCAGGGAAATAGCGGCGAGTGCCTGGCCGGTCAGCCCTGCGCTGGTGCCCAGACCCGGAACCAGGCAGGGAGCAGACGTAAGGCTGAGAACGCAGGTCGCTCCTCCTGTCCACTCTGTGTGTTTTGCTGAAGCCTCGAGAGGAGAGCCAGCCGGTGACATTCATTTTGGTGGCGTTGAGAAGCGGTCACTAGCCTGCTAGGAAAGGATCCAAGACCATCAATTGATTTTCCTTTCCCATGGAGCAGTTAGATGGTGAGAGTATCGATTTAATCTGAGAGCTAGAACGGACAAAGCCATAGCCACGGTTGCTGATATATAGTTTTGCTTTTCTTGTGACTTAGAGCATCTGGGAAGTGGCTTTACATGGACCGCTTGTGTGCCGCCTTTGAGGAGGGAAATGGTGGAGGTCTGTGGAGAGACAGCGGCTCTGGCCGAGCCCTCGCTAGGCTGGATGGGTCCTGGGCAGGTGGGACACTGCCTCGGTTGCTGTGGTCAGTTTACAGGTTTCTTTAATTTGCTGAAGGGATCAGTCCTGACAGGGCTACAGGACTTCATAACAACTCTAATTTTCTTTTTCCCCAGCCTTACTCAGATCCTCAGGTGAACATCATCCGAGAAGATGTGAAACGCTGATTCAAAACTCCACATCCTAGAGCTGTGTCCCAGGCGACCCTGTCCCACATTTAACAGCAGCCTGGTTTCTGTGTGTTAAATAAAGATGTAGGGATGTGACCTTTTCACCTGAGGTATGTGTGTATGCCAAGGGAGGGCATGATCACACTTCAGGGTGGTGTTCCAGTGCTGCCTTTAATTTGGCTGGTCTGATTAGCAGTGGCACAGATGTCAGCAAGGGGTGCTGAGACTCGCTACTTCAAGTGTCTGTAAAAATACCTTCCCTAATGTTGCTGGCACGGCCCTGACTGCGCACACAGGAACCCCACCTTCACTTGCTGGTAGGCGGCTCTGATTCCCTATGCTTCTCGTGCGAATGAATTTTGGATTTTTTTGTGTAACTTGGATGAAAATTGGTATTTTGGGTTTTTTCTGTGATTTCCTTCTCCTGGTATGTATCTTGGAGAGTTTATACAACTTAATGAAATTATGCAGGGGGGAGGTGTTGCCCAGAGGAAAGGAGAAAGTGGAAAAAAAAATGGTATAAGTTTCCAGAAATAACATGGAAACCATTTTTTTTTTCCTGTAGTACTAAAAGCTTGTTCTAGCTGAGCAAATTAAAATCGTTTGCAGTCATACACTGAAAAGACAACATAAGTATATGAGTGTCTGCTAAGAAGGCCCCAGCTGAGTGGGACCCCCACCCGCCCAAGCAGTGCTGTCACAGTTTCACTGGCATAGCCTGGGTTTTTCCAGGGGACAGACACTGGGATGGCCCCTTGCAAATGCCATCTGATCAGCTGCGCTTTTCTGAGGCGGTTGTGGAGCAATCTTTGGCTCCACATCTGAATTCCACTGAATAAGCACAACACAGGAAAAATTCCTGATACAGAATACGAGGAGAAAGCTAGAGCCAGTCGGTTCCCGGGGCAGCCGTCTCACACGTGCTGTCTGAAACACACGGAGCTTGAGCTGGCCTTCGTGCGTGGGCTGGGCAACCCGAGCGCCTGGGGCCAGTTTCAGGCTTTACGCGTAGTGTATCCATTTCCAAATGCTGGCATTCTGCATGCAGGAACGTGGCAGGAGGCAGCGCAGACCGATTGCTTCGTGGAGTGCTAATGCTGGTGCTCTGAAGCTGGGCCTGGATATCTGGGTCTAACATTATGCTAAACCTATATGTTTGCGTTTCACTTTTGCCTCTCATGGAAAAATACATAAGCACACATTCCTCACACTGGTAGCTCTCTGCTAGCTTGCCTGTGGTTGCTGGAGCCGTAACTGCAAAAGGAGAGAGAGAAAGGAAGCGAGAGGCATCTCAGCCACAGGGAAAATTTGGGTCAGAGCCCATAACAAAGCCAGTTCACCAGTGCCCATGTCTGGAGGTGACGGGGCTGGATGACAAATATTGGCAGGGAGGGGGAATGCATGCATTTCACTTTGAATCCTTATTTGACCTTTCTGTCCTGGAATGTTTAATGTACTCCACTTAGAAAGAAAAAGTCCAGATCTTCATGGCTCCCTCCCATAGCTCCCTAAGATACTTCTGGGCTTTGTGCAGGGCAGTCTTAGCTGTGAAGGGGGCGAATCCATTAACCTGGCAGGATTTGAGGTTACGTGTCCCTTAGTAGCAAAAACAGGTGAGAAAAACTGCCTTTGAAGCCCCTGTTTCCCCCCGATGCTCACTTCTGCCCTTTCTCAGAAGGCCCTTTCAGGAGAGCTGATCCAGCTGTTTGCGTGGTCGCACAATAAACCGGATGAAAGGATGAGGTTTTAAAAATACCTCAGAAAAATGGGGTGGCGGGTACCTGTGCAGAAAACCCATGTTGTGAATCTGTATTAAGATACAGAATCACGGTTAGATGAAGTTATCTGCACTTAGAGTGCTCCTGGATTAGGACCACAGATGATGAGGCTGGCTGGAAGCACGTGCCCAAGAGGTATATGACCCTGGAGCATGGAGTTGAGTGGAATTGTACCTTTCTGTGCGATTCTGTGAAATCCACATTTCTCTGGGATCTTTGAGAGGCAGCCAGCACTGGTTTCAAAGTGCTCTCAAGTATTGTAGAGGAAATGTTGACAGCCACTGTGATCTTCACGCTGATGTATGTGCTCAGGCTGCAGAGAGCACCTCTACATTTGTGCCAGGACCTGAGACCCAGAGTAACAAGTGCAACAGAAGAGAAGGAGGAGGAGGAGGAGGAAACAAAAGCTGATACTGAGCAGATGCTTTCTATCACTCTCTGGATAAGCTGCTTTGGGGTCAGCAGAAGCAGCCGTGTCCTGGCATGGCAGAGCCGTGCTGCGAGCAGAGCAGGTGGAGTTACCAGGGCAGAAGTCATTGCTCAGCCCTTGGAGCAAAGCTTCCCAGGGCAGAGCTGGGGGGGTGCAAGACCTCTGTCAGTGCCAAGCCGCTCATCTCCCCGACATCCTAGAAGCTGATGCCTTGGCTGCTGACACGTGCAGGAGGGTGGGGTGGGGGTGGCACAGCACCCACCTTTTGCGGTGAGTAAACCTAACCCCCGTCTCCAGACCAAGGCTCCGAAGCGGGTTTAACAGCACAATTATTGAGCTAGCAGAGTGTGTAATCATCAGATGTTTCACAGAAACCAGAATGTTTGGATGTGAGGCTCCCCAGTGCGGATTGATTCAAAGCACAACAAATGGAAAGCACAGAGAAGCATTATTTCCAGCATTAAATTTTCAGGTTGTACTAAACACACACTACATGCACAGACCTGATGCAGAAACATGTGCAGCACATGCAGGTTTTATGAGCCTTGGCTTGTAAAGTGTTTGCTGAAATTTCTGTCATCCTTGAAATGCACGGGAAGCGGCATGCATGCCGTGTGAGAAAGAGGCTGTAGCTATTTTCTCCTCTTACACATTTTAAAGGATTCTGCATATGTTTCTTGTTTTCATGAAACTATCCAGCGATTCCCCTATAAAATACCAGTAACTTGGAAATAAACTGTTACGTGAAAGTTTGTGTGCCACGATGCACACGCTGTTTTGTAAATCCAGCCAAATCAGATAGCAATTTTCCCTTCCTGCAGACCAGCTCCTTTGGTAATATTCACCAACATAACACAATTTAAGGAAAAAAATGCTGAGCACTCTTATGGCAGGAGGTATTGGGCCATGTGGAAATTGTTCCTGGAATGAACTACTTTGGAAATGCAGGAAAAAATATCTGACATGCTATGTCAGCCCGTATGTTGACATTCTGGTGATTCTATCACAAATCTTGTAACCGTTAGTGTCTGCTGTACACCTCTGCAGTCTGACTCAAGACAGCATAGAAACCTGAGCTTTAAATAACAACAAAAGGAATAAATTAAAAATGGGAAAAAAACGTTGCTCAGAGTCATGCTGAAAAGTTGAAGAGTAAAGCCCAAGAGCAAAGGCTCAAAAAGTAGCATGCAAGTGCAAACAAATATACCCTCAACCTTCCCGTCCCCTCTTGTTTTACTTGTTTTTAAATTCTGTGTGAGTTCACAGCTGTTCTGAGGATGGAGGCGCAGGGGCACGGGCAGCCTCCTACCTTTGTGAACAGTTCCTGTTGGAAGCCCACATCCTAAACTGTTCTAAGCTTACTGCAGCAGGGAAGAAAAGGAGACGTGCCCTCTTCTGCCCATTTCCCTACTAAAGCTGTAACAAATACGCTACCATGTCCCACTAATTGTACGGAGAGAGGAGGCCAGGCATCAGAGTGGACATGGCAGCCTGCTGTGCATTTTCTCCTGCTCCTACGGCAGGGATGAGTTTTCTGTTTCTGAAGAGCCCCCTCCATGGGTGGTTGCCTGGAGTAGGTCTCTTCCCATCTGGGGCTCTCCTCTTCAGGCTTCTCTTTTTCTTTCTGTAGCAAGCCCATGGATTTGTCTATACAAACCATAGTCACAACGTGGACTGGAGACAAGATCTTTGGCCTTAGAAGTCCTCAGCCACTGAAGCTGTGTGAAAAAAATCATCCAGTTACTTATTTTTCTTTGCATCTCTTGTGTTTGGCATTCTTGTCCTCAGTCACAGTAACAGTATCCTAGTTAATGGTGACTCTTATTTTAAAGGGGAATGTACATAAGCATGCCTTTATATTCTGAGATAAGTTGCCTGACTGCTGCTGTGTGCTGCAAGTGTTATTTATCTTCATGTTTTTTATCTTGGAACCTCACAGTTTCTGCTGTCCTATCTGCTACTTCTATCTAAAAAGTGTTTCAAATGTATATGTACTGGCCAAACTTTCTAGGAAAACTGAATAAAGCCTTGCACATTGCCATTTCAGCTACGCTGTGTGTCTGAGAGAGGGCACGTGCGTAACATCTACTTAAATGCAAAGTTTCTTGTGAGGGAACTGGGTTTGTGCCATTTCTCATACGTAAGTACCTATACAGAAGGACTGAAAAATATTGACAATTAGTATCTTTCTTTGTGTTAGTTATATGTCTTGTTTGGCTTTCTCTTTGCAGGACAGGGAAGGTTAGGCAGGAGGTATGGCACAGACGTCTCTAACATGGGAGCAAATGGGCACATAACAGGCAACTGAAGTGCTCCAGGACATCAGTGGGGCGACCGATGGCGAAAGGGCAATGAGCAATGACAATTCCAGTTCTCTTTCCTTATGGCACCCACGCAGCTCTGACTCACCCTGCATGGAGGCTGCAGGGCAAACAGCCCAGCCACAGTCCTACACACCTCCAGCAGCACTTTCCTGCAAGATTAGATAATAACTAGAGCTGGCCTCCAAGGAGTGTAAAGTAAAACTAAGTTGTAAATCTAAAAAGCAATGATCATAAGTATTTGCATGCACGAAAAGGAAGGCACTTCACTGATAATTTGCCAATTACTAATAAGTTGCTCTGCAAAGATCCTTTTTCCTCTAGGGATGTGTGATAATGAAGCTGACATCCTCTTTCTTTTCCCAACCAACGAGCAGTTGGAAATCATGCCAAAACCAAGCCAAAGCCTGAAATGGGTTCTGCTACCCTCACTTCTGTATTTCTCTGTGACGCAAAAGTTATAGCAATTAATCCTTCTGGCGAGTGCACACTGCTGCTGGTGGGAGGTTGAAGGGGCTCCAGCGCAGCCATAGCAGCACATGAGCTCCAGCAGGTCTGTGCTACGGCACGTTTCAAAGCTTTGAGTCTTTCCTCTAAAGGAGCTATATGAAGAAGTTTGTTAAGTCTGGTTGACTTTTAATCTATACTCTGAGTGGTTTGTTTTTTGTTTTTTTTTTTTCCCTGTAGGAAAGGATAACATGATTTGTATGTTTCTGCATTAGGATGTTTCCACTCCCTTCTGCTGAATTTTAGGGCATTTTTTATGCTTGTGTTGTACGATATACAGAGGCCATAATATTTCAGTTTTGGAAATACCATATTATGGCTCTGATTTATGCTGTGATGAGAGACATAAGAGCCCAGTGAGACATAAGAGACCAGTGACATCAGCGTGGCTCTGCACGGTTACCATGGTTCTTCTGCGAGGCTCAGATGGAAGGATCTGCTCCTATGTTAATATCTAAGAAGAAACAAAGGGAAATAGATTTCATGTTCTAGAAAGAATCAACGCAATCTTTATGTTCCTGCGCCACTCCCCAACATACTAAAATACAAAGAAAGCCACCTCCTGAAAATGTCAAGCGTCAAAGGAGATGTATGTTAAAAATTAAAAAAAAAAAACACACACTGCTGTGAATACTGTTTTAGCAGCACTGGAGAGATGCCCTGTTGGAGAGATGTGCTCTTGGAGATTTAAACATGTCAGTCACACCCGCCCTAAACAGTTAAGAGACAAAGAGCTTTCATCAAAGGCCAGAAGAGCCCCCTCCCCTTCTTGTCGATGAGATTTAGATCAACTCCACTGCAATGAAATACAGAGGATTTGTTAGCGTTAGGCCTCCACAATTGGTAGTACCTTGTTGCTAACCACTGTTGGCAGCAATGCATAGTCATTTTACAGAATTTCTTCAGGTTTTAGACAATGCTTTAAATGAAAGTGTAGAAAAAAACACAAGACTTGGAAAGAGGAGGAGAGGGTGTAGGTACTTACTGTGCAAAACTACAGAAGAGCTGTATTTCACAATAACCGTGCTGCTGTGTGTGCTTGGAGAAATCACTGATTGTTCTCTGATCCGTGTACTGCTCTGAAGAATTTACAAAAAATCCAAGAAAAGGGGGTTGCACAGAGAGGTTCTACACTGAACTGGGACATTCATGTTTTGGATCATCGAGAATGAATGAAGTACAATCCTGGTCTGTTCTCTTTCTCTTCTTACGTCTCCATTTTGTTTTGCTTTGCTTAGCTTAGATTTTTTTTCCTTTTTGGAGTCCCGCAGGGAGGAAAGAAGGAGCCTTTGTTATAAAAAGGCTGAAACCAACAGTGGCCCATTGATCATAATTAAGTCTAAAATAATACGCTTTTGCTGACCTGTTTGTACTGAATCCAAAAAATTGTATGTTGTACCTGCTGTAGCCTTGGTCCGCCCCCAGATCCAGTTTCTTCTCCCTGAGCTTCTAGTTCTGGCACAATACCTTTAAATGCCCAAATATATCTGTGCGTTTGCAAGGCTGCGTGTGAAAGCACCTCCTCTTCTGTCTGGTGCCTGAAGTGTTTGTTGGTATGAAAACAAATTTTTCATAATCAAGTGTTCTCTTTGTCACATACTCTTTGACAGACTGCTGTCCCCATAACAACTGCCTCTGTTGTCAATAACTTCCTCAGATGATGAAATGACACACAGGATAGCAGTAATTCTCATAGTAACACTGTGAGGTTGCCTACAAACTGTACATAACCTTGCTATGATGTGCATGGGCCCAATTCAGAGCTTCCTGAAGCCTGTACGAATCTCTCTGCTGATTTCAGTGACCGTTCGTTTCTTCAAGGGCTGCTTCTAACCTTCTGAAGTCAGATTTTTAATATGATAAAATATAGCGGGCTTAACCCTGTGACTGTTGGTAGTCTAGTATGCTCTAATGAGTAAATACGGTGATGGATTAGTCACAGAACATATGTGCTTTAGGAGAATAGTGGAGAGAGTCACAAAAAAAGATGCCTTTTTTGGCATCAAGCCCTTTGTCCTACAAATGGGAAGTGTTAGGTGCCTTGGTCCTGCTTCTGCCTGTGCTCAGTATGGGTCTCTCCAGAGACCCCCGCCACACACGCAGGCAGCGTGCACAGCCCAGTCCTGGTTCTAAGGATGCATGCTCAGGGAAAACACCTTTCAAGGGTCTCCCAGTACCTGTCCCCCAGACTGCTGATTCGACTCACAAACTAGTCTGGCTTGGACTTCGTGAGCAGCTCACACGTGCAGACACAGAACAGAAAACACGATCACATGGCAAGTAATTAAAACCAGAAATCAGAAAGATAGGATAGACAGTGGCAATGAGTCACAGGGCTCAGCCGCAAGAACATATTGATCAGCAGCCTGCTTATGTGCAATTAGTCCTTTTTATTCATTCTCCAATCCACTTCAATCTTTTTTGTTCTTCCCTGATCTACTGTTGCTCCTCCCTTCCTTGTCTTTGGCCTTTCCCCCAAACATTTGAAACAATCCTGTATCATCTTAACAGTCTCCTGTTCCATACCAATATTTCCCTCTCAGACACCTCACAGTAAAGCCTGTTCTCCTTTATACAATAATCCCCTTAGGTTGCACAGCCTACCAGAGAGTTTCCTTTGTTGAATCCCTCAGTAGGTTTTGCACCGGGGAAACAGCTAAATCATTCACCTTTGACAGTCTTAGGAGCAGCTGATTCAGAAGTTTTGCACCAGGGCAACAGCTAAAGCATTCATCTTTGGTAGTCTCAGCTGCAGCGGATTGAGATGAATCAGGTTTTCTGGATCTTTGTGTTTGTTTTGAATAACCATTAGCCAGATATTCTTACAGTGATCACAAACCCATCTATTCTGCGTGACTTCCCCCCTTCAGAGCTGCTTATTCAGTAGCGTTTCCACCAGCCATCTCGTTCGGCCCAGCCAGATGCACTGAAACGCGGGGAGAACCCACCCCGCGCCGGTCTCCGCATCTCATCCCCCGGCCGCGTTCTATACCTCAAGCAGAGGTTGTACTTCACAACTTTGACTGCTGCGTGTTTCAGGCCACCTGGGAAAATCAGTTTATTCCCATCACACCTGTGCTGAACTGTTACCTAGGTCAGCCTTTGCATGCTCTGCATGCGTATGCTATTTTTTTAATCCCTCACATTTTTTATTTTGCATACAGCAAAACGCATAGAGCTCTGCCCACGCATTTTCTTGTACAGGGAAGAAAAAAAAAAAAAAAAAAAAAAATCTTTCAAGGTGTTTTTTTCTCGCGAAGCGGACACAGGCGCGCCAGGCCGCGGGGCAGCGGCAGCGGGCGCCTTCCCGCCGGGCCCGCCCGCCCCGCAGCCCCCAGGCCGGGCCGTTCCCGCCCGCCGGCCGCCGCTCTCCGTTGCTGCTGCTGCCGAGCAGCGCTGCACCCCGCCGCGCGAAAAGGGCTGCAGGGAGGGGGCTGCTGCGTCTCCTGAACGCGCGGGAGAATGCCGGTGGCACGGACGACGCGGGAAACCCGCCCGCCCGGGCCGAGGGCGCCCGCGCGCGGGGACGGGTGCACGGCCGAGCCCGTGTGCCGGCTGTTTGGGCCTGGCGTCACCGCCCCGCCCCAGCCCAACACAGCTTTGCCACTGGTGAAGGCGAAGGGAAGGGTCCCTTGGGTGGGGAAGAGCCGTTTTCTCGGCCGGCATTTCCCCCGCGGTACCGGGGAGCGGGAGCTGCCGGCGCCGAGCCCGCCTCGCCACAGAACGCCGCCGCCGGCCCCGGTTCCTTCGCGTCTGCTGCCATCCAGAGCCCGGGGAGGGCAGCCCTGCTCAGCCTCGGGTGCGAGTTCGATACGGAGCGGGGGCTCCGGACCTGGGTGACTCAAATCCCGCCTTTCTGCAGTGGGGCTTCTGCTCCCGAGAAATCGGGAAGGTTTTGGTGCCGTCCGGTCAGCCCCCGGGGCCGAAGGCAGCCCTGTATTCCCCGACGAAGCCAAACCCCAGGAGCCAGTAGCTTTGCCCGCCCCTCGCAACCGGAAAGTTCACCCGCAGCGTGTCCCCGCAGACATCTTCCCAGGTGTTCTGCACCAGGTCTGCTCATCGTCATCTCCCTCACGTGCTTTTGTTTTCTATCATTTTGTTTGTTTCTTTCTTTCAGGGCTGTATAAAACATTAAGAAACTATAAGGAATGAAATACTTCTCCACATGTGATCTTCACACTTTGGGGTTTGTTTGCAAGATGATGTGTTTGGGGCAAAGTGTTTCTTCCTCAGGTCTTTGGCTGCATAGAGGAGCGCAGTGGTATCCTAGAACTAACTTAAAATGGAAGCCTGCGATTACTGTTGTTGCCTGAAATTGAAAATAACTCCCCAAACACACAAAGTATGTTTAGAGAGGAGATATTGTTCTATTCTGTGCAGGGTGCGAGGTGGAAGATTTACACAAACGAAGCACACCCCTGGGATTATTTACCGGACATTTATACACAAGAGCTACCAAGCCCCACCTAGCTAATACAATTATTCCACCTATCAAATATATATTCATTGTGCCAAGCAAGCAAAGTCTTCTACGCCTGTGCAGTGGCCTCAGAGGGGCTTTGGTGGTCGTTTGGGGAAGAATACCCCTACTCATTTTGTCCTTTTATGGTTACACGTCATCTGAGGACACCAGAGTTCTTGTTTTTCTCGCCAGCTCCTTGTTTCACAGCCTCACAGCAGACGCATGTCCTTGGGTGAGCAAGTCTGTAACCATGAGATGTTCCTTACCTGGAACGCTGGCTGCTGTTCAAATACTTTTTCATGAGTTAGTAACTATCCTCAAATTATAACCTCATTCTTTACTGTTAGTTCGCCTTATTAAGATACATCTAAATGTATGTCACCAAGGTAACACTGTTAGCGTTTCTGTGTTTCAATGCTGTTATAAACGCTAAAATGCTTTGTCTTGGGATTGACAGATTATCCTGTGTTAACACATGCTAGGTTCACCGAAGGGCGGCTTTACAGGTGTGGCATTGCTTAAATAAGCATTTTATTTTGCAGAACCATTTGGTTTGCACAACAGAGCAGCAGCCCCGCTGGGAGCTGGCAGGGCCACAGGATGGGGCTCCTGATGCCCGGGGCTGCGGAGCTGCAGTGAAGCCTCCCAGGCCTCACTCCCTCCAGGCACTGCCTGACTTCTAGCTCTGCGTCAGGGCAGATTTTGGTACTTGTGCACCCAGGGGAGTGTTTTCTGCATCACCACCTTCGCCGGGGTGCACGGGCGGGTGGGGCCGTGCATGCGAGAGAGAGTGTCTGCGAGAGCGTCAGCGCAAAAGTGTGCACGTTTCGCCACTGCTAATCCTGGAGCAGCTTCAAGCACGACAGGGCCCGACGCCAGAACGCAAAATGGCGGCTGCCAGCGCCCAAAATGGCCGCCGCGCAGCCTCCCTCGTGACACAGCCGATCCGGGCACCCTGCGCCAGTGCTTCACGCGGCGCTGCTGCCGATCCCGGGCCCCTTCTTCTTGCAGGCCGGCCTGCTCACGTGACGCGGCGCCCGGGCCAATCGCCGCGCGCCGTGGCCGAGCTGCCGCGCGGAGGTCCCGCCTCGCCTCGTTGTGGTGGAAGGCGCTATCAGGAGACGCAGAGGCCGCCGCCGCGCTGCTGCGGCCGTCAGCCGTCCGGGGGAGCAGGGCCCGCCGCCGCCGCCATGGACTACGGGGAAGGTGAGGGCGCACCCCCAGAGCAAGGGTAGGGTCCGGTCACCGCTGCCGCCGCGGGGCTCGGCCGCGTCTCAAAATGGCAGCGGCCGCTTTGTTCCGCGCAGGACGCAGCCCCCCCCATCCACCTCCTCGTCCTCCTCGCCGCCCCTCCCGGGTCGGGGGAGCTGTGGCGGCGGCCGGCGGCGGGAGGGCTGCGCGGGAGGAGGGCCCTCCCGGGGGGCGGCGCGGGCGGGCGGGCGCGGGCGGCCCTCCGCGGGGCGAGGCGCGGCGGGCGAGGGGGAGGCGGCGGGCGGGGGCGGCGCGGGCAGAGACGGGGGGAGCTCGGGCGAGCTCCGTGAGGGGGTCGTGTCAGGAGACTGGAGATCCGACAGGAGAGAGAGCCGCCTCTTGTCGCGGCTCCCTGTCTCTCCCCTCCGGCTCTTGCTAAGCACTAAGTCATTCTCACTGACCCATCCTCTCCAGCTGAAGACAGAGATTGGAGATTCCCAGATACCCCCATGCATTGTGGTGTGAACATGCCCAGTGGGTCAGTCTCAGGTATGAGCTATAAATACGTCTAACCTGTAAAAAGCGTTGGGGCCGAGCAGTCAGTGTTGACAAAAGCAAAAAACGAACGGGTTATTAGAAGTGCGTAAGATGGTTTGACTGCACGTGTTGTTTTCTGGAGGCGTTAGAGCTGGCTGGGATTGAGACTTGATTTTCACCTTGGGCTCGTCGACATGGACTCCTGCACGTTCCAAATAAAAATTGTGAGATCAAGGAGTGGGGATGGGGGGGAATACAGACTTTTCTTATGGTAATGCTTTTTGCATAAATCAGTATTTTGTTCTCTTACGGACTGCTGTATTTGATTCTTAATACCTTGATCGAAAAGAAAGAGGTTATTTCCCCCTTTTGTACAGACATGGAAATAACAGAACGTGGAACTGCTTGATTTTCATTTTAAAGTTTACTTTTAAGAGTTTGGGAAGGAATATAGAAAGCTTGTAATTTAAATGTGAGACAGCAACAGCTAGCTCTTGTTTTTGCACTGTCAAAAATATCACGTAGATACAACAGAAAGGAATGTGCATATTTTTGTAAGATGATTAAGGTTATGAGTTTAATATGACTCAAGAAATGATTTGACATCTCTTGCCAGCATGCAAGCAAGTACTAAAAGGACATTCATATAAAAACTTTACCATAAAATGTACCCAAGCTTCGTTTACAGATGTCATCAAATAAGTGTTTGCTGTTGGGTCTCTTGATACTCTTGCTGGCTGTTACACACCGAAATAACACGCTGGATAACAGACGCATCTTAGATCGCAGTATGATCAGGTTTAGGATATGTTCCTTGAGTCTTAGCTTTTTTGCTGATGATAATATTTTGCATTTCTCTTTCTTCATAGTAAAATAAATACGTTAAAGCTGTGGCCCTGTTTTTTAATCTTCTGTTTTAATTCCTATTTAAATGTCCTTTTGATTTTTGGTAGAAAATGTTCTGCTTAAGTGGCAGTTTAAGTATGTTGTTGGAATACTCATTGTAGCCATTACCCAGAACCTGCTTTTCTGAAATCGGATGACAGTGGTATTAAAGTGAATCCAGGCTCATCCTATGGAAAGTAACCAATCAAATGTATCTTGTACAATTAGATCGTTCATTTCATGTGCCTCAGAAATAATAGTTTTCATTGTGATAATTAAGCTTTCTGTTATTCATAATTATTAAACAAGTTTTAAGTATGATGTATGCAGCTTTAAACCTTTAATGTTATGCATTGTATGTACATTAGTAAGGTGTGCCTAAAACTTTGTCTTACCCCGATTCAGTACAGTGGGTTAAAGGCTGTTTTGTAGGGGTCCAGTAGATGGCAACAGAGGATGGATGTTGAGAATGCTCATCTTTGCCCAGTTTTCATTTGAGTTCTCGGCAAGGTTCTTCCTGCTGGAAACTTTTAGCCAGTGTGAAGCACTTCTCATTGGATGGCGGACGACTGCTGCAATTACACCATTGTCCCTTGCTGGTGACTTGGTTTGAGATGGAGATGACATGGCTTGTAGAATAAATTCTCTTAATACTATTAACAGAAATATTATGAACTATTGGTGTTAATATTTTAATTGCTGTAACTATTGTCCTTTTAATCTGGAAGGGGAAATGGCTTTTGCTTCTATTCCTAAAATTCATCTGCGTTGTTGGATTCTTTGGGTTCTTTGTTTTGCATGGGACTCAATGATGTGTTAAAACTTCTGTATCGAATGATGAGGTTGTGATCTTAAAGCAGGCATGGAGTTACAAAACATGTAATGTGCCTGGGAAAAATGTTGCTTGCTATTGCACAGTGGATGCTTAAGCTTGTTGTAGTCATTGTGGATTATGAATTTAAAATACAGGCAAATTTAGCTTGTTTCAAGCAGGTACTACAGGGGTTTTTTACTTGTTTAAACGTTATTTTTATTTTATTGACTTTTTTCATTTATTATTTATTGCTGCAAGATATCCTTTCTTTCATCTTCCTAGCCTGTTCATATGCTGCACATTGAGAATACTGTTGAAAATGACATCATTTCTTTGTGTCGTGAATATGATTTTGGTGTTCTCCGTCTTTTTTAAATGGAGTCCTGCGTGCCAGGGCATTCTGATTCTTAATCTGCTACAGGTTTAACTTTCTATTTCTCTTCGTAAGGAAAACTTGATGTTTTCCTTGCTGGCTATTGAGATTTATTTTGCAGCTATTTTAAATGATCTCTACACCAGATATGTTTGGTTTTTTTTTTAATCCAAAGGAATACATACATTAACATTTTAATTTGTAAGTTGAACTTGTCTTTTAGAGGTAATACATGTTATTTTTTCCGTTTTGACGTAATCCTTCTCCCTTACCCCAGTAGACTTTTAAGTGTGATCTAGAAATGAAAAGTGAGATTGTTCTTTGCAGTTCTATTTCTGTACTTTAGTTCAACAGCTCATTCATCCACACCGTATTTATGCACGAGGCTGCAAATACCAAAACCTGATTTATTCCTTCAACAAACTCTGTTTCAGACACTTTGTCAGTGCCTTCATAAGTTCAGAAATTTACTCTTTAATTTTTAAACTTTTAAGGCCAAATATGAACCACTTTTTTTTTTTTCCTACTCTCCTTCACTCTGTAGTATTCATGGATACATAGGTTGCTTTGATAAACAGCTACTTTTTAAATGAAAATTCTGAATTTTCAGATTGAGACACTGTAACACAATTCCTGGTGTTTTTTCTCCAGTGCTTAAGCACATGTTTTCTTAGCATGTGAAACAATTTCACATTTAGTCTGAATAGTTTGCACAGACAGGCAACTTCTGTGTATCTCCACCAGTGGTGACAACCAGAGCTATGGTAACATGAAACAGGCTACAGGCAGAAGAAATCGTTTGTGCAGATACAGCTCTTTTTAATGGTCCGTGTCCATCTGTCTTGCTTAGGTTAGAAGAAGAGTCAAAACTGTGAAAGAGGCCAGTGCAAATAGATTTTGATGTCTGTGGTTGTGAGGTTTGTCAACTATAATAAGCTATATGCCTTGAGATTGTAATAATTACAGTTGTGCAAGTGATTATTATTCAGCTACTGCATTGAAAAATGGAAGTCTTTTTACTTTGGTTCACCTGAGTGAATATTTACTGGCTTCTTGTGCATTTTCTCCCTTTTTAGGATAAAACCTATCTGGTGAACAGACTTTCAGAGTAAAGAAAAGCTTAATATCTGAAGAAATACTGCGCTTCTTAATTTGAATGCAATATCTTTGTCAATCTCTGGGCGTGAAGTGTAACATCTAGAAATCTTTGGTAAAGTTTGCAGCTGACTGAACCAGGAAGGCAGTGGTTGGAATATAGCTTAACTGCTCAGCAGTCTGGAATGTTAATGAAGTAGTCGGAAGGAGATCATAAGATCACCTTCATTAGGTCAGGTTAAAGATGCGTCTGTCCCCCCTCACCAGTATCGTGTATGTCACTGTCCCTTTGGAGATGTATAAGGAACAGTACAAGTACTCCTTCGGTGTATTTCTGTGCCTTCACTGGTTTGCAGCTTGGGGACTTTCTGAACCAGAGACATAATCTTTGTGTTTGACATCCTTTAAATTTCTTGGTGGTGGATTTATCCAATGTCTTTCTTAAATCCTTGTAAATTTTTAGTAACTTGTTGTCACAGAGCAGTTCCAAGACTTCGGTATCTGTTTTGTGAAAAAGAATCCAATTAATTTTTTAGCTTGGTATTTTTAACTTTCATTTGCTACCTCTAGTTTGTTGTAGTAGAAAATCAAGCAAATGATCATCCCTCTTCACTGCTTTGTACCTTTTGTATCCCTTGCTAAACCTTTTCAAACGTGATTGTATTACAGTGTAGGTAAACACAGTGCAGTGTCTGGAAAGGATGAGCAAGTTGTTCACTGTTAGGGAGGAGGTGGTGATGTCCTAAAGGCAGCGATCTGAGGATTTAGGGACTGATATAGCTCTACAGCAAGACTGCTGATGTTAGATAACATGAACCTTGGATGAGTAAGGGAGAGTATTGAGCAGAAGTGAATGTCAGAAGCTATCCTGTGATCGTAAAACATTTTACTATTTGCTTTCATGTTGAAAATTTTAGACTAAAAATATATTTCAAAACTATGCTTCAAACCATTTTTTGAAAGAGTTGTTCTGTGTGTGAACGTTTTTGTGTTTTTCCCACTAGCAAACATCTGGCATATGGACAACACTTGTCATTGGTTGTTACACTGTAATGGAATTGGATTGCGGTGGCAGGGATCTTAACAGTATGTTGTGTTCATTCTTGTGGCGTGATGTGATTCACCTCTTCGACTCTTAGCCTAATCAATTCTGTGCCATCTCAGGGTCTGTAGATAACAGGGAGCAGGTAAAACTAAGGTAAATTATTTTGTGCTTTCAGGTCAGATATTGCAGAATGTCAGTGTCTTTTGATTAGATATACTGTATTAAAAAAAAAAACAACCACCACCTTGGGTCTGAGATTGATCACAGGATCATCTAATAAGCCTCTTTTGGCAGGGCTTGTCACAACAGGACGGGGGGGAAAGGTTTTAAACTAAGAAAGGGTATATTTAGACTGGATAGAAGGAAGGAATTTTTTTAGAATGAGGGTGGTGCAACACTGGCACAGGTTGCCCAGAGAGGTGGTTGATGCCCCATCCGTGGAAGCATTCAAGGCCAGGGTGGATAGGGCTGTGAGCAACCTGATCTGGTTGAAGATGTCCCTGCTTACTGTAGGGGGGTTGGACTAGATGACCTTTAAAAGGAGCTTCCAACCCAAACCATTCTATGATTGTGTGATCATCTAACCTTAATTTCTGTGAAACTGAAATTTTTTTATGGACTAGCTTACTCTTTTTACTGGCCTGCATCCCTGTGTAGGCAGTCTTGAGGTTATTCCACTGGATTAGCTGGTAGGTCATTCAGTCACACCAGAGAGGAATATTAGATGCTTCTGTTAGAACGCTCAGCCATTTCTTTAAAGAGTAACTTTTTGCAGTTTAAGTTGGTGCTGTGTGGTGCTACGTGATTGGTATTATGAAAAGCTTGTTTTCTGTTTTTCTGCAGAATCTTTATTTTATGTTTAGAATATGGAAAGGTGCAGTGTGACTTCCACGTTCAACGTTTTTTGTTTCAGAAATATCCTCTTTAATGTTTTAGACAGTACCTATCAGTATTAAAAGAAAAATATCAGCAGATCTTCATTTGTTGGAGTCTATTCAGGCATAGGAAGAACATCTGTGTGAAAGTGATACAGTCAGATGAATTCCATTTGCGGAATTCTTGTTGTTGACAGGTGTAAGAGTAAATTGCAATGGCTGCATGGTGCTAACAAGAAGCAGGTACAAACAGGAAATGGTGTATATATACTTATTTTCATTACTACAGTTATTTTCATGAAATGATGTACACACAGAATTACTATGTTTCTTTAAACGGGAAAACTTATTCTGACTTCAAGTGAGCTTAATGTCCTGTTATCTTCTGGAAAAGTCAATGGTTTACACTTGGAGATTTTGAAATGTATAAAATGCTCTCTCTTGTCAGAGTGGACAAGTCTTTGTGTGGTTATATTTTTATCTTTCTTGTGTTCACTGTGTTTTCCTTCTCTATGTTACCTTTTCCTTGAGGCTTGACTTGCCAGGCTTTCTTTGTATTATCCAGAAGTTAGTATTGGTTCATACCGGGAGGCAGTTTTGGTCACTGGAATGCCAGTGAAGCGCAAATTGTGTATGCTACAGGAAGACAGTGGATCATGCTTGTTATGCAGATCTGCAATGCTGTTTGTACTTAGAATTTATGAGTGATTATTTAGCCAGAACTTTTACATAGGGCTTCCAGTATTGAGGAGGAAGTTGGTTCTTTTGCCAGGCTTCGTTACAAGATAGAAAGATGTCATGAAGGGACATAAGCTCAGCTATGAAATACCAACATCTTAGTGCAGTTAGTGGACTGCAACTCAGTGCTGACTTGGGTGGATTTTTGTTTGTGCTAGATCAGAGAAAATTCTTGTGCTTGACAGTAGCCTGCATGCAGAGTCTGCGCTGCAGCGTGATAGCTTGTAACCTTGACCCAAGGTCTCTGTCAATGTGAGTGAAGGTTTCTTGTGGCATTGGACAGAGAAAGCAGGTGCCTCTGGGCTGTGCGTATTGTTAAAGGGAGTGAACTGGTCTTGATTCTCCACTAACTTCTGGCATAGTCTACATCGGGCTTCTCCTTTTAATTCTCTTAATTTTTAACTTGCATCCAAATTCCAGCTGATGAACAATAATCCCAAGTTAACCACTACTGGGAAAAAATAGGAACTGGATTTCAGTTAAGAGGTGCTCAGAAGATGACAAAGACACATGGCTTCTTTAAGCACAGTGTTGAAATTGGTTTGCAACTGGCAGTTTTGTATTTTGTTTGTAAGCACTGTGGCAAAGAGTAAACCTTTTACTTAAGAATTTAAAATAGGTTACTTAAGAAGACTTCTTGCTTGCTTTCTTTATAAACATTTTTCTGCTCTTTTTTAGACATGGACCGTGATTATGGGCATGGAGGCTATGGTGGCCCACGATCCATGGACTCTTACCTTAACCAATCCTATGGGATGGAGAGTCATGGAGGTGGAGGCGGAGGAGGTGGTGGTGGTGGTAACAGGTAAAATAATCCTTCAGTTGTCCAAAGAATTGATCAAATCCTATTGAAGTTTAAATCGTTCTGTCTTCTAACTTAAGTGTTCCTGAGGCATGTTGTTATGATTTTGTATGAACGCTTTTGTTCCGAGTCTTCATGTTTGATGAATACTGGAAAATACTAAACTGTAAGAGCTAGATTCTTGTAATAATCAGCATTTTTGTAGACAAGTTGGACAGTGAAACAATGCGTCTTTGAATGAAAATGGAAAAAGTTCTATTTTTCAGTAATGGCTAGCGATCTGTAGCTGATTGGCCTGACGTACCATTTCTGACATAGCAGACTAGACCTAACTGGTTTAGTGCCTTGGACTGAATCTGTCAACATTCCGTTTTCAAGGAACATTTAGGGTATGTGTTCTTTGGTTTGAGTGTGTAGTGCTCAAATGATCTTGGTATTGAATCTGAAAGTCATGTCCAGATTATTTCATTGGCAGGTACTGATTACACTCAAAACTATCTGCATGTTCTGGGCTGCTTTGTAAGATGGATTGGTCTAAAATAAAATTCTGATGTAGTGATCTTAAAGTTGTGTATTTAATACTAGGATACTATTACTGTTGCTCTTTCAGATAAAAACAGTAGGGAGCAGCTGATTTGATTTAGGTCTTAATATCGTATTCAAAGAAGCATGCTTTTCAGAGTAGTGATTCTATCTTGGAGGAAATAAAATGCGAAGAAAACTTAGATAATCTGATGGTTTTCTTGTGTGCGCCCTTGAATTCTTGTCTGCTGTAACCAGACTACTGTAGGATTCTTGTCTGTAGTCACTGTGATGCCACTGGGCAAGGACAGTACTAAGTAGAGAGGCTGGAGAAGTGTTGTGTTTTGCTGCATGGTTCTGTTAAACATTTTAGTGAAGTGTAATTTGTTTAATGATGAACATTTAAGATTGACTTAAAAGTCTGAGCAGAGAATCAAGAATGAGCTGTACCTACCATATAGTAATCTGCATATGATTGAAGTTGAATGACTACTTGAACACCGAAATGTCTCTTGCCATGTAACGTTAATATTGTGCATGGGTTCTTTCTGTAGATAGTGTCACTTTCTGTGTAGCTTTGGGTCTTCTGAGACTAACATATTTTAAAATGAAGCATTCAGTTTACTGTAGATACAGTTAGTAATCAGAATCTGACAGTGCATATTTTATCAGTCAAGGTGTTGTCTTTCGCAACTCCTGCTGAATCGCCCTATTATAACCCTGCAGGGACACTAATGTGTTTCCCTTCCAAGTGGTTACAAATATTGATGATTTCTAGCCTGACCAACACCTTATCCCCCTCAGGCAAAGCAAACTCTTGGTAAATAACTACAGATTTCAGCTCCTTGTTACTCTACTCTGAAATTCCAAGGACTGTTTTCATGTCCACTGTGCATGCATTGGGTAGACTTTCAAAATCCTGAGTTGCTAGACTTAATGGTCTGCAAGTGAAAGATGGATACGCTGAAGGTCATGAACTCTTTGATTGGGAGACTGAATTTTACAGGGAAGAAAATTTCCAAAAAGTTAAAATATGAATGGAAGAGCACATGTATTTTTCCTTTAAAATTAGAACTGTAGGGTGTTTTAAGACTTGCAACAGTATCACTAAAAATACATTTCTAATTTTTTTCCTCAGTTCAGAACTAAGCCGCCTTTTAACTGCTGTTTAACTGTTAGAATGTGAGGGCATGATTTTGAAGAAAGGAGAATTTGACTAGCCTATGAATGTCTGCAGGTGATTATTTTCGTGAGACTAGGGCTGGGCTCTAATAATGTTTTAGTAAATAAATGTTGCTGAAAAATTTAAGTAAACAAAGTTCAGGCATACTGAACTTTAGAATTGTTGGTAGCAAAAATGGCTCAGATAGGTTTCTATCTGGTCATAGTGTGATTTGCCCAGCCCTAATCAAGATTAAATAATAACACAACTGTACGGACCAGTATAGTAATAAATTGATTTTAGCTGATAAATGTCAACTGATAACTTGTCTTTTGAAATGTATAACATTAGTAAGCTTACTTTTTTTTCTCCTCACTGTGCAACTTTTCCAGGTTTGGACCTTATGAGTCTTACGACTCCGGGTCTTCTCTGGGTGGGCGAGATCTGTACAGATCTGGCTATGGTTATAATGAACCCGAACAAAGCCGCTTCGGAGGTAGTTATGGTGGTCGATTTGACAACTCCTACCGGAATAGCCTTGACTCTTTCGGAGGTAGAAACCAGGGCGGGTCTAGCTGGGAAGCACCTTACTCCCGTTCAAAATTGAGGCCTGGGTTTATGGAGGACAGAGGAAGAGAGAGTTACTCTTCCTACAGCAGTTTTTCTTCACCCCATATGAAGCCTGCACCTGTAGGCTCTCGGGGGAGAGGAACGCCTGCTTATCCTGAAAGTGGATTTGGAAGCAGAAACTATGATGCTTTTGGAGGACCATCAACAGGCAGAGGCCGAGGCCGAGGAGTAAGTACAGAATCTTTTCAGATTCTTTTCACTAGACACTCTTTTAAACCCTTTCAAGACCACTGCTTTAAAATGAATGCACTGTTCAGTACAGTGTGGGTTTTTTGTCCAAGCAAACTATCATGGTTCACAATGTTGTTTACCCCCTTGAAGCTGTCTTCAAGTAGA
Organism: Opisthocomus hoazin; assembly: GCF_030867145.1. NCBI lineage: Eukaryota > Metazoa > Chordata > Aves > Opisthocomiformes > Opisthocomidae > Opisthocomus > Opisthocomus hoazin. The sequence continues at coordinate 18,697,391 of NC_134419.1, forward strand.
ACCCAGTCCCTCTTTCTGTTGAAAGTAATGAGTAATAGAAGACTAGTTGATAAGGTTTGTTAAATCTCTCCTTTTGTTTGAAAGGTGAAGATAAAAGTAATAGGTTTGGTCTAAAAGGGATTAAAAGGACTTGCATTTTTCCTTGTAAACACTAGCATCTTTGCTGGTGGGGAAAGTCTTGAATATTGTAAAAGTTTAATTCAAAGTCTTTTGAAGTTTTGAGTAGGTTAAAGGTGCAATGTATAAGCAAAAAGTAAAACCCAGGTTGTGAATGCTAGAGTAGTTTTTGTTTCCTGTGAAGGTAAAGTTTATCTAATTCTTTAGTATGTTGACTACATGCTTTATCAAACACCAAGTCTTCTTTTAAACTTAATTCTCACTCTGACTTGTGTATTGGAAGGGTGATGGGGAGGAAATGGCAAGGTGGGTGGTTAGCAGTAACATTAATTCTTTTTCAAAATTAAAGTGTGGTTAAAGGGGCATCATCAACCTGAAATCAGGTCCTTTCACAGAACAGAGATAAATTTCCAGATAGTGTGCCTAGTCCTGTTACTTGTATTCATTTTATTTTGAAGACTTGTGGTCTAACTCCTTTTCAGTGGATTCTTTTGCAGTGTAGGATGTAAAAACTGTATGTCCAAGAAACAGCAAAATTTAAAATAGCGTATCACAGTCTGGAGAAGTAATGCTTGATGTTAAATAAGCTAGGAGAAAAAAAAATACAACAGAATAAAAGAATCCTGACAGAAGTGCGAACTTTAAGTTGATGGTGTCCCTTTATCTTGGTTTTATAATCCCGATTCTGATTATGTTTTTTTTAAGCACGAAGAGTACAGTGAACACTTTTCTGCCTGTGCCGCTAGGTGTAACTTACCTCTTAAAATTCTTAAGCGTACCATATTTCTTTGGAAAGCAATTCTTTAGTATTAAACCATACAACTCGTCTGTAGCTGGAAGTGTAGAGGAAGATTATTTTTTACTGGGTCTTTTCAATGCCTGATTGTGTGGTGATTTTGTTTCAGAAAGTCTACTTTGCAACATTCTTGAGTGCTATAGTTGCCCTATTCAAATTTTAGCTCAGATTTGCACATGGCTGCTAGCTAGAATGTAGCATGGTATGAGAAATGGATTCTAATCTTTGTTTCTCTGCTTGCGAAGCTGAAAGTGTTAAGTTCTTAAGCTTGGATGCCATCCTTTCAGAACTCATGTAGATCTGAAAGTTTTGTGCAGTTACAACCAAGTAGCCTTATTTCTTTTTTGTTTTGTTTTTGAAATTTATCTTTTTATTCTTCTATGTAATAAAGGAGAATGTAAAGGCTAAACTACTTACCATATGTAAAATGCATTGCACCTTTAATAGATAGACTGTTTAAAAAAAAGTACTTGAAATTATCCAAGTGTATACTTCATGTCAGATTTATGTATGTACAGTGTAAATGTACATGCTAGGCAGTTCTATCTCAACTGAATAAATTAACATGGAAATCTTGTGCATGGACTTTCAATTAAGAAAAGTGCCTGTTCTGGTACATTCTGTCTGTCATTTAAAATTTGCTGAAAAAACAAAGTAATACTTTTCACAAAGTATGCTGAAGTTATTTGTGTATTCTTTTAATTTTGATAGTGTAATACTAATTCTTTTCTCATGGCAATACAAATATTTCTGCTTATCCAAGTCACCCATCCAGTCAGTGGGCTCTCTTCTGCCCTTTATTAATCAGACATTCGAGTTAATATTAAAAGTATGTTAGAGCTTTTGAAAATACTGCAGCTACCTAAATTCTCCCTCTTCAGATTACTCATTTATTCCATACCTTCAGAGAGGTATCTTTCATAACAAGTATCCACAAATGTACAGCGTTTTAGAAATAATAGAAAGGTTTAGTCTTTCAACTGAATTTTCATTCCTATTGCTGCCATGTTTTTGAATCACTCCCCCCAGGCCCAACTTTCAAATTCTGAAGCTGTTGAATTCAGTGGAAAGATAAGTAAAAGAAAGAATGAGCTTCCTTCAATTAATTGCTGTTCCACACTGGACAATCTTCTTGACTCAGTTTTTAAATCACTGCGAATCATGTGGCAGAAAGAAGCTTGCCTTTTTTTTTTTAAAAAAAAAAAGAAACAAACAAAAAACAACAAAAAATATCCTCCTGACTAAATTTTCAACACCTGGGTTGGTTAGCGCATTTTTTTCCCAGAGGGAGAAGTCATTCATCATCTAGAGAATCTGAAGAGAGGAGCCAAGATGCTAGACTGAGATGCGAACTCTGATAGACATGTTCATTGCCTGGACAATGGTTCTGAATAAGCAGAAACACAGTTGATACATATGTATTAATTCTACTGGACGAACACCCACAAAGCCATTGCACAACACAACATCAAAGCAGGAGCTTAAGTTTCCCATGCATTTTGCTCTAGAATGCAGAGTTTACTTAGTTCACAGTTTTATTGTACCAAGTAATTGTTTTATTTCTGTTGATTTCGTATACTAATACTTTTCTCTTGATGTCACAAATTTTCAGCATATGGGAGACTTTGGAGGAATGCACAGACCTGGAATTGTTGTTGACTATCATAACAAACCCAGTCCTGCAGCAGTTGCTGCAAGAGGAATAAAAAGAAAAATGATACCACAGCCGTATAACAAACCTGGTGGGACATTTATCAAGAAACCCAAAATGACAAAACCTATTTTGAAGCTGAGCCAGAAAAAATCACCTAGTAAGTAACAAGTGCCAAAATTCTTAAGTTAAAATTACTATTTTTTTAATTCATTAGGAGTTATTTAGTTTTAATATTCAGAAATAAGGCTGTATGTGCTGTTTTGTAGTTTTTCATTTTCTACCTTTGAAGTACTCTACAACAGATTTTATGAATTTACTCTTTTAGCTCTTCTACTGCAAAGATAAATTGCTGAATGAAACTGAATATTTCGATGTGTGGAAATAAGTACTGCTGAAGACTATTTCATTTAGACTTTATAATAATACTTCCTGGAGGCAAGGAATTTTCAGCCCTGAAAATAATTTCAGATCTCAGGTTGCCTTAAGTGACAGTGCCTAACAAATATTAAAATTTGCCCTTGCACGAGCTGGGCACTGCTGCCCAGATACTTTAATGGGTAGGAAAAGTAGTCCATCAGCTGCAATGCGACTAAAATAGAGCATAAGGTGTGGGTGAAGAGGAGAGGGAAAGGGAGGCAAACTGAGAAAACAGTACAAATTGTTACACGATAATTTCTGAAAGGTAGAGAGAGGTTGCTCCTGCTTGTAAATGAAATTCTGTAATGAAGAGAAGAACTGGAAATACGATGGATAAACTGGAAATAGAAATTGCAAAGTATTGGTGCTTGGTTTGTTTAGCTCCCCTAAATATGTCCTACAAATCTAATATTGATATTGCAGGCAAAGCTGGAGAAAAATCTTCACTAATGAGATATGACTAAATTACTTGCTTTGAGGGAATGTAAACTTGAGTATTAAATATTATGAACAGCATGTACAGCAGTCAAATTCTAGTTTTTTGTGTTTGTGATCTCAGTAATCTGGATCTGCAGTGTTTTGTGTAGTTTAGTTTCACATCAAACCTGAAAGATGCTTGAAGTTGCTTTTAGCTCAAAGCTAAATGCACAGACTTGACAAACTTCCACATGAAAGTTTTAGTTTTGTAGTTCTAGTTACGGTGTATTACGAAACTGTTACTTTAACTTGAAGAGTACTGTGAAAATATCAGGCATTGGGGGTATAGAACACATTCCTCTGTCTTTTGTATAGGGAATGTTATTGCTGGACTCACCAGCTTTGTGATAAAATGGGACTATAAAATACACATCTGGGTATATCAAAGATTTTCATATCAAAGATCTCCCTCTTAGCTGTTCTTTCAGTACTTTTGTAGGTTCTCCTTTTCTAAACTGCGTTCAAACAGCACTACTAGTTTATTACCTGTTGTTCTCCCTCACTGATTTCCACAATCTGAGCACCAATGTACTACATAATACTGAATTTACTTTAAGAAGTGCAGTAGCTAGTGCCTACTAGAATGCACTTTTAATTAGCCTGTCCTGTGGCTCAGAGATTGGGAGGGAAGAAACTATTGGGTGGCTTAACACAATTTTCTGAAACTTGAACTGAAAGGTGCTCTAAGTAGTATTGTGTAATTGAAAACTAAAACGTGGGTAACAACTAACAGAAAATTGGATGCAACTGGTGTACGATATATGTATGAAAGTATCTCTCAAAATCATACTGTCCTTTCAGTCTTGACTTCGTTGTTTTGTGGAGTTAAATATATGTTGGGGTTGATGTAGCCTGAGAGTTAGCATGAACAGGCCGCTTAAGCAAAACAGTTAGCATAACTGAACAGGCCACTGGAAAGGACAGCTAAGAATAACAATTGAGAAAGTTCTGATAGTGCACATGATGTGGGTTAGCAAAAACAAGATGTGTTCAAGGACGTGGAGGCGGCCTGTTGCTATTGGCGTTAGTGCATAGTTACCAATCATAAGGGAATATGGGGTGCGTGAACAGCATGTGATTTATGTCTATAGCCTATCTGAATAAGCGCGATCACATGTACAGATATGGAAAAATGTATCTAACCACGCAAGCAGACCAATAAATTGGAATCAACTGTGCATTGCATCAATGTGTGAGAGTCATTCCTGTCCCTGCATGGATGCTGAAACTCAGCAGATATGTGTGACTCTTCTGGAAGACTGTTTAGGTTATATTCCTAAGGCTAACTATTTTACTTTTAGTATTATTACTCGGATATGATAAATTCTAGATGTAGACTGTCCTAGCTGCATAAAAAGCTGGGTTTTTTTTCTAAATATCTTAAATGATTTGACAGTGACAACACTTTTTGCGTGATTTATTTCTTCATTTTATATTTACAGACATGAAGACATCTTTCCAGGACTCTACTATAGAGGTAAAGATTCCCAGAATTGCAAAATATTTGTGATTCTTTCAGAAGTTTGCACAATATACCTTAATATGAATAATTATTAAGCTAGAGTTATAAAAATTAAGCACATAACTATAGAAGTTTCTTTGAGTATTTTTTTTTTCACCTTATCTAAAACTGTCTGATTTTGGTGGCAGTCTGAAATCCTTACTGATTTCAAATGAAAGGTATAGCTTGTGTGAATAGCTTGGAAAATTAATTTTTAGTGTATTTATAGATCCTGCCTATTTTTGTAATGCACAGAGAGCTGTCATGTGAACACCTCTCATGTAGTCATGGGTAGTTAGCTTGTATTCATACACCTGTGACCTGCTTGGATGGGTGAGAAATTAAGTACAAAATGACAGGGAAATTAGTAAACAGCAATGGGGAAGAATGGGTAAGACAGAAGACACATCAAGGAGACAGGATAAATAAAAAAAGAACCAGTGTTAACAGGTGTTCTCTGGTAGGGTACAAGGATTGTTTCCCACCTACAGAAAGAGAAGTTGCAACAATAAGTAAGAATGTGATTAGTAAGCTAAGCAAGTGTATATATATCCTGGTTCCGCGTTGAAAGACTGGAGTGCTGTTTTCCTTATTTTTGAGTGGAGGTGTTAACGTATTCTCAAGTAAGTATTTAGAAGTCTGAATTGGAAGTCGGAATATTTATGTAGAAGACAGAATATTGATTGTGAAACTAATTCACAAAGACTTGAAGACATTAAGGAGAAATGCATAGCTTGAAGTGTTTGTACACTGGGTCTAACTAGATACTTAATTCACTTTCTTCCATGGTCATATTTGATAAAAACAGCAAGTAACCGATTATTGGAAATAAAGTAATTTGCACTGTCTCTTTCTGGATTTGCAATGGCATTGTTTTGTTGGTTGTTTTCTTACAAAATTTGTGGATTTGACGTTATTAGGAAATTGAAGTGGACACAAGTGGTGCAGTTGTTATATATGAAGACTTCACAAGAGATGCTTATGATCTTGGATATCAGACTTTTGGAGGTAAGTCACTTTGCTTTGTCAGGGTAGGTATTGTATCTGTGTGACTTTGAGTGAATAGATATAGTAAGCCTGTAATGTATGACCTCTAATAATTATTGGTAGCATGACTTTTTTGTAAATAGTTTATAAATTTCAGCCATGGAGAAGATGATTGTTTGCAACATCCATCCATCACTTGTTTTGTTCTTTACATGCTTATTACCTCTCTGCTTTCTGATCATCTCTGTATGTTGTTTGACTTGTTTTAATATTTGTGGAATAAGTGTAAATGGTCTTCTATACTTACTGCCACTCCATTGCTTAAATGTTGTCTATGCCACCAGTTCCTCACCCCTATCCTATTATTTGTCCCACTAGCTGATCAGCCTCACCCTTAAATCCTAGGTGAGTCACTTTTATAAAAGTGGATTTAGTTAACTTGGAGAGCTGCTCGCAAGAGCACGGGGTCTATTTCATGTGCAGTCATAATGAAACAGGTTAATTATTAGTTTACATAAAATCAGATGGCGTGTAGATTAATTGTAATGATTTCAAACATATACACGAAGCAATCCAATGTCGAGGCTGAAACTACTTTTTAGTCCCCTTTTCCTCGTGTGCTACCCTATTGCATATGTATTTCATTCTGATCGTAAGAAGTGCTGGAAATGTGCAGCCAACTGATTAGAGTTCTTTTCTTGAAATAGTAGTCAGTTGTCTTTTTTTTTAATTACATGGTTTTTTTCAATTTTTAAAAGTTTGCGTAAGTGCACTGAAAGAAAGTGGGAGCCCCACGGGGGAGTCCCAGTTATATGTAGATTCCAGCTTCCATTCTCCAGTTTGTAATGGGATGGGCACTTGAATTTGTGAGCTTGAGGGGTAAGATATAGGGTGTTTCACTCCACAGGATGTTACACTAGATTATTTTTACAGCAGCAAAACAAGTGATCTTTTGCAAATTTCCGGGGTGGGTGGTAAGGCACCAAGTGAAGTTTAAATCCTGACATCAGTAATGAGAAGTGCCTCTGTGGGTGGATGGTTGTTCTTAGTTTTCAAATTCAATTAAAAAAAATGTATTTTGAATAGGAGTTTTTCTCCTCTCCAGATCAGAGTAATTTTTGGAACTCTTTGCTACAAAAAGAAAAACCTTGGGGGTGATCAGGGATGGAATGTAAACTGTTAGTTGGTGGAAATGTTTTCAGTACTCGGTGACACTTCTAGAGCCACAGAGCTTTTTGCGAGTCTGCTTTTTTCTTTTTTTTTTTATTATGCTGCTTTACATAGCTTTCTGTTGCTGTTTGGATAGAGGCAGATTTCGTGGAGTCTGACCTCTTTGCTAAGGTTGAACTGCAATAGAAAACCAAGTGATCCTCTCTCCTGCTCTAAAACTGCTCACTGAAAAATACTCTAATTGTTTCCCTTTGTCCATAGGCTTTTAAATCAGGCATAGGAAAGGCAAACATAAATACACTTATGCAGAAAGTCAGTGTCCTTAGAAGTCTTTAATGTTGCAAAACTAATTTATGGTCATTTGTTTGTTTGCACTCACTTACATGCCGGGTCATAATGTAATGCAGTTCTTCTTTGAAGGTTTGGTTGGATTTTTGCTGTGTGGTAGGTTTCTCCACCCTCAGCTGGCTCTTTCTTCACTGGTTTATTTCTTTAGCTGGAAACCTTTAGAACATTTTCCTGTGAAATCAAGTGAAGTCTAGTGGAGAAAAATAATTAAGCTGTTGAAGTTCAGGTTGGGTACCATGCCTTTATGAAATACTGCGTTGTCTCCTTTATGAGAACCTTTGCTTTTGGTTTTGGAAACTGCCTGCTCAGCAGAAGAGAATGGCTCTAGATAGTTTCTTTTTATGTACGGGGATGGTAGCAATGGTGCTCTAAAACCATGGAGAGTTTTAAATAATACGTTTCTGCCCATGCACCTCCAGTGCCCTTTCCTGGTCACTTACTTGAAGAAGCCTTTAATACCTAGGCACAGCAGGGTAGCAGGGTTTGCTTTAACTCTGAATTTTCTTACTTTTGTGAGTGTAATCTAGAGCGTAACCCCATAAGTACTAAGTTGCATTGTTGGAAGGAAATGTTTAAATTGGTGTCTTTAGAGGAGGAAAACAAAGCAAAACTTCTATGGCATTTAAATAAGCCATTGGACTACTTTGGTCTAAGGTTTCTCTCTGCATTTTGAGGTGTCTGTGGACTAGATGGGGAAGACAGATACTTTTACTGGGGTGTGATGCGTTTGGTTTTTTTGGGGGGAGGGGATGGGAGGGGAACGTAATGTTTTAAAATCCTTCTACTGTATGTTAAGATGGCAAAGGAGAAGTTAAAAGTGAGGAAGAAGAAAAGCGGCGAATTGAGGCCAGAAGAGAGAAGCAAAGGCGTAGAAGGGAAAAAAACAGTGAAAAATACGGTGATGGATACAGGTTTGTGTTACAACTTCTGTCTTGTGTTTTTCTTCCCCTTTATCCTTCAGTGAGAATATGTTGTCTTTCCTGAAAGACCCTTTGGACTGATTTTAGGAAAACGAAATGCAATGGAGAAAGGAGCTAAAAAACCTCCACCCACTAAGCCCCCCACCCCCAAAACAAAAGTAAAAAACCGAAACAAACAAAAAACCATCAAACCAGAACTCAGCACCCAAATCTTGTGACTTCAGAAGACTGGGTGTTTCACTGAACCTCTGCTGTATCAGAAAATACACCATTTCCTAACCCCTTTTTCCCCACAGGTGCATCAGTCCATACTTGAGAAGCAGCTTAGAATCATACTGCTTTGAAGTATATATTTTAGTTAAATACTATATTCATACTGACATAAGCTGTTAGAAATTGACTTTATTCTAGTTTTATATGTATGGTGAGCTGTGTTGTAGCAAAAACAAGAAGATAGTTCTGTAACTTTTTTTAGTCTTGCCACAGCCAGGTGGTCTGATGGCCAGCACTGTGCAAAACTGCTCGATATCAGTGCAGTATATGATCTGTGCCTTTTCTTCATTGTACTGAGGAGGCCATATTTCCTTCTAAAGATTATATAGTTTTTGTATAGAAAATGAACTTCAAATGAATTCTTTTGACTGTGTAGTTAGGAAGTCATGGACTGGCTTGACTGCGAGAAGTACTACAAAAGGTAACACAGACTTAGAGAGCTGTGATAGATACACTCACAGAATGATACAGCTTTTAAATGGCTACCTTCTGATTTCATCAGTTTTAATCTTTTGCATAGGTAATTCCTTACTCTGAGACTGGCCTGGTTTATATTTGGCTCTTCTAGCAGTTACCCTTCGTAATACTGGAGGTTTTTTCTTTCTTTTTTTTTCTTTCCACTTAGGCTTCTTTAAAGAATGCTTTTTCAATTCCTTTCCTGATTAGGTTTGTCAGGTCCTCATAGTTCTGAGGAGAGAGGGTAGAATCTTTCTTTAATAGTAATATATTTAATGTATTTCTCTTGATAGAATGGCATTTACTTGCTCATTTTGCAAATTTCGAACATTTGAAGAAAAAGAAATCGAGTCACATCTGGAGAGTGCAGCTCACCAGGAAACATTGGATCATATCCAGAAACAAACCAAATTTGACAAAGTAGTAATGGAATTTCTTCATGTAAGACAACTGTTTTTTGATCTATGTAATACGTTTACAATAGAATGTACTTGCAATTTACGATTTAACTTCAAAATATGCTTAATTCATTGTTACTCTTTTTGCAGATGACTTTTGGTACAGCACGTATTACTAAAAGTTGAAGCAAATTCAGTGTCTGTAGAGCAGTGTTACTTTTAAGCGTAGTGCCTTAAGTAACAGCAATTAATTGCGATTTAGTAGAGAGCTATTCTGAGTGTTACTTTAAGTATAGGTTCCTATTGGAATATGAACAATCATACACCGAATGTGTTACAGTTTTTTTTCCTGATCCTCTGTAGGAGTGTATGGTGAATAAATTCAAGAAGACAGCTATGCGTAAGCAACAGACAAGTAACCAAACGGAAAATGCTCAAGCTGCAGAAAAAGATATAATGGAAGGTGAGTAATGCTTTTTATGTGAAAGTGCATACTGTGGAGCTCGACTTACCCTTTTCTCCTTCCATTCTTCCTCAAATTTGATAAAAGTCTTTGGATTAAAATGATTCGTTTCTGCACCTTTTCTGTACCTGGTTGAGATTCCTTGCTTCATTTCTGATATAATGCAGGATGTAGGCACAGTGGGAGATAGCAAACTTGTTTATGTTTGTTTGTTATGCAGGTAGCCTTGTCAGAAAGTAAGACAACGTGGTGCTAGGTACTTGACAAACAGAATTATGTTTCTGTCCTCAAAGGAAGACTTTGCCACAGTGTTGTTCAGTGTAATGCATGAGGAGTGGCAACAGGTGGATGCAGACAGATTGAAAGAACGCATGTAATAAAGCAGTAAGGTGATAATCACAGAATCACAGAATGTTAGGGGTTGGAAGGGACCTCTGTGGGTCATCTAGTCCAACCCCCCCTGCCGAATCGGGGTCACCTAGAGAAGGCTGCACAGGACCTCATCCAAGCAAGTTTTAAGTATCTCCAGAGAAGGAGAATCCACAACCTCCCTGGGCAACCTGTTCCAGTGCTCCGTCACCCTCAGAGGGAAGAAGTTCTTCCTCATGTTCAGGTGGAACTTCCTATGCTTTAGTTTGTGCCCGTTGCCCCTTGTCCTGTTGCTGGACACCGCTGAAAAGAGTCTGGCCCCATCCTCTTGACACCCACCCTTAAGATATGTATGGGCATTTATAAGGTCCCCTCTCAGCCTTCTCTTCTTCAGGCTGAACAAGCCCAGCTCCCTCAGCCTTTCCTCATAGGAGAGATGCTCCAGTCCCCTAATCATCTTTGTAGCCCTCCGCTGGACTCTCTCCAGTAGTGCCTCATCTTTCTTGAAGTGGGGAGCCCAGAACTGGACACAGTACTCCAGATGGGGCCTCACTAGGGCAGAGAGAGGGGGAGGAGAATGTCCCTTGACCTGCTGGCCACACTCTTCTTAATGCCCCCCAGGATACTGTTGGCCTTCTTGGCAACCAGGGCACGCTGCTGGCTCATGGCTAACTTGTTGTCCACCAGCACACCCAGTCCCTCTCAGCAGAGCTGCTCTCCAGCAGGTACCCCCCAAGCCTGTACTGGTGCATGGAGTTGTTCCTCCCCAGGTGCAGGATCCTGCACTTGCCCTTGTTGAATTTCATCAGGTTCCTCTCTGCCTAACTCTCCAGCCTGTCCAGGTCTTGCTGAATGGCAGCACAGCCTTCTGGTGTATCAGCCACTCCTCCCAGTTTTGTGTCATCAGCAGACTTGCTGGAGATACACTATATTGCTTCATCCCGGTTACTGATGAAGAAGTTGAACAAGACTGGGCCGAGTACTGACCCCTGGCCTCCAACTAGACTCGATGCTGCTGCTGACAACCCTCTGAGTTCTGCCATTCAGCCAGTTCTCAATCCACCTCACTGACCACTCACCCAGCCCATACTTCCTGAGCTTCCCTAGGAGGATGTTATGGGAGACAGTGTCGAAAGCCTTGCTGAAGTCAAGGTAGACAACATCCACTGCTCTCCCCTCATCTACCCAGCCAGTCATGCCGTCGTAGAAAGCTGTCAGATTGGTCAAGCATGATTTCCCCGTGGTGAATCCGTGTTGACTACTCTTGATAACCTTCTTTTCCTCCACTTGCTTGATGATGACCTCTAGAATGAGTTGCTCCATCATCTTTCCTGGGGTGGAGGTGAGGCTGACCAGCCTGTAGTTCCCTGGGTCCTCCTCCTTGCCCTTTTTGAAGATTGGAGTGACATTGGTCAAACGTGGTGGAGACGATCTGGGTAATATAAGTGGGATAGTTGCAGTGGTTTTGAGGGACACTGACAAAAGGAGGAGTTTTGAGCACTTTCTTGGCTACCCAGGATGCGTCTTGGTCTGAATGCTTTCCGCTTGGATGCACTGTAGGCAGTTTTCTAGAGCAATTTGTGAGTCCCACCCTTGCTGTGCCATATCCTTCCACTTTGTCCTTTGCTAGAGGGATTTCATAAGATGTGCTCGAGCTGGAGGGGACATCTTTTGAGTACCTTTGCTTTAGGCAACAACTATATTTGAATATTACCTTAATTCGAATTTCAATGCTAAAAGCTACTTGAAAACGGATATAGGTGACACCTTAACGATCTCCCAGATTCTTTTGGTGTACTTTCCTGAAGTATTGGAGGGCTTGTTTGCCTTTATGATCAGAACGCTCTGTTGGCAAGCTAATACTTAAATTGCAGGAGGAACTGGATTCATGTGCTTCTTCGTAGTCATGAGGGGAAACAAGGAAATAAATTAGTTGTTCTTATGAGGGGTAAAGTAAAGCTTTGGCGAAGCTGTGTTTGTTTCTTGTATCAAAATGTGTATTATTAAGGATCTTAATTATTGTTGATTTTAAATAGATAGGATTTTTATGCATTAAACCGTTCAGTTTGGTTGTTGTATCATTTTTATCTCGCTCTGTTTAGGCAGGTAGGTGTTCATATGTTAAACTCAGACAGCAAACATAATTGCCTGGGTCTTTATATATAGTCTGTGAGAGGAGGAGTTGGAGTATCCAGGTGAAAAACCCTCCTTCAACATTGGCTTCAGAGAGCCTAATTTTGATGCCTGAATTTGGGTGAATGCTCACCCGTGGGCTTAATTTGACATGTTTAACAACTGAGAGCTCTAATGTTCTGGTATTGTTGTCCCTGCCTGACATCAGTATAAAACAACCAATCCCCTCTTCCGCTTCCCTGGAGTGACACATTTTGTGTTAATGATTTGTTGCATCTTCTTTGGCAGGTGTTACTGCTGACGACCATATGATGAAAGTTGAGACTGTTCACTGCAGTGCTTGCAGTGTGTATGTTCCTGCGTTACACAGTTCTGTTCAGCAGCACTTAAAATCTCCTGATCATACAAAAGGAAAACAAGTAAGATATGTCATGTTATTAAAAAAAAGAAGGCAAGCATAATCAAATAGTATGTGAGAAGTGTTATGGTACTTGGTGCAAGTAATTTCTAAGTTCTTGTTATATTACTTGTTTGCTAGAATGTCCTTGTTACACTTTGTAGATGTAGTGTCTCATGGAGTAGCCAGTGCTTAAGCATCCCCAGTTAATGAAATGTGTGTGTAGTAGCTGATAGTAACAAGTCTTGAGAAGGTTACTAGGAATGACTTTTTTATTTTATGGGAATGTTTTTTACTGCCATTAAGTATTGGAAAGATATTGTTATTCAGATTGCAAAACATAATACATATGTTTCCAGCAAGATAACAGACCTGGTCCTTTTTTTTGTTTCTTTGTTTTTTTTTCTTGGCTATTATCTTTTTAATTGGATGAAAAGTGAGAGCAGTTTAGAATTAGCAGTAGTATGGTATTGGTCCCTGTTACAACTTACAATGATACACTTTTAAGATCAGTAGAAGTACTGAAAGAGTAACATGAGCAGAAGAAGTCACAGTTGTCATAGTAATCAAGATTGCCAAAGTAATGTTTTGTTTATGTATGAGCTTCTGTGACTAGACTATGGAATATCATAGAATCACAGAGTGGTTTTAGTTGGAAGGAACCTTTGAAGGTCCTGCTCGCTGGGGGGGGGGGGTTGGACGAGATGGCCATCTTCAACAATGTGTTAGGCTGTGATGGCAAAGCATGAATGTTGTATGTAAATGAGAACAGGTAGCTGTGGTTGCAGACAGGTACATAGTTGTGGTTCATAATATAAGCAAGAGGTGAGTATATCTTTTGATCAAGCTAAAGCAACAAACTATAAACACTACCAAACTTAATTGAGATTAATATGTGATTTGGACTTAACCGCTAAGAATGAGCGTCTCTCATCCCACTCAGTGGGTGGGGGCAGGGTGAGCTTTTCAGTTCTCTGTGGTACGCAGGAGTCACAACAGTGACTTTCAAGTGACAGTGACTTACTTTTAAGGCTCAACTGCAAACAAAGCTTTACTTGGAATTCAGTGGAATTATGAAAGATGGTAACTTCACAACTTCATAACAGTACTTTTAGTGCAGTGGGGTTAGAATGGGTATTGATTTGGCAAAACTTGCAACAAACTACAAAATATAGCAGATTGACAGACTTACAACATTACTCTTACATACCTAGAAAGTCAGAGATCAAGAAAGAGAGGAAAATAAAAGGAAAAATAAGAGAAAAGATATCGCCACACTTGGATCCAGTGACGGTCTCTGCTGGTGGTCGGGGTACTCCAGTGGTGGGCGTGTGCCAAGGAGCTTGCCCACTCTCCTTTTAATTTACTTCAGGGTTGCGCGAGACTGGGTGCTCGGTAGTTTCCCTCAAATGAAACACACTTTGGCTAACATTCGGTAATCATTTCGAGCAACAGTTATCAGTACTTTTACAGTTATGCTGAATCACTCTCTTTCCGCTTTGGTCCTTACATGTCTCGTCTCCGTTTCAAGTTACACCAACCTCCCTTTTTACTGTGCATGTTTGATGAATAAGAGTCTTTGCTTGGGCTGGGGTCTCCAGTTCAGGGGCTGTGATTTTTAGTATTACAGTGAGGGTAGTTCAACTAGGGGTACATGAATTCTCAGTTCTGCTGCCAAATTTGCAGCATACATAAAACATTCTGATTAACTGTCCTTCCCAAGGTCCAGTTGCTCTAGCAGATTCTCAGTTACAGATACTGAGTGTTTGTTCTTCTGGCAGGGGGTGACTCAGTGTCCTTGGTTGAGCAGGTCTGTAACCGTGAGATGTTCCTTATCTGGAACACTGCCTACTATTCAACAACAATTAATCAGCAAAGTTTCAGAGTTTGCTTAATTTGAGGGTCTCTGTCTCTTTCTCAAGACGAAAATTTGAGACAATTGTTCACTTTGATCGGGGTCTTACAGAGCATTGTATGCTGCAGTATGTTCATCATTTTTCATACAGAAATTGACCATGAATTCAAATTTGTGTGACAATTGTAAGAGTGTATAATTATTCACTGTAAAACCTGTTTCCTAGGCCTACAGAGAACAAATAAAAAGAGAGAGTGTTCTTACTGCCACCAGTATCTTGAATAATCCTATAGTCAAGGCACGATACGAGCTGTATGTGAAGGTAAGATGCAAATGGAAAGATAAGTCATCTGTAATGTTTACTATACCACTATTTCCTCTATATTGATGGAGTTTAACCTCAGTGCTCTGTCTTCTGTTTCTGCCCTCTAGGTAGCTCACAGATTGAGTATACTTTTAATGTATTTTCCCAGTCTTAGGTTGTTGTCTCAGATAACTTTGTTTTGCAGAAAAAATTACCATCTTCAGATTCACTAGTTTTTGGTTTTGGTTTACCATTTCTGCGTATATCTAGTCAATTTTTAATTAGATGCTCTTATTAAAAAAAAAAACAAAACAACTTTAGGAAAGCATCAGCAATGTCTTTAACTCTATACGTAGTACTAACTGTAGAGCACAAAACGCTTTACAAATGAGTCAGTTTTATGTTTTGAAGCAAAGGCTCCAGCGTGTGGCGTTGTACTAAAGCACAGTGCGCAGACTACTTGGCTACTTCTTATTTAATAGAATTCCTAGGATTCATTGTGGCATACAAAAAATGGAAGCTTATAACTAGTTGTCCTGATCAGAGACTTTAAAAGGTATGGCAGCCTGTGTTGCAGATATGTGGCTTGAGACACCTATGTGAATTCATTTTGACAAAATATGGTGGGTTTTTTTTTCTGGGCCAGCGAAGTGACTTTTTCTGTAGTACCATTGTTAGCTATTTCTTGTAGTTACTTTGAATTGGTTTATAATTTTGCCTTTGTCCAAACAATAGACTCTTTCAGACAAAGTGACAGTGTGTTGTAGAAATATGACATGGTATGAGCCAAAGCAGAAGTTAATTGTGATTTAAAATGTCAAATTAGTCATGTCCTGAAAAATTGTGTATGGTTGGGTGTGTGACTCAGTTTCAGACAACTGTTCTCACCTGTTAAGAAGAGGTAGCAAATGACCAAATACCACAGCCTGGAATGTCTGCATGCATTTCCAGCCATCTCTTCCAGAGTTCCTCATGGCCTGGTGTGTGTGTGCATTGTTGGTCCAGCCCTCTTGGGGGGGACTGGTAAAAAGGGGAAATGGAAACTTGCCAGTCATCAGTTGAAAAACTGAGGAAGATAAAATTTGCAAGGTTGTCTTCACAAGGAGACCACTGAAGTTTTCAGAATGCCTAGCCACTGGTATTTCCCTGGGGTGGATTGATCATAATACACTTTCAGCAGCACCTGCTCAGTGGGATGTATGTGGCTTCTGGTTATGCAGATCGCTCTCACCCTTACCCAAATATATAATCAACTTCAGACTGAACGAGTCCAGTTTTATTCTACAGCATGTGATGAATCAAAACCATGCGATGCATGCATTTGATGCCTGCAGTCCACTAGGAGAGTAGGAAATCCTTGTTACAGCTGAAAGTAGCTTGCCTTGAGATGAAGGGCAGAGTGGCTTGGAGAAACACCGCACCTCCCAACCAAAACGCAAATCCAGTATTGCGTTGGAAAGTCTTGTCTATCCTGCATATGCTGTGTGGATGGAGGAAATTCAGAGCAGGAAAGACCTGTGAGGCTCGTGCATAGATTTGTACAGAGTCGCAAAGGCAGGTCATCAGCATCACAAATGCCTTTGACAAAAGGCATTCTTTTGAGTAAAATTTCATTCTATCTATAACTTTTTCCTCTACCCAGCGCTTAATGGTAAATCTCTTTTGCCATTTGATTTAATCTTCTCTCCAGCTAGAGACTGGTCGCAGGTTGTTTGCTGTATGTGCAAAAGGAAAGAAAGCAAATAGATGCATCCATTGTAAACAGACTTACAGCTTCAAGTGTGTTGTTCTACAAACACTTACTTTGATTTTTCTTTAACTAAATATTTCTAGTTTGCACTGTGAAAAGGAAAGCAAAAACTATTTTTTTTGGCTGTAAACATTTTCAAATAGTTTCATATTTAACCATTTAATTCTGAAGTTGGTTTTAGATTTTCAAATTTCACTGCAAAAATCTTCTTTTTAAGAAATAATTGCAGACTTGCTATTATTTACCTGTACATGCTAGATAAGTACGCTTACTTGAACTTGAATCTTTCAGCTAGTTCTGTAAGCTTGGACACATCAGCTGTAGCAAAGGTTTAAAGGTTGCCTCGCCCCTGGTAATTGTCACTGAGTTAAACTTTTTTTAAATTTTTAGGTTTTTTTTAACATGGTAAAGGTGCCTGTGGTATCCACTGAAGATGGAAAGATGTATGTGGAGTTGGCCTTAGATAATCCCTTATGTGTTGTATGTGGGTTTTTTGTTTGTTTCAAGCCCTTTGCAATTAATGTCCTAGCTCCATGGAAGACAGCTTCAGTAAATTAGATGATGTGGCTTTAGAAGAGCTCCTGGTGTTTTATAAAGGCTCTGATCTTTGTTATGCTTCTGGTCAGTGACAAGAGTTATGAATGGAAAGGAGGGGGGGAAGTTCCGGATAGGGTTTGACAGCAGTTGTTAGTGTCAGAGCCAATGATGAGAGCAACAAGAATCATAACAGTGGAGAATAACATTTCTGAAAGGTGACCTTCCTAGTTTACTAATGCAGCTTCATTGGGTCTATTAGTATTGGAATAACTCTGTTGTGTACTGTTCTTCCAGTCTTCTGCTGGACCCCACTGGACTGTTAGTACAGTCATTTTGTGTATCGTGTTGTCTGTCACCAAATGCTGCTTCTATTCCCTATGCTGCTGCTTTGGAGCTGGTGTCTGCATTGTTGGAAATATCTCTATTCAGTTTCCAGAAAATTACTGTGCCAGAGCTGAGGTTTCCAGTTGTCAAAATTTACATGTGATCTTTATGATCGTAATGGTGCTGGTGACCGACCATCTTTTACAGTATTGTATTAAATTTTTTTTTTTCAATTTGTGTATTTGAAAATCCAATTCAGTGCTTAGATTAACAACATATTGTTTGCATCCTGTCCTTTGCATGTAAGGAACCTTTCAACCTTTCCTCTTAATCTCTTGTTTGATATCTTCGTCATAGGTATTTTAATCAAAGAACCTTGAAAGGATTATTTTTTACCTTGGCCATTCTTTTAAAGAGCTCTTTTTTTTTTTTTTCCCAGTGTTGGTCTTGTGCAATACATTTATAGGTTTGCAATGTACTCTTTGTATGCTTTTTTAAAAGTTCTTCATTTCTTCTTATGCTCCTACCCCCATATTGTAGAGGGGGAGGGGGAAATCCAACATAACCCACCTGCTGGCCACTCTGAAACAATCCTCATACAAGTTTTATGAAGCTGTAGAAAATCCGTTTATAATAAGGAGGAAAAAAAGACCATCTTGTTTCTCAGGCAAAAAGTTATCACTTGATGAACTCATTACTATCTCTAATTGTGGACCATTTAGAACTTCCTAGATAGAATGATGTCTGTGACTAAAAGCTGCTTGGATGTTGCTCAAGAGAAGCATCATGGAGATTGACATTTTCCATCGTTTTATCCCAGGACTGTTTGATCATGTGTATGAGTGAAGGCACTAAGGCTTCCCCCCTCCCAATCATCCCATTGCAGGCGGGCTGGTTTATGTGTGAACTAACGGCTGTGTGGTTGTTTTAGGTGCCTGGCGAGTTAAGCCACAACACCAGTTAAGCTGGCAGATTTTGGTATCTTTTTGGGTCAGGTTTGTGGGACCTGTTACAAATAGATACAGAGAGTGGTTTCTGGGGATATTTGAATCCCAAAGCTTTGGTTATAAATAACAGTTCACAGTCTTAAGCTTTCTCTGCAATTCAAATGTTCTAGAGACAAGGAACCCAAAAAATGCATCTCTTGAGAATAAACTACTTATCTGCTTGTGTTTTTATGCTCTGTAGGCATCATAAAGCCTTTCTGCAGCAGTTCAGTGGTGTGCCTGTATTCTTGTTGTCTGTGTTTTTTTTTGTTTTGCTTTTTAAAGCCTGCTGAGAAGATGGGGCCAGTGTGGCTGTCAAAATCAACTAGCATCAAAATCAGCTCTGCATGTTGTGCTGGATGTCTCTGATTCTACATCACTAGAAAAGAGTGTAGTTGTTAGGATCTTCCCCTTGAGGGCAGTAACTTTTTCCTTAGTCTGAGAACTTGAAAAGTGCATTTTTCTCTGAAAAAACAGATGGGGAAAGCAACTTAGACTTTTTTTTTTGTTGTTATTATTGTTGTATAGAGATCTGTTCAGCCAGAAGTAGTGTGCGGAATCCAGTTCTGCTAGGTTAACCAGAATCAACATGCTGTCTCCACCCGAATGAAGTGTAACAATTTTCTGTAGCTTGTACCCAAGTCAGGGACAGTCAGAAGTTCTCTGCAGGAGTGCGGAAGTACTCCTTTTAGAAGTGTGTTCTTTAGCTACAATTCATCATTCTGCCTAGCCTGGATGTGAGAGGATTTTAATCTTCGCTTTTGTATCAGATCTGTAAAAGAGCTTATAATACTCTTGTGAATCATTTACGGAGAGGGGCCATCTTTTTCTTTTGCTAGGAAACAATGCTCTCTGTAAGGCCATATGAGACTTTCAGTATACCTGCCTTCTCTCTGTGATGTCTGCTGATGAGGGTGTATTTGAAGCTAACCAGCTGGAGTATTCTTAACTCAATAATTGGCTTGTTTTCTGTCTGTCTTGAAATCCTTGTTCCTGTACCCAAGTATGATGGAAAAGGTCTGGCTGAACCCAAGGAAGATGGCACTAGAAGCTTTGTAGTCAGGAGGTCTTTCACATTTCTGTCCAAAAAGGAAAGTAGATGAGTACAGTTCTGGGGAGTTGCAGTAATCCTTACTGAATTAAGGTTTGGATGCTCAAGTCTCTTTATTTCACAATGCTTTCTTTCCATTGATGTTGGAATTGAATTGGTTTGGCCACTCACCTTTCTGTATGTTTTTTTCATGAAACGGTTTACTAAGTGAATAAATATTTTTGGTATTTCAGTGTTGGATACTATTACCTATTCAGTGAAATACTCCATGGTATTCTGTAGCCCAACAGTGCTTGACAGTAGTAGTGGATCATTTAAAAGTGCTATGAGCTTTAACTGAGATGTGGGGTTCTTTTTGTTTTCGTAGTGCTCAGATAAGCTATGATACTAGCTTTCTGTGTACTTGGCCTTTACCTATGAGAATCTACTTCTAAAAAAGCCAAGCTTAGTATTTAAACTTCTTCAAAATACTACCTTATTCACGGCATTTATGTGTGGCAGCTATGTCTTTGATTAGGCTATGAGTTAATTGGGCTCAACAGACACTACCATCTAAGTGCTGTAGGCTGGCCATTACAAAGTGTGTGCATAAAATTATCCTGGGACTTGGAAGAAAGTAGTTTCAAAGAATTCTGCTTTCTGTGGGTGACTTTTTAAAAATCTGAATTTATGATTTTTCTTGATTTTAGAAGAACAGTGAAGCCAGGTTTTTGTTTAGTGGTATTTGCTAAATGCGTTTACAGCTTTCTGATTTTTCAGTGATTTGTAGGCCGCCTGGAAGACCCTACCGGGAGAATGTAACTGAAGTAAAAATATGGATGTTTCTTCTCATAAGGAAGCAAAAAAGGACAAGGGGCCTAGCACTCAATTTTTCTTTTGGATCATGTTTTTAAAAAATCTTCTTGAAATCCTAGTCCTAGTGTAGTTACTGATGGGTGTTGTATGTTCAGATCAGACTTGTCAGGTGTTTGAACATGAAAGCAGCTTTAGTGAAGAAACTCCTCCTACTTCATGTTGTTCTTTATTGTTTATTGATTATTCTTAGTTCTTCGATATCTGAAACAAGTGAAAACTGAGGTATGTATTGTACTGAATTGTATGAAATCGAGAAAATCTGAAACTAGAATGCAAACATATTTAAAATACTGTCTGAGAAATCTGCTTGATAATGTTTCTAGATCATGGATAGAATGAGTTTCAGGCTAGTCAATGT
The DNA here is from genome assembly GCF_030867145.1 of Opisthocomus hoazin. Classification (NCBI taxonomy): domain Eukaryota; kingdom Metazoa; phylum Chordata; class Aves; order Opisthocomiformes; family Opisthocomidae; genus Opisthocomus; species Opisthocomus hoazin. Next base: position 18,718,287 of record NC_134419.1, read on the forward strand.
AATTAATTCTAGATTTCTTTTTCATTTGCTGAAGACTTTTCCTTTTTGATACAATTATTCAGAGTGAATAAGGACTGTAAATAAAAAGCAGAAGGAAACTCTTGTGTTCAGATTTGGTTTTAATTGGGCAGAAAAAGGAAGCAGCAGTAGTTCTTAATAAAAATATGCTGAAACTTAACCATGTAATTTTAATTTACTGAATGTTGAAGTTAAACTGAAGTTCGTGTGTAACATCCTTTGGCTTTTTCTCAATGGCATTTCTGCTTTCATTGAAACAGTTTATTAGGATCCCAGTTTCCAGTGTGCATGAAAATGGGGTGTTGCTACTTTTAAATCAAATCTGTTTTGATTTTTTTGAAGGAGAAAAAAACACCATTAAAAAGTTGTATAAAATACCATTGCATTGCTTAGTGGCGGCCCTTTTCGTTCACTGAAATGATGAATATTTTTTTATTTTTATGTTTGAAATAAATATCAAAGTGTTTGTTTTCAATCTTCTGCTTCAGGGTGAAAATCCTTTTGAAATTAATGATCAGGCTCAGGAGCAGCAGACGGAAGAAGAGGACAAAGCTGATGAGCCAGCTGAGGGTGAGGAAGAAGAGGAGGAAGAAGAGGAAGAAGAAACTGAAGAACAAACTGATTTCACTTTAGATCACACTGAAGATAACTAAGTGCAAGAAAATTAAAATATATTAGGAGGGGCAAAACAGCTTTTTATTTCTGCTCTAAAGTGGCTAAGACTTTTTAATAGTCTCAGATGAAGTTGTTGAAGATTCCCCACCGTATGCATGCATTCCATTCCGTGGAGAACTTGTTTGTATAATTCCTCTGTGTTTCTGATTTTGTTTAAAATGAAATTAAGACTATTTTAGTTGAGCTTTTTATAGCAAACTGACTGTTAAAGCTGATTAAAACATTGTGTTGTATATTTTTTTAAGCATCCTATTTTTTTGGTGTGTGTATTGAAAGTTGGGTATAATAATAATTTTTGGTCCAATCCGTTGAAAAGGAAGGCGGGTCTGTGGGGTAAATACATTAAATGCTGTATGGCATAAGCTTATATTTACCTCTTAGTACACAATGAGTAACTTTAAAAATTGTGCTGTTGAGTGTAGCTGTTTTGGGGACTGCATTGCACTCTGTATAATAGAGTATGTGTTACAATATGCCTTGTAGCTTTTTGTGATAAGATGTACCAGTTTGTAGCAATAAAACACTTAAGAAATGTTACTGTTCAGTGTCTGTAGTTCAGTATTTCAAGTATTTCCCCATGCTGACTACCAAATTGGTTTCAAATAAAATCTCGATATTATGATTGAAATTATTTAAAATTTGTAGTTGCATCTTAGTGACTCATTTTTATTGCAGTTTTGTAATGTATTCTGGCTCCACCTACCAGGACAGATAAACACTTTAGCCTTCATAGTGTACCTAAGGGAAGCATGCTTTCAGTATATTTATATGCTGTGCACTGTTGTCTATCTTAGAAATTATATATAAATACAGTTCCTTCTAATCTACCTTATAACTAATGAGACCTGGAAATGTCTGATTTAACTGTTTTTAAGTACAGCTAAGTAGTTTGCATCATTTTTGCCTAAATGTGATAACAGAAGTATCTGTACAACCTCTTGTGGTCATTGTGGGGAATTTTTTTCAAAATCTCGTCATATATCTAATTTGTGCACCTTTCTGTGGAGCACCTTTGTGTTAATTTATAGACACTACTGTGTACAGGTGGTATAAACAGAGAGTGGACAGGAATTAGATAGAATTAAAATACTTCTGACCTCAAATGCGAACCAATTTGCTTTGTCAATGATCTATTGTAGAATTGGGGAAAGTGTGCAATTAGTATGGGGAAATATTGGAGTTAGATATTAGGCAACCAGAAAGTCTAGTAGCAGTCAACTCCAAAGAGTGCTATATGTTGTAGTCATTTAGCTGTTGCCTTTTACTGTAGCTTGGAGAGTAGAAAATAAAACATTGTGAGCAAAGAGAGAGGAAACAGATAGGAAAGTGAGTTTGGTGCCTTGACCTCTTGTTTTCTATATGGCTCACATTTTTCCATTTAAAAAAAAAACAGCATGATGTAGACTTCATTGCTGTACCTGTAGGTGTGTTAGCTTGGAACTAGAAGTTATCATGGGTTGATAGAAAGATGTGCTAAGCCTGCAGCTGGCTGAACAGTGTTTGTTTTGGATATGTAAGCTTAAAATAACAAAGTGCTCCCTAGATCTCTCAACACTCATTCTCCTGTTCTCAATCTTAAGGCTAGGATTAAGGTTTGTATTTGCATTACTTTTAAGGTATAATCTCCCCTTCTGCCTTACAAGCTGGTCACTCAACTATTTGTGTTCTATTTGTAGGTCTTTTGCCATACAAGAGGAAGATGCTGATATCTTCCCGGACAGCTTAACAGGAACTGTATCAATGTTCTAGAAATTGACAAAAGCTTTAGCATGAGAACTTGTTTGCAGTAGTTGAGAGAATTAAGATGCTGCCCAAATTTCTGCAAGTGATGGGGCTTTTTTGTCTTTGTCTATGGCTCCTTTACTAGCTGGAGAGAATAGAGTTGCTTCTAAGCAGCTAAGATAAGCTCTTCTACCGAAGATCTCACTGCTTGATTTCCGTTGCCGTCATTTCATCCACTGTGAACCTCAGGATCTTTGATCTCTAAGCATTCTTGACTTCACTGGTAGGGTAAAATATATGATTGATTTCTTCTGTATACTGATAGTTCTCACCTATAAAGTGTGTTAAGTGATAGCTTCAACTTAGATAACAGATTGGGGGGGGCAGCTGCTTATTTTAATAGACAAAATTAACCTTTTGTGTAGGCTTAGAAGGAACTTTCAATGTCCCTTTTGCAGCTAGTGTTTCATCAAACTAAATTAATTTCCTATATCAGTAACAATGTATGGAAATAATTTTGGAAGGAGTGATGGCTTCCTGTTCCAGATGACACACATTATTGTTAAGCTGTGCCCCTGCCCCTAGTTGGTCCAAACTGAGTGGAGATGGCATTTGTTTTTCAGAATCTAAGAAACAGAGTCCACAGTTTTAGGCAGTTCTGGATGAAGGTGCCTGCTGGAATATACAGGTATATTCACACGTGCCTGCTGAGACACCTTTCCAGTTTCCTTTGCATTCACCAAAGACCAGCTATGTGCTGTTAACTTCCTGTTTGTAAGTGTTGGTTGCAGTTAACATATGCCTTTCTCTAGATCTTTTTCTAAAGAACCTTCTTGGAATGTTGACTACCCCAAGTGATACAGTTTATGAAACCACAAACAATGGGGGAGCATATTTCTATCCCCCGTCCCTAAAGACCGAATTAACTAAATGAAAGATCAATGGAAAACTGGACTTGAAATGCAGTTGTTGATGGTTCACACTCCAGATGGTGACTGGTTACTAACGGTGTTTCTTGGAGAGTCGGTTGATTGGGGAAAAGCAATTGGATGGAGTTTAGGCAGCTGGTAGGTATAAGCCCTACCCTGGAAGCAATATAGAGAGGTTTGATAAGGAATTTTGTGATTGGTAGTAAGTGGTGTCAGGTGATGTTGAGTATTTCAGGATGTTTAAAAACATCTGTTGGGGAATAAAAAAGGCTGTCCTAGATTACAGGCAAGATCTCTCTCTAATCCTGTTCCAGTGCATGAGCTGTAGCACTCTTCAGTGTCTTGAGTGGAATCAACAGAGTAGCTAAGACTGCATGGAATGTTTCAGTTGAGGATTTACTTTGCACAAGAATTGCAAGGGTTTGACTTGCACAATGATAGTAATGCTGTTTTATTTCTATTGGAAACACCTTGCTGCTTTTTTAATCTTTTACAGGGCAGTGCTTAATGGTGTGTTGGTTCACAGTAGTTGTGCTGAAGAACTGTAACTTGTCGCATGTTCTAACTACCTCTTTCTGGAGCTAGAACTTAAATCTTTTTGCTCTGAGAAATGTTTAGAAAGTATTCTGTGGTTTTTTTGTTTGTTTGTTTTTGGGCTGAACTTGCAAGGTAGTGAGTACAGTAGAAAGAATTATGGGCACTAATCCTTGCAATTTACACATACTGAGTAACTACTATATGTTTGTGTTCTTATGTGTGTTGCAGCCCAAATGCACTAGTCTTTTTGTATACAATTATTTTTTGCTACGCAGTAGAACTGTAGAATGATTAGCATCCCACATAATATTTTGGCTATGCAAAGGATTGAAATATTGAAATGAGCCTGTAGATTCTCTTGCTTTGGCTTTTCCTGCATTACTTACAGTTAAGAATAAATGAAATCAGTTTTCAGCTTGCTGAAATATGAACTATACATTTTCTTGCTGTCTTCTGCCAACACTTCTAAAAAAAAGTGAAGCTTTTCTTTAAATGCCAATCTAATCTTCCAGTATTTCTCAGATGCTGGAATGCCTCCTGCTCTTTTTAAGCAGCACTAAAATAGAGGATCCAGAGCTCTTCTTCCACTGGTTGTTCTTCCACTAAATGAAGTCCTCATCCACTCAGCTTTTAGGATTGTAGGGAGAAACTTTATTGTAAGGAATGCCCACAATCATCAAAGAGTTTGGTCTTTCTTAGATGCTTCCTCCCAACTTAAAGCAAGGAAAGGCTTGGGAAGTCCCACATACTCTGGGGTCTAAAGCCTGCAATAAAGTCCCTTAAATCGTGTGAGAGGATTGAAATTTTACATAAGGTTTGTTAGCAGTGAAGATTAGTTCTGAGTTAGATGATGTGTTACCCATTTTTATACTTGTTTAATTTGTTTATAAATTAATTTCTAAAATTGTCCTAAGTTCTCAGGCTTACAATATTGTACTTTTAAATTAACTACAGATGTACTAAGTCCTGCAGCTCAGTTCAGCTGTCTTTAAACACATTTGACTGGTTTTAAATACAGCTAGCCAATGAATAAGCCCTTCTGTATAAATAAAAATGTATATAAACTGAAGTCCCACATCTAAAACAAAAGAGCTTCTGATCTTGTTCTACAAATCTAAGCTTTCCTCATCCCATCCTTTGGTACTTCAAAGCTGATGCCCATAGGAAAAGGAATAAATACCTAGAGGGTGAACTGGAGCATCAAGATCTTCTAGGCAGAAACATAAAAGAGAAGGCTTCTTAACAAGACCCTGAGACCCCCAACTGTACTGTGATTCTGATTTAAAACAAAGTTCTGCCTGTATGCATAAGTGTGGTGGTTTTTTGTTTTTTGTTTGGGTTTTTTTTCCCTACAGGATTGAAGAATACCAGGTGTTACAGGAGAACAAGGAATAAATAATCTGCTTGCCTTTGTGGTCCCCTGCAGGTCAAACATTGGAGTCTTCACACCAAATGTGCCTGTTCTTTTACGGAGACTTGCCATCTTCACTCCTCTTTACTTCATACATCTTTCTCAAGGACTTTAGAACATGCGTATTCCAGACTATTTCTGTGTAGGGTTCTCTCTATACCCAAAGCTGTGAAGGTAAATCAAGAATGTTGGAAGCTTTTGTGGGGTACCAAAAAAGCTGGGAATGGAATGCTTATATTGTGAGTCAGCACAACCTACTGCATATTAAAGTGAGTGTTTGTTAAAGATTAAGAGCAGAACAGTTGTGTGGACTTGGGAAAAGAGCCACAACTGTAAATGTGCTCCATTTAAAATAGAGCATCTTGTCAGTGTACAATCCTTTTCAACCTTCACTCTTCAGAAGGGTCATAAGATGGATGTTCTTCATCACCAGCTAAGAACATTGTGGTCCAGATCCTTTTTATTGTCTTTTGTTACCAGTCTGTAAGGTTGCTGTACCATTAAACCATCAATCGGTAAGGTTTCTTCAAGAGTTCCTGTAAATCAGTCTTCCTTTTTTCATGCTGAGATGACTGAAACATGTTGGAGCCTGTTTGAATTTCCCAGACCATAGCTAAGATAAGTGTGTAGCTACTACACATGTGGCAGTGGACAATTACAGTTGTCTTAAGATCTAAATGTGCTTTATGTTGTCTGAATATTTTACTCTGTGTTAAAGGCATCTATCTGGAAGTTAATTACTCTGAGGGAGGGTACTGTGATGGCAGATCAGCAATTTGTTCCACATGCAGTCACTGTTCATATGGAGTACGGTGGCATACTCTCTTAAGGCCATAGGTTTATAAGGCTGGAGAGGACCACTGTTGTATAGCCAGCCTAGCTAATGTCTACTGTGTTTTACTTGCTGATCAAACACCTATTCTAGCCCCCAAAAAGATGTTTTAGAAAGCTAATTTAACTGTCATTATTCAGACAAGGGTGGATCTTACGCAGTCTCTGTGACATTTTAGTTTAAAAGCCTAAAGCTGATTTGGTCAGTATATTGCAGGACTCCATAGGGCATTGCCCCGTTTTTCAGCCTTTGTGTCTGTCACTGTAACTCTTTGTTTCTGTTAGTGATAAATAACACATGTGTTTAAAGTTGTTTATTGCAGCATTTAAAAGCGGGGGAGGGGGAAGGAAGGAATAATGCTATTGACTACTAAGCAATCTATGATGTTACCAGGGCATCTCCTCCCTGAAAAGACTGGCGAAACTATAAAGTTACGAGAGCCGAGTTCTCTGCCAGCCTTAACCATAGCTTTCCCATCATGTGTGTCTCTGTGTTTTCCTTTGGAGAAAGTGAATGGTCAGTTCAGCTGTTGTGGGGCAAAGTCAGTGTTCAAGAAGTGTGGTTGACTCTGTGGAGGAAAAGAGCTTTCCAGTTTAATTATTGGTAGTATTGATTGTGGTAGGACAGATGTAGCTGCTTGCCTTAGCTGTGAATGTTTGCCTAGTAATGAGTATGGTGCCCTTCCCAGAAGGAGGGATACTTTGTCTGGTGATGTGCTGGTTCTCTATGTGGAAGGGCGCAGAATGTGAGGTGGGGTCAAGCAGGACTGAAGGTCTTACTGCATTTCTCTTTAGAACTTCTTGTCCAGCCCTGCTCTCCATAGGTATCATGGGGGCTACTAGGGTCATTGGGGTGGAGTAATCTCTATGGCCTATCCCTCTTCTCGCCCTGCAGACATCTGCTGAGTGTCTAGAACCTGTGGGCAGATTTTGCATTTCTCCCTGGGTTTCCTTAGGACTGTATATAGGAGTTTGGGTCGGGTCAGGTTGCAGGCCAGTGTTGCAACACTTCCTAGTGAAAAGACTACACAACATCTCTAGAGTGTCCCAGTTCTGAATCCGACTGACTGAACGCCCTCTTGGTAAAAAGCGGTTGTCATGTGAAATGGGTGTATATACAAAGGATGTTAGCCTTCCTGCTCCTGTGCCCAGTCTATGAATACTATGTTGTAAATGTTTTTCAGTGAAGAGTTTGTTTCTGCCACTGAAATTCTGTTGCACCTTTTGAAGGCCGTCAATAGCAAAAGGATAAATAATGTCATAAGTGGTTTTGATGTAGAGCAATTATAATTTTAAAAATATACCTCGTTCCATCTGCTGCTTGTCTGAAGGTAAAACCTTCTGTAGGCTGTACTGTTGCAGTGCACAGCAGTCCTAATGCTGGAGTTCTGAACCTACCATGTACCAAGGGGTTAATTTGTTTCCATCACTGGGGATTTGAATTGCTTGTCAATGCTGAGGTCACTGTCACTGTTAAATGACAGATGTCTTTCTGAAAATCCCCTGCATCTTTCCTTGTGATGTAAAGTTCAGTGACTGCAATAACAGGGTGTTGTTCTTTAATAACTGTTAAATTTATTCTTTAGAGAATTTACAAAGATGTCCTATTGCTCTGGGAGAGCTCCCTTGATGCCGAACTCTGCATTTTCTTTTTGCATAATGCCTACAGATTTAGAGCCACTGTACTCCCAGTTGTATAGCTTCTGTATCCCTTGTTCAGTGCTGCCGAAATACTCATAAATCTCCTTTCTTCTAGTGGCTTTGTGCAGCAGCTGGGATATGACAATAAGGTCCCTGATCTATAATTCCAGACAGCCCCTGAGGGTGAACAGATCGACCAATCCTCATCCCCAACGTAAGCCCAGGGTACTCGCTGTCCCTGGGAGGTAGTTGTCTAATGCTTTCCATTTGTATTCTGCATGAAACTCTGCTTGATGCTGGACTGTTGTTCACTTAGAGAATTATCCAGTGCACAGTATATAAACTCCCACTAGAGATTGAATGCATGTAAATAAAGCATGCCTTAAGTCTAGCATAATGTAACTTTAAGTGAGAAGAAATAGGCTCAATCTAAGCACCCTGTAAGGCTGCATTCACTGCTCAGATCTGCACAATGCAGTTACAATCTGCATTTCTATGTCACATGGATAAGAGGTAAGGAGGACAGCTGTATAGGTTTTCTAATTCCAGGGATTTCCTGGCTTTTTATTGAATTTGATGAGAGTACAACACTAACTTCTTAAAATAACAGCTGTTTTTGAAATACTCTTGTGAAATAAGAACATTCATGTTGTAACAGAAAGAGACATAGTTTGAAAAATGTGATTGATTGACTTTTATGCTACACATGCCTCATGAAAATGTGACTTTATACTCAGAGTTTTCACACCATGCAAAAGCCTGGTAGGCATTTTGGAGCACAGACAGAAGATGATCCCTGCCCTACAGACTTGGCAATCTCCTTGTAATCTCTAGCTATATCCATTTCAGCTGTATTATTTTCACAACTTTCATGTCTGTATAGCAGCACTGACATGTGTTTCAACTATAAATTATTTAGAAAGGATCTGCTTGAAAGCTAGTAGTACTCGTTTTCTCATAAACCTCCATCATCTGTTTTAAAGCTTGAGATTAATAAAGTGTAAAGGGCTATTTTTAAATGCAAGGTGTTACGCATATGCTGTCAGACTTTGATTACATTTGACTCATCCAAGCGGTTTTAATGCTGACACAACTGTCAGACTGATTTTTTTCTGCAGCATATTTAAGGGGGTTAAACTGCTTCAGTTTAGTGATTTGCTATTTGCCAGAAAAATACATTCAGTATATGGAAAACAACAGTTGCGTGTTTGATAGAAGTCGTATGCTCTGTGCAAAGTCCCCCGTGCGTCAAGGCCAGTGGCAAAGTTTCCATTGACAGCAACACAGCCAAGGCAGCACCCAGTCTGTTTTAGTAAGATTGAGTGTTGGATGCTCCGTCAACTACTCCTGCAAAACTGATGGTTCTTCTGAAATAGAAATACAATTCCACACATGTTCTGTGAAAGCTAATCCATAAAGAAAAGATGGAACCTTAATGGAACAAAACTATTTTACTTTTCATCTATAATTTCGCATTAGTTTCTTGTACATATTTTTAAGAACTGAGAGTCTTCTCTCCAACTCCTCCAGAAAGGTAATGGGACACAGGTCTATCAGAAGAAACAAGAATAGCTTACTTACAGAGGACAAACCAATGGAAATTCAGAGTCATATTTGACTTGTATTTTGGTCTCCTTTGTAAAGATAGGTCTACATTTATGACCTTTACCCTATCCTTCCTCAGATGGGAGTTCAAGAAGGCAGAGGGAAAATCCTGTGTAAAGCTTAAGTGTCTTTGTCCATAGTGTTTCTATTTTTTTACTTTAAACAAAGGATTCAGTTGCCCAAATTGAATCTGGAAGCGTATAAATTCATCCTTAATAAACTTGGTTTGTACTGAAAGAGTTAAGAGATTGAACTGCAGTAAGCTGTTTGAATGAAGGTGGTTTTTGTTATCAGATGTATTTGTTATCTAAATAAGGGGGTATTTTGAGCTCTGAAAGTAAATGTAAAATAATCATTGTCTGTTTAGTCTTGCTTAATTGCAGCAAAACTCAGTAGGCACAAAGTCCTAGTGAATTTAAGAATGTGTACATAAGATAATATTCAGAGCGTGCAAGGTTCTGTGCCAAAGCACTGCAGTTTGCTAGTTAATTTTGCTTGAGAGTCAAGCACTGTGCTTGCTGAGAAGATGGACATTAGTATCTTTAAAATATTTATGCAAGTGTATGATGTAGTTAATGTAGTCTTGGTTAGCTAAAATGAACTTTGTGTCAACGTTAATTTGTTTTATCTTTGCTGCTCTCAAGAGGTTTCTTCTAGCTGGAGAGTTGTGAACAATGTGATTTTTGGGACGTTAAATATGGCCAAAGTAAGAAAAGACCTTCAGCAAACAGAACTAGATTGCTTCCTTTTTGTATTTTTTGCAAACAATGAGATTTTCATTTTGTGTTTCTTACAAGAAATGTTTAGAAAGACTTTATCAAACAAATAACATTCTAAATATTTTTCTTTATGGTTCAGAATGATTTTCAAAAAAAGTCAACAAGCATCTCGGAATGCGATGGTGTTTAATGTGTAAAAGATATCAGTTAATGAAGGAAGCTTAAAATGCAGCAGGATTTTTCGTGAGAGCTTTATTCTTGCAAAGAGGTGTTACTTCAAGCAGAAACCAACAACTTCCCGATTTACAGAAGTTCTGGCTGTCATAATGTGAGTCTTGTCCAATATTTTTCTGGATGCTGTGGCCTTTAGTACTACTTCTCATCCACATCATAAATATTTACTTAATTTCCCTGGAAGTATGCTGAGGGAACATGGCAAAATCTGAGGCAGCTAAATTCTACATCTTTGATAGGAGATTATCTTTTCACTTCCTCTTTTGCTCTGTTCTGAGTGTCTTTCCCTCCATTCAGAATCTTTAGTGTCTCGAGCCTAATGAGGGTACTATAATGGTACCCCTGTTGTGGTAATCATTCTTGCTACATACTAGCTGTGTTTAATTCTTAGGTTGATGTCAGTATTGTAAAGCAAGATAGACTTATTTTCCTGTCCTTCCAATTCCTTCATCCCCTATCGCACGTATTTTACCACTCAGGGTCTCTAATTTGTCATCATAGTGGTAAGGATATTTTATACAGGACTGCTTTCTTCTTCTCCCCCTCCCCCTAGCTGTTCATTCACTATTTTTCCAACCTTTGAATCAAGGATAGATGTTGCTGGAAGATTAATTATGGACCTAGGCAAGTGTTAATCTTTGAAAGAACATGCAAAAGGAGTTATCCGTTATTCAGCTCCTCAAACTTTTCTTAAATAGTACTGAACAGTTAAGTCCAGACAGATCCACCTTCAGTGTACCTTTCATATTACAGAAACTGAAGGGCCTGAGATTTTAAGTGACAAAAATAAGACACTTGAAATGCAAAACAAGAATGTGAGGTTGCATGAGAACTTTAATTTTATTTTGGACCGCTACACACTTCCTGTAAGAGATTACAGAATCAGAATGGTAGGGGTTGGAAGGGATTTCTGTGGGTCATCTAGTCCAACCCCCCTGCCCAAGCAGGGTCACCTACAGCAGGCTGCACAGGACTTTGTCCAGGTGGGTTTTAAACATCTCCAGGGAAGGAGAATCCACAGCCTCCCTGGGCAGCCTGTTCCAGTGCTCTGTCACCCTCAGAGGGAAGTTCTTCCTCGTGTTCCGATGGAACTTCCTATGCTTCAATTTGTGTCTGTTGCCCCTTGTCCTGTCGCTAGGCACCACTGAAAAGAGTCTGGCTCCATCCTCTTGACACCCACCCTTAAGATATGTATTGGCATTTATAAGGTCCCCTCTCAGCCTTCTCTTCTTCAGGCTGAACAAGCCCGGCTCCCTCAGCCTTTCCTCATAGGAGAGATGCTCCAGTCCCCTAATCATCTTTGTAGCCCTCCGCTGGACTCTCTCCAGTAGTGCCTCATCTTTCTTGAATTGGGCAGCCCAGAACTGGACACAGTACTCCAGATGGGGCCTCACTAGGGCAGAGTAGAGGGGAAGGAGAACCTCCCTTGTCCTGCTGGCCACACTCTTCTTAATGCACCCCAGGATACCATTGGCCTTCTTGGTAACCAGGGCACACTGCTGGCTCATGGCTAAGGTTGTCCACCAGCACACCCAGGTCCCTCTCAGCAGAGCTGCTCTCCAGCAGGTACCCCCCAAGCCTGTACTGGTGCATGGAGTTTTTCCTCCCCAGGTGCAGGATCCTGCACTTGCCCTTGTTGAATTTCATCAGGTTCCTCTCTGCCCAACTCTCCAGCCTGTCCAGGTCTTGCTGAATGGCAGCACAGCCTTCTGGTGTATCAGCCACTCCTCCCAGTTTTGTGTCATCAGCAGACTTGCTGGAGATACACTATATTGCTTCATCCCGGTTACTGATGAAGAAGTTGAACAAGACTGGGCCGAGTACTGACCCCTGGGGGACACCACTAGTTACCGGCCTCCAACTAGACTCGATGCTGCTGCTGACAACCCTCTGAGTTCTGCCATTCAGGCAGTTCTCAATCCACCTCACTGACCACTCACCCAGCCCATACTTCCTGAGCTTCCCTAGGAGGATGTTATGGGAGACAGTGTCGAAAGCCTTGCTGAAGTCAAGGTAGACAACATCCCTTGCTTCTCCCCTCATCTACCCAGCCAGTCATGCCGTCGTAGAAAGCTATCAGATTGGTCAAGCATGATTTTCCCTTGGTAAATCCAAGTTGACTACTGATAACCTTCTTTTCCTCCACCTGTTTAATGATGATTCTTTACTGTTTAATTCCTGGGACCCATATTGTTTTTCCAAATGGAGCTTGGCCATATTTCTTTTTTCCAAGATCGTTATGGAGGTTTTTTCCCAAACTTAAGAAAAACATTCCTAATTATAAGGCGTTTGATTTTTATTTTTCCAAAGTTTAAGTTAGTGTCCATCTTTTATAAAGTTCTTCTGGACTTTATTGGCAGACTTTCATAAAACTAAGCTGATTAGCCTTATTTAATGTTACAGTTAAAAGTATATAGATGCAGAATGTTTGTAAGATGTTTCTCTAGTGATACTCCCTAGCAATATTCTACTTCTACTTTTAGTTTTGTTGTACTTGGCATGGTGGAGTACAGTTGTGATGATACTACTATAAAATCCTCAGCTGTGCTTATAAAACTTGTTATATTTGTTCCTTTCCTCTGAGTGGGTTAGAAAACATCATAAGCCCTTCGCAGAAGAACAGACTTCAGGTAACTCTGATTCTATCGGTGAAGAAAAAATGCTTTCTTAAAATCATAGGGGTTGAGTCCCTTACATCGACCTCCCAGTTTGGAGAGCTTCTGTGTGTTGGGAAAGGACTGCTTCAAAGAGTTTTTGTTGTGGTACTTCTAGTTTCTTATTCGTTTGACTGCTATTTGGGAGCACTGGTAGTTAATAAAGTGAAACCAAACAAAAAACCTCACACCAAAACCAAAAATACTCCTTAAATCTATGGTGGTATGAGGGGGAAATATCGCTTTAGAAATAACTGACCAGGGGTCGAAGGTTCTCTGCTTACATTTAGCATTTCTAAAGACTTCTGATGTCTTGCAGAAATTTATTTAGTAATGATGAAACTTCTCACTTGGATAATGGAATTATAGAAGTTCATAAAGTAGCTGGAAGTATTTGAAATTGAAAGAGAGAGAGCCTACCACAGAATCACATATTCTGTTGCTACCATGACCTAATAACCCCAGGACTTCTGTTTAAATAAAATGCCTGCTTTGTACCTGTGTTCTTTTGTTGACGAAGATGCTTTCATTTAACTCCTTTTCCATGAACAAAAGAGAAGCTCGTTCAGTGTTTCAATCCTTGTATTTCTGAAGTGGCTTTCCAAGGTTTCCATTCAAAAATTGTTCTTTTGTGGCATGTGAAACTCATCTGGTTTTTCAGTTCCTCTTGAAAGCCTTTCTCCTCCCCCACCCCCAGGGAAGTTCACAAAACAGGAGTTGTTTTGTTGTCCTTTAAACAAACTCAAGATTTAAAAAGAGCCCCCAAGCCTCAACAAAGTCCAAATTTGCCAAGAGAGTCTGGCTGTCAGTCTTAAGGCTTAATCGTGGAGCCCACAGGTATAGTGTCTGTGAAGCAGTGTGGTTAATAAAGAGATCCCAAGTGAACTTCCTGGAGCCTGTTTATCCTCTGCAGTAGCAGGCAGCAGAGCTTGGTCTAATCCTGAGATGATCAGTGTTGATTTGTTAGCTTTGCCAGAGAGTAGAACCTAGACTGTGACCGAGAAAGGGCCTCCTCACTCCCTCTTGCTCTCTGGGCAGTGTGGGCCCTTCTTACGGCTTTATAAGCTGTCCAGAGCAGGAGCTGTCTCTCTTCCTGCCAAGCTTCTCGGAAGTTTTGCTGTTAACACTAGTGAAAGATAAGAAGGGTTGTTAATGTTACTGCAATAAAACATGTTGGAACAATCGTCGATGGGGTCTTGTCTCCCTGCTATGTGAAAGAGGGCTTTTCTCAGAAGAGTAAATCAAGGGTATATCTAAAAAGGTGTATTTGGCTTGTTTTCCTTCATACTGGCTTTCAGAGTCAGAGTGGAATTGACAAAGTGGATCTTGCTTGTGTGTTTCTGTTCCCTAGATGTGAACACTTCATAATGTTTGGAAGTTCACTGGATGTTTGACCCGGTGTGCTATAGTGTGCAGTACAAGTAGCCGGTGTGATCTGTCTTACTTTGGGACTTCAGTAAAATGCAGCGGACCTTCATGTGTTCCATGTGTACCTGCTTTTGGCTGATGGCTTCAGTTATCAAAAGGTGAGGTGGTGGGGGTTGGAAAGTTTCTCCTAAGCTTTTAATTTCATATAAACATAAGTTAGTTTATTCTATTTGTTTTTAACCATCAGGATAGTAAGGCCTTCATCTGTTTCCCTATTGTGTAGAACTAACTGGGGACATGGGAAGTATTCATTGGAAATTCTTGCCACTATTCAATGAGAAAGTAAGAGGGATAGGCTACTGGGGATTTGAAGAGGGATTTTCTTTTTGCCTGGTGTTTTAATTCAGTGGGCATTAAGAGAAACCAATGAACAAACCACAGGTTTAAAAAGGAGGGGTAGAACTCTGTTGCCATCTCAGTTAACAGTGTTTGAAGTGAATGATTGTGCTGATCCTGTAGTCACCCAAGTGTTCAGCACAAATGCAACTTGAATTTCTGATGGAAGGAAAGTAAGGAAGAGAGGTTTTCTTCTGTTGTTTCAGTGATTGTAATCATGGCTGTTCAGCACTTTTTAGTGCAACAGAAATAAAATCAGCTGAAGCGGTGGCTCAGACTGATTCTCTAATTTCTTTTGCTGGTCTTGCCTTTCATAACAGAGCAGAACAAACTCAGAGTGTCTGAAGACTATAGCGTGTAGGACAGAGTCTGTGTACCCCTGTGAGAGAAAGGAGAGGTAGAAACATGGCTGTTGTCTTGTCCTGCATGCACTGAACACAATACTTAAAAGAAACGAAGGGGCCTTGGCCTGAGGGAAGCCATGCTGGTAATGGATGATTAAAGTGGTGAGGGATTTTGGGGCAGTGGCTTCCAGCTGACTATAAAGAAAAGTCTTTGGAAATCATTCTTCCCCTGGTGGTTGCACACCCCATGTTTAATCATAAGCAAAAGACCTGATTGGCTAGGTTTTTTACATTTTCCAATTAGTTTATAGCATTCGCTCATTTAAACTCAATACATGGGGACAATAATTGTGACTTTTATTTTCTACTTTATCAAGACAGATCATGTAATTGTAGCTGAATTCTGAGCTCGTTTTAGTGTTCTGTGAAAAGTCTGGGACTTTGGACATAGTTCTGAATTTTCTGTCTTCTCCCGCAGTCTGGAAATTGACAGGTAGAGGGCAGCAAAGGTCTATTTTTTTAAGTAAAGTTCCACTCATTTTTTTAATTGAAGTGTTTGTATCAAGCTAAATAATGATTATGTCAGTTTGATGCATTGGTTGTTGGTCTTTCTGAAAGATTCAAAACGAATATAAAATCTTCAATTAAGAAAAAAAATTACTAGAATACAAATAAATTTAAAACAAATTTGCTTGCAGTACACTTTAACCAACTGAAGTAGCTGCAATACAAGGAAAAAGAAATTGCAAAAACAATTGAACGACAGCTTTTAAACATCCATAGTGAGAAACTTGTGCTGGTTGACATCAAAATCAATAATTCTGTAATGACAGACTACATGCTGAATTGTATGGATGGAAACAAAATGAAATCATGCACGGATCTCTCCCACTAAGGGAAGAAAAAATGAAAGGGAGTCTTGCCTGTGGCTCTGGATTGATTTTTGGATAAATGCCCCATCTTTGCTTCATTTGTATTGCAATGTGATATTATTCATATTACTCAGTGGTGACACTCTATTCCCCTGTGATTGCTTAGTAGTAGTTATGAAATGATGCCATTAAGTTTGAAATCAGTTACTACCCCAGCATCGGTGCATGAGCTGTAAACATTTCACAAGAGGAACACGAAAAACAATAAAGCAAAATGCAAGTGTAAGTTAATTCTTACAAATTCATCCAAAAGGGAATACCCCATGCAGTACTTTAGCCATTAATAATGAATGTTGATCATGAATGCAGAAAGTAAAATTTACTTCGTTAAAGACATTGGAACATGTATTTATTTTTAGAGTGATTATAATGTTGTACTGTTTATCTAGTACCATTGCCTGGTATTAGCATTGCCTATTACTGTACAATGAGTGTGCAGTGAGTTTAGGGGATGGTTTGAGCTCAAAGCCCTGGACTGATAATGAAGATCAGGGTCTGAAACTGGCAACAGTCGTGCTTTACTGTGATGGTCTGTTCTGAAACATATCTGCCAAAATAAATGTAAGAACAACCACAAACCCCTCTATTTAAGTGTTCTGGTGCATTTTCAGAGTTAACTTTCATATCATGCAGATTCACTGAAGACGGGGAATTGTGTAGGTGTGTAAGCACTTGTAGTGCCTCTCCAGCTCTGAAATGTCCAGATTTTGTACAGCCTGATTGAAGCTGTCGCATTAGGGGTAGTTCCTCAGTCTTGTCATCTTTGCCCTCTCTGTGCATGCTTGAAACACATGCTTTCAGCCATGTGCAAGTTTATTTCCGTTACACCTCAGATCACTATGAATTTGGCTTATGTGTTCATGGTAGATTAATAAAATGCTGGGGAAGAGTTTACAAAATGGAAAAATCAGATGTAAGTTTGAAGGTGGTAAACACAAAGATGCTGACTGTCCTTTGACTGCTTGTTTCGGAGATGGAAAATATTTTGCAGGTTTAAGTTGGGAGACAATATTAAGATTCCTCTTAATTTTTAATTTTTTTAGACTTCTGGCAAAATACTAATATTGTTTTAAACATATTGCATTAATTTTTCTCATGTATGTACTGGGGTGTGCACTGCTGTCAACAGGTGCCCTTTCTGAATGCTGTGGAAAGCACAATTTGACTTCCACATTCTTACTCTCACTGTGCTTTAGTGTTTGGATTGTGTTTTATTTTCACTCTGTTATTTGTTCTTTCATTACATTAGATTTTCATTGTCCTTCCTTTGTATATTATTCCTCTTGAATCTCTCCCAGACAAAATCTTCAACTACTTATTCTGGCTGAAAATGTGACCCCAAATTATTGCAGACATTTTGAAATATCTCCTGCTTTAGATAAACAAAATTTTCAGGCATGTTACTTTGAACCCCATCACATCTGGCTAAATGAGTGTAAACTAAGTTATGTCTAGGTAACATTTTTATTTTAGATTTTAAAGTCTCATTGTTTATTTATGGGAACAATTTCGCATAAGGTTTTAGCATTATCAAAAATTAATACACATTTGTAAACAACGTATTATCACCTGATGATTTAAGTGTTAGAGTAGTAAGTATTGGAATAGTGAGTATTTAAGTACGACAATATTTATGGCATGTTAAGTCCTCATACAAGTGACAAACACTTGGATCTGCAAAAGAAATCATAAGAAATGTAGTAATTTTCTACATAATGCAGCCATTAAAAAACAACAATCCATAAATCAGAAAAATAACAGTACCTAATGGGTTGCATTGTAGTGTGAAGTAATGGATATCTGAGACTTGAACCTTTATGCTGTAACAGCATAAAGCAGCTCTGAGCTGCTCAAGCTGTTTTAATTTCTGCATGGCTAACATTTAGGAAATACGATTAATGAATTTTTAATGGATGTGTTGTTTTGGGGTTTTTTTTGTGTGAGGGTTTTTTTTTTTGTTTTTACATAAGAGTGAGAAGGTTAAAGCAAGACTTTAAGCATTGCTGCTTTGAATCCAAGGTAGGTCTCACACACAGGTTTTGTGGTCAAATCGTATCATCTAAAAATAAGCTAAATTGAAAGACTGAAACAGCCTTTCCTATGTAGCATCACAAAAGCTTAGCTGCTATAATGTGCAAAATATTGCATTTTTCATTGGCAAGCTAAGTCTGTAGTGCTGCTGGTAAAAAACAGATTGACATTTGGTCATTATTTCTTATCAAGGGTGTTTTACTTGTAATGCTATTTGACAGCTATATTCTAGGTCTGACAGCATCGAACCAGCTTAATTCCCACTGAACTGCTCTAAATACGTGGTATTGCAATCAGTTTAACAACCCCTGGAGGCAATAAAATCTCTCCTTTGAACACACACAAGGGGAAGAAATCTAAGATTTATAAAGGGCAGCAAGTATTCAAGACAGGGGCAAAGTTTATGTGTGAGCCTGTAATTGATGTTTCCTTTGTTGGAAAAGAAAGCTTGAGGATGCTTTAAGAATTAATCTTTAACAAGTTCTAATCTGCACTAACAAGATCTGCTCAAGATGAGTGAGAGAGAGATACGATACCAAGAGTTTTGTCAGATTCAACCAACGATGAAAATTCAAAGGTACTGTGTAGTTCAGGAGCGTTTTTGAGCAGATAAGGAAACTTTACAATTAGATGTGAAATCTGCTAGAAATCTTTCTGCCTCAGGTGGATGAGTGCAGAACTTGTAACCTAGGCTACTTGTTCTCTAACATATATCCAGGTGAGCGTTCCTATGGCTGCAAGCCCTTGCCATTATCTATTAAACATACAGGATGGGTGGGAAAAAGTTTTTCTGCTCCTTTCGTTCTTGCAACATGTAATTTGGCAGATCAGGCAGTGACAAAACAAGGGTAGATGCTGATGAGCCTTATTAAAATAGTACCTTACCTTCAAGTGATACCCAGTGCTTTCAAAAATACCGTATTGGGTAGCCCCCACCAATAAAATGTAGCTGCCTCTAGGATGAAAAATGATGCCTCTCTTAAGAAGATACACTGGCGGTCAGGATTTAGGAATAGGAATATAAAAACACTTTATTTCATTCCAATTGGAAAATATCCTTTATATCTTTATGTTCTGCTTTGTATCCAAAAGACATTGTGAGAAATTTCTTCAAAGGCAAGTTGCAGAATTGTTGCAGAGAGATGATGGCCTGCTCTGTATTAACCAATGCATCTTTCATAATCCCCTGGGACACAGCGGTGTCTCGTGTGAACTTTGCTCCCCTTGGTCTGCTTAATTTGTAAGATTTGAAACAAGGTGTCAGGGTGAAGGCCTAATAGTGGTCCTTATATAGGTAAGGAGAGATTGTGCCAGCGGAGGACGCTGACAGGGCAAGAATGTGGATTACTGTACTTCAGTAACTCTTGCAGGCCATCCAAAGAAATAACAGTATTATGTAAAAATATGAGCCCTGCCATTGTCATGTAAATTAATAAGATACTATTAATACCTTAGGAACATGTTATTAGAATGTATACAAGAAACTTTTGCTTGCGTGTGTAGAAAGAGCATTATGGGAAAAGGTTTTCGGAGCCTTCCTGGCTTCTATTTGCAGAACTGCACAGTGCAAGGTTAAAACATAACCATCGAAGAGAAGTCTTTGTGTTACAGGTTACCACCTGACCGCTACTTCTGCATCAGTCAATATGGGGACCTTGGGGTGGTCTCCCTAATGCTCTTGAAGAGGGCAGGAAATCTCAGATTATCCTAACTGGTGAGAAGAGCTCTACATATGGAGAAAACGAGCACATTTTCTGTGATACCAGAAGAAGTGGATGCTCTCATAACATTGGGCTGTGGAATCGTGTGTTAGGTGGTATCCACTATTGTTGTGACGGGCAGCAGAAATTTGAATGGGTAGCTGTCAGGCTTCCCAGGCGAAGATTTGAGCAGAGCGCAGTGGTAGAGTGGAGAGTGTTCCAGTGGGAACAGCCACTTCCTGGGTGTGCTGTTTTGCTTGTTCAGTGCTGCCAGAGACTGATGCAGACAAGGCAAGTTTCCAGTAATTTTCTATCTGATTTTTTTTCCAGAGGTTATAGAAAACATGGCTGAAGTAATTTGTCTGTCAAAAATATTTCCTTCTAGCTCTGCTGTAGAGAGCATGTTGTTTAAGTAATAGTGTCCTGTAGCTTTTTTTTTTTTTAATAGTTGAGAGTTGGGGCTGTCAGTCTGCCTCAATACTGATTAATTTTCCCCCAGAAATGACGGTAGCCTTCTTTTTAGGAGTTGTATTTACTGGCACTTGCATTCCTGTACAAATTCAAGTAAGTATTTGTAGTGGCAGGATAGGTGGTTGCAGTTTTGATGCTGTAATTGTTTGCATTTAATTTTTCTCAATCAACTATAAATGTGATAATCCAGAGAAAAGGGCCTTACAGTAATACAGGAGGAGGCCACTTTGTTATCTGAGCAATAGCTTCTGTTTTAATATGGAAAACGGGAAGAGGCAAAATCCCTGTTGTCTGTGGTGAAAAGGTAATCACAATGCAGCATTTCTCTGCAATTAAATCTCTAAAGTAACAAAGTACTAGTAAGATGGTGCAAACAGCTGGCCATGTCTTCTAGGAATATGAAAATTGTCTTTGTTCCCGCAAATGTCAATAGAATTCTGAGAGTTTTCATCAGATGAGAAACCGTCTGGTGTTGATGTCTTTTTATGTTCGGTTACATTTAACAGATATCGTCAAAAATTTTGTATTCAGGGGTTTGACTGCATTCTGTCATGTCCTTAGCCACTGTCCTGCTTCCATTTGTAAAGCTTCTTTTCCTCTGCTATCATTTTTGATTTTGCAGACCTGTAAGTTGGTTGGTTAGAGGAGTGTTTTCATTTAGCTTATATGCCTGTTGCTGGGTGTAGGGTTCCTATGTAAGCCCAAGTGTAGAACAGTCTTGATGAAATCATTACTGTGATTATCAAAGGCACTCTAACACAGGTGATTTCATCTGACAAAACAGGCTACCTGTTTGCTTTTCTGACTCCTTTTTTAGTGTTCATATTCTACTTTCTGTGAATAATTTAGCAGTGTACTTCTATTCATAAGCCCAGTCATTACTATAAAATTTGTTAGGTTATTTTCTTCTCTTTATTAAGCATTACAGATAGTAAATAATTGAGACTTAGGTGAATCTGTCTTCAGTCAAGTGCAGTGCCTTTGCTTCTCAAGTTGTTATTCTGGTCAAAAGATAAAGATCTTTTCAAATCAGTTGCTTCAGTGTTTATTGCCAATAGAGACAAACTTTAAAATTCCTACCAATACAGGCTGGTTTGAAAGAAAGAAAGAAACTTTACTTCCCCCTCCTCTAACATTACAGTAGAAGTTCGGTTATCCCTTCCATGCCCAGTAGTTTTGCTTTATCCACACACAGCCTGCAGAAGCAGACTGTCCCTTTCTGCTTGACAGTAAACTGTGTTGGCAAAAAGCAACTGTGGTACTGATACAAAATTTACTGTAAGGTACTTATTTTTATAAAGCAGCACTTGTGTTATTCCAAAAGATTTTGTAATGAAAGAAGCCCATCAGATTTTGAACAAGTCTTATTCATGTGAAGGAGGAAGGTTCTATCCTAAGTAATTAAAAACAAATAAAGTTGAGGCACTAAATCTTTGTCTCATAAATGAAGGTTTCAGTAGGGTTAAATTGCATCTCATTGGTCGTTGAATGAATTATAAAGGAGCCAGTGAATCTAGTGGATCATTTCAAATGACTAATCTTAGTCAACCAGGTAAGTGAAGATGGCTATAAATCGGGTTAATTACTGTAGCTTGAGTTTTAGCTCAACAGCTCTTAATTTCAACTTTCAAAGGCTACACAAACCAATTTTGTACTCTTACATTATAATGAGCAGTTTTTATTCTTTAATCAGTTCATCCAGTATCTGGCTGTCTACTGTAACATTCCTTTGAAGTCTAGAAAGATCTAACATAATTGAAGAAATGTCGAACTACTTGACTCTCTCTTTTTTAATATAAAGGAATTAAACATTAATCAGACTTGTGCATCTCAATTAAGCCAATTAAAATTATCACAGAATGTAGTGCACAGAGCAATAGGTAGCTTTAATGTTTGAATACATGATCAACTTTTACCTAATGTTCCTTATTTAAGATGTTTGTTACTCAAAAAGGAAACGCATGCCAACCCATGGAAGAACGCTACCATTGTGTAAAAAGAGTTTTACTAACTTCATTCCTTTAGTGTAATTGCCTACATTTGTGCATAAAATATGTTTAAATTTGTTGCATTTAATTTAAAGTAATACCATGGATTACTTTAGGTCTTCCTATGCCAATCTAATTTCCATTTTTTTGGTGCTGATTGTTTTTTATAATAAAATTATTATACACTATGTATCTGAATTAATTTCTGTCATGGGGAAGTATGGCTTAGTCTTTACTGGCTGAAGTATATACACAAAGTCCATATAATTACTAATAATTTGTAACAAGTGTTAATTGATAAACAACTCCCTCTGGTAGCTTAATTAAAGCTGTAGGATAGCAGGGCGATTTACAACTGGGATTGATCTCAATTAGTCAACAAAATCTGTGTAGTCTGTTCAAAGAAGGAGGAGGAAATTTAGCCTAGCGAGGCTTTGGGGATTTTGTCTTGTAGTCTTTTTTTTTTTTAACAAGAGAAATAAAATCATAAACTATAGTAATGTTTTCTGCAGTGATCTACCTACTGTATACTATGCTTATCTTTTATGCTACCCAGCATTTGTTCTTTCATTTGTTTGTTCATTGTCAGGTTACAGAACAATATTCAAACATTTCTTTTCATTATACACAGTGCGATAAAAAAGTCATTTCATACAGAGATGTACATTTTAGAATAACACCCCCAGGAGACCACAAACTAGAGAATGAAAAACATTTAAAGTATGTCAGTTTTTGATCTTACTTAGAGATTTGTTTATAAACTGGCATTATGCAGCCTTAATTAAAAGATAACACAGGAAAGATGGCATTAGGGAATAACTGGATATGTGGAAGCACACTGATCTTCTAAAGTCAGCTATGCTGTTTCAGGATTCACTACTCTTTTTATCATTTGGACTGATAGTAAGAATATAATCTACGAGTACTTGAAATTGCCCCTGTGGAATTAAAAAAAAAAGTGTCATCTCTGTTTAAACTAGATCACAGACTGGCTGCAAACAGCTGCTGAAACATTAATTAATTTGTTTGCAAATAAATCATGGATATGTACGAGCTGAAAATACTGATATAAACAAGCATGAATGTTGTGCTTCTTAGATTACCTATGGATCCCTGATTTGCCTTCATTTTTTAAAAATAACTTTCTACGCACCAGCAAAGCCAACACAGACCAAATAATCTGGAAGAACTGAGCCTTTTTATGAAAGTTTTCCTATGGATATATTGATGTGCTGAAATGCAAATCAGTTTCAGTGCTTTAAAAAACACACATCCATTTTACATTTGTGTAGGAATGAACCTCATTTAAGAAAGATTTGTTAATCAAAGAGAATGAAATATTTTGGTGGAGGCAAATGAATGTGGGTTTAACAAGTTTGCAGCTAAAAATATGGCTTGATGATTTCAGCTCTGCAATTTACGTTCCTCTATCTTGAATGCTCTTTCAGTAGCTGTGTAGCATTCCTCTATAAATTCTGCATTACTTGGTGCGAAAAACACCTGCTTTTCGTATAGAATCAAGGATACTGTTTAATGTCTATGGATTGTTTAAAGAAACAGGCTAAATGCTAGCCTTGTATCTTCACTGACCTAGAGCCCAGGCAGATGTGCACAAACTTGCACTCGTGACATCACGTGCGCGTCCTTGGGGCTAGCCTTAGAGCTGTTATGGTGCTTCTCATTGTAAGGGCAAATCCTTGACTCTTTCCAGAGCTGCCTTAGGCTGTGCATATGCTAGGCAGAGAGGAGGAAGATGACACCGCAGGCTTTGCCCCCTTGACATAAGCTTGATTTTCAAGAGTGGAGAAAATAAAGGTTAGATTCTGCCAAAGGATGGGACTTGCATATGTAATGTGAACAATACAGGGAGGCTTTTGGATACTAATAACTAACCTTCAAGTGGCAAGCTGCTCTGTTACAAAACAGATGCATTTGTGGAGGCTGGAGGATATGGCCAGGGAAGATTTCATGGCCATAAATTCTGCCTTCTCAGAAAATCTAGTCTGCATCAGAGCTACTGGGGCTAGCTGTCTTGCATAGCTTTTTCTCTGCTTATTTATAAGGTTTTGTTTTTAATCTTTTCTAACATGAAGGGTGTCCTTTTCAGTATTTGGAAAACTAAGTGTTTGGTGACAAGAAAAAATCATTCTAACATGAAAACATAAAACCAAGAACCTGGGGGAAAATACAAAACTATGCTATAGAGGAGCTAATGCTGTGATTTGTTGATGATGTGAATTTGATTTCCTTCTTCCTTCTAGGGTATGCATTTTTTGTATGCTAGCTGAATTGTCATGTAAAAGATTCTATTCCAAGGCAGGTGCCGCTATCTAGATATTTTTGTCAGTGGAGGGATAGGTTTTCCTAGGCTTGGCTGATAATTGTTTGTGCAGTATTGATCTTTGGGTAGTGACACTGCATCATGCTGTAAGATCACCTCTTCTGTAGATAGTGCAAGCTGTGTAGCGTTGGTTCCAAGAGCAGTCTTTGACTTGAGGGAAAGTGTTCCTGTAAAGCACTCAAGATGTACCATTAGCACCCAGATACCTGCTTTCATCCTGATAGGGAAAACTTCGGATCATTTAGTCTTTGTACTTGAGTTAACTACTTCTTTTGCCCTTTGCTTGGGCTCTCAGGAAGTGCTGGCTGGAACATGAGTTCTTTCCAAATTCGAAGCCTGTTAGGACCTTTCAGAGGTTCATGTGACCACTCCAGAAAGTATTACTGTCATGTTGGTTTACCACCCCTACCCCACGGTTCACCCACCATCTGCTCCAAGTTAAGCTGTTCAGCTGCTTGTGGCATTTCCACCAGCCTGACTCTTCAGTGATAGCAGGTCGAAAGCTTATGGGTAAGAATCGGAGAGAGAGGCAACAAAGGGAACCTAGTGGTTGGTGTCTACTACAGGCCTCCAGATTAAGAGGAGCTGATAGACAAAGCGTTCTTCCTCCAACTCCAGGAGGCTTTGTGGTCGCAGGCTCTCGTCCTACTGGGGGACTTCAACTACCCCGACATCTGCTGGAAAAGCAACACAGCAAGCTGTAGGCAATCCAGCAGGTTCCTAGAATGCATTGAGGACAACTTCTTAAGCCAGGTAATAAGCACCCCTACTTGAGGGGATGCGATACTAGACCTGGTGGTCACCAATGTGAGTGAGCTCGTTGGGGATGTCAAGATCGGAGGTAGCCTGGGCTGCAGTGACCACGCGCTGGTGGAACTAACGCTATGGAGGGAAATGGGAATAGTCAGGACCCTAAATTTTAGGAGGGCAAATTTCCAGCTTTTCAAGGAGGTAGTCAGAAGGACTCCCTGGGAAACGGTCCTCAGGGAAAGGGGAACAGAACAGAGCTGGCAGGTCTTTAAGGATGTATTCCAGAGAGCGCAAGAGTTCTCGATCCCCAAGCGTAAGAAGTCAGACAGAGAAGGGAAGAGACCGGCATGGCTGAGACAAGAGATGCTGGTCAGACTAAGGAAGAAGAGGGAACTGCACAGGCAGTGGAAGCAGGGACTGGCTTCCTGGGAAGAGTATAGGGAAGCTGCCCGGTTGTGTAGGGATGGGGTCAGGAAGGCCAAGGCACAGCTGGAGCTGAACTTGGCAAGGGATGCAAAAAATAACAAGAAGGTATGTCTTGTCATCTTCTACAGGTATGTCAGCCAGAAAAAGAAGGTCAAAGAAAGCATACCCCCGCTCATGAGCGAGACCGACAAACTGGCAACCACAGATGAGGAGAAAGCTGAGGTACTCAACAACTTTTTTGCCTCAGTCTTCACTGGCAACCTCTCTCCTCACCCCTCCTGAGTCGATGAATGGCATGAAGAAGACCAGGAGGGTCAAATCCCTCCAGCTGTAAGTGAAGACCAGGTTCGGGACCTCCTGCAGAACCTAAACGTACAGAAGTCCATGGGACCTGATGAGATGCATCCCAGAGTCCTGAGGGAACTGGCTGACGTAGTTGCCAAGCCACTCTCCATGATATTTGAAAAGTCATGGCAGTCAGGGGAAGTCCCCAGTGACTGGAAAAAGGGAAACATTGTGCCCCTTTTCAAAAAGGGTAGAAAGGAAGACCCTGGGAACTACCGATCTGTCAGCCTCACCTCTGTGCCTGGGAAGATCATGGAACAGATCCTCCTAGAAGATATGCTAAGGCACATGGAGGCCAGGGAGGTGATTCGAGACAGCCAGCGTGGCTTCACCAAGGGCAAGTCTTGCCTCACCAACCTAGTGGCTTTCTATGATGGTGTAACAACAAGGGTGGACAAGGGAAAACCAATGGACGTCATCTATCTGGATTTTTGTAAATCCTTTGACACGGTCCCCCATAACATCCTTCTCTCTAAATTGGAGAGCCGTGGATTTGATGGGTGGACCGTTCGGTGGATGAGGAATTGGCTGGATGGTCGCAGCCAAAGGGTAGTGGTCAATGGCTCAATGTCCTGATGGAGACCAGTGATGAGTGGAGTCCCTCAGGGGGTCCGTACTGGGACCGGTGCTGTTCAATATATTTGTCAATGACATGGACAGCGACATCGAGTGTACCTTCAGCAAGTTTGCAGATGACACCAAGCTGAGTGGTACAGTTGAGACACCAGAAGGACGGGATGCCATCCAGAGGGACCTGGACAAGCTGGAGAAGTGGGCCTGTGTGAACCTCATGAGGTTCAACAAGGCCAGGTGCAAGGTCCTACACCTGGGTCGGGGTAATCCCCGCTATCAATACAGGCTGGGGGATGAAAGGATCGAGAGCAGCTCTGCTGAGAGGGACTTGGGGGTACTGATAGACGAAAGGCTGGACATGAGCCGGCAATGTGCGCTGGCAGCCCAGAGGGCCAACCGTGTCCTGGGCTGCATCAGGAGAAGTGTGGCCAGCAGGTCGAGAGAGGTGATTCTGCCCCTCTACTCTGCTCTGGTGAGACCTCACCTGGAGTACTGCGTTCAGCTGTGGAGCCCTCAGCACAAGGATATGGAACTGTTGGAGCGGGTCCAAATGAGGGCTACAAAAATGGTCCGAGGGCTGGAGCACCTCTCCTATGAGGACAGGCTGAGAGAGTTGGGCTTGTTCAGCCTGGAGAAGAGAAGGCTGCGGGGAGACCTGATGGCAGCCTTTCAGTACTTAAAGGGAGCCTATAGGAAAGATGGGGACAATCTTTTTAGTAGAGACAACAGTGACAGGATGAGGGGTAATGGTTTTAAACTAAAACAGGGTAGGTTTAGGCTAGATATAAGGAAGAAATTCTTTACAATGAGGGTGGTGAAACACTGGAACGGGTTGCCCGGAGAGGTAGTGGAGGCCCCATCCCTGGAAACATTCAAGACCAGGTTGGACAGGGCTCTGAGCAACCTGATCTAGTTAGTGGTGTCCCTGCTCGCTGCAGGGGGGTTGGACTAGATGACCTCTAGGGGTCCCTTCCAACCCAAAACTTTCTATGATTCTATGATTTTTCCCTCCCCTTCTTTTCCCCAGTTTGAAGTGCTATATGTATGAATTGACTTAAGAAGACTTCAGGCAAAGCTGATGCAAGAGTTGAGGGTTTGGCCTGGTAACTTTTCAACTTGCTGTGTGCTGCTAGTTTCTTCGAGAGCTTAGTCACCTCAGTGATCAGCTTTAAAATGCTTTATTTAAGTCCATGTTTCCAGCCAGTGTCCCCAGCTCCACTCTCTTCTACTTCCAGGAGTGCAGGAGTCCCCCTGTCAGCACAACCCACAAGCTGTCTGGAGGGTCTTTCTTGGGGGCAGGCAACAAGGCGGGGGTGCTTGAACATGCTGCCAGACCATGAGGAGCTGTACTGAGGACCTGAACGCAGCCCTCCCTCTGGGTTTGGCTGCTCATTGCAGCTAATTATAATTGTAAATTTGCCCTTAAAATCAAATTCTGTTTAAAGAGCAACTTTTGCCTTGGGGCAGCCTTGTAAGCGGAAAATACTTATCCAAAAAGCAGTTTACTTGGCTTATGATTTCCTGTAATCCCTATATTGTTCTCTAAGATATTTTTATGAGAGTGAAGAACTGCTTTCCACAGCCCAGCCTCTCCCCTCCTCTTTGTGCCTGATCTTGTACAGAAATCATCGGCTTTTGTTCAAGGTATTGCAGCCAGTTCCCATAGAAATGGCTGGATGCTCCCAACCTTTCTGTCTCTGAGCAGGGTCTGCCTTTCAAGATACCACTTCCACAGAGGAGTGGTTGGAGCACATCTCCTCAGCAATTTAGGCTCTTGATTCTTTCTCTCAGCATAGGATGATTTAGATAGAATCACTTTTCCCACAACTACACCTTATTCTGGGCTAAAATATAAACCAGAATTAACTTTGTTGCCATGCTACTCAACAATGTGGGGTCAAGAAGCAAAGACTAGCATCTTAGTTAACTGAAGTGTGCCCTAATCACTTGACTGTCTGAAGTCCAAGTCACTATCTGAAATTGAGACAGGGTTGTTTGCCCAGTGATGTGGAGTCTTTTGTTTCTTTAGGAGATTTAAATAAATCTGAATGCATGAAACTATTTGTCCAAAATAGGCTGCGGAATAATTGAGTACAGCAGGTGCAACCACCAGTCCTCCATCAGGTCTGGAAGATGGGGCTTCAAGCTGCATGGTTTCTTGCTGGAAAGTGAGCCAGGCAGCTACTGGCACGCATCAAGAGGAAGTAGAAGGAATAACTAAGCTTAGCTAAACCTCCTTATTATCCCATCGCTTCCTGATTCATAACGAGTGAGTTTCTGAACAGTTTTGGCTCAGTTTGTATCTTTGGTTCTTGATTAGTAAGTAAAAGATCAACTAATGGTTTCAGGGTCAGTCAGAAAAAAGAAACTGCTAGCATTCAACCACAGGTAATTTGGTATCAATTGAAGTGTAGTGGATTAAAACTTAAGTAAGCTAAAATGAGAATCACTTACGTAAGTGTGAAAGTGAACATAGATGGCAGTTCAGTGCAAGATCTGGATGGAAGCAAGCTGAGAATAAACAAAGAACAGTGTAATTAAAAGATAAGAAGGCCCCCAGAATGCCTTTATGTTCCAAAACGCCATATGGTCAATTGCTTGGCATTGTCTTCCCGAGTATGCTAGCAGTAGTCTACAGGTTGCTTAACATCAGTGCCCATACAGGAGGCAATGGCTGAAATAGTGTGATGTGGAAAAGGGAGCAGCTTGAATGCCTCCATCCACATGCTGGCAGTCAGGCAGTGTTGACTTGTTGCTTCGGAATTTGATGGTTGTATTGGATCTTTCATCCAAACAATTCTTACTGAACTCTTACTGAAGCAAGTGGTGGAATGATGTTTTAGCATTGTCGTCCTTAGTTTGGGTGGCAGAATTTTAAGAAAAATCTGTTAAGTTTTCTTTTTTTTCTGTCTTATTATTTATTTGCACAATGAATAATTATCATTATTGTCAGGGGGGCCAAAACATACATCAAGCTACTTAAGGAGTAAACAAGACTCGTGATTACAACACGCATTTGGAACAATACAGGGAAATGACAAGGGATATGACTGAAGCACAACTAATTTCTGGTCTTGTACAACATTCTGACCAGAACAGTGAAGGACATCACAAATCCATTCATTTATTTCAAAATTTGCAAAACAAATCCCTTCTTGCATGTAGTATTTGTACAACATGAAATTATTATTCAATAAGTTGACATTTTAAACCTATTACCGCCTAAACCCATCTATTACTGAGCTATTCAGAGCACTAAGTTAACATTTACCAGAACATTCATCCTCACATCATGGGGAGATCAAGCTCAAATCCTTTATTTCATATTCAGATCTTGTTGGGTCAGGACTGAAAACTGCTACCTTTCTGATACTTTACTGAAAAGCCACTCTGAAATCCACAAAAGAATTACTATCAAGTTACTTCAGTTATTCAGCTAGATGTTGACTTTGATATGTCAACTCTCTGATCTTTAATAGAAAATTGATGGTCTTGCCCTGAGGGTCAGTCATATGCATGACCAGGATAGGCCAAGGTTTGCATTAAATTACACCCAGCCTTGCGTTCTCATTCTCTGGCAGGCAAAGTCAAACAAAGCCAAATGGATCCCTTGTTAGTTTTGTTTTCTTCATTGTTTAGTGTTGGCATATGGATTTAATTCTGTAATGGGTGACTGCTGGGCACAATCTGCTTTATTGATTTTTCTGGAGAAAGTTTTTCTGAGAGCACCCGGAAGTATCATAACATAAAAGCAACTGGTGCAATGTTTGTTCTTTTTGCAGTGTGTGTCTATTACCACACTTATTCCACAATTGACTGTGTCACAAGAAATCAGGTTACATTTGTGTTCCCAGAACAGGCTTCCTCCAGCCATGGGTTGAAGTTGTCAATCCCACTGTGGTTTTTTTGATTCCTATAAGTCTTGTATCTGTGGTGACTGCAATGAATCATGCAAGCTTTGGCCCTTTTCAGTGCTATTGGTTGCCAGTTCATACAAAGTTGCATTTTATCTTGTCTGAGGAAGGAGCACTGTGTGGAGAAACTAGGGCATCCATGGTCTGGGACTGCATTTTGGATCCCAGCTTCTAAAGTGTCGGCTGAAGCCACAGGGGGTTGGGTGAGCTACCACTCCATGCATAATTTCTTTGATGGCTGCGATGAATATGTTGTGTGGCAGCAACTAAAGGAAATAAAAGAAAGGGAATACATTTTCCATCTAAAAAAAAAGTCTTCAACTTCTGTTTCCTGCAACTGCTATTACGTAAATACCACATCAAGTATGCCTGCAGAGACTTGGATGGCATAGCAGCATCTTCTGGTTTTATCTGTAGCTTCCTGCAAGATACTTAGGTTTGCTGTTCAATTCACGCCGTTTGAAATAAAGACAGATGATGAACATACTTCCTTTCTTTCTCAGAATGAAGCAAAATTGTCATGCCGAATCATCACAGATGACTGACAAGTTCGGACATAGACCTCTCTGGATAATGGCAGCAGTGAAAGTTCGATTCCTTGCCGAGTGGAAGTTGGCCAATACAGTGGCCAATAAAGTGGGCTTTATCTGGGCTGTCACAGGGGTCATCTGTGCATTAGTGTCCCTTTCCTCATATGGAATCTGGAGATAGTCCTGGATAGAGAGGAATCACTTTTTAGAGATCCTACTGTTTTCCAAGTAGGCTGATCACAGAAAGACTCCATTTACACAACTTGTGTCTGTTGTTTGTATTAATTTTGGGGCAGTGAGTTGGTTTGGGTTTTTTTGTTGGCTAGAGTTTTCAAAGCCTCAGCTGGGAGGCAGCCAACTCTCGCTGAAACCCAATGGGATCTAAAATTCAGAAAACCTAACTGATTTAGGTGGAGGAGTCTCGTTGACTTTCAGTAGCACTTACATGCTGAAGTCTCTTAAATGCTTCCGAAAATGCCAACCTTGGATTTGAAAGCCAGCCTTGGATTCCAAACATACATGCTAAGCACTTTCACAGAAGCAGACTGTTCACCGTACATACCTCAGGACTGAGTTGTTTGACAACAGATGCATTTAGCTGTTAGAAAAAGGGTGTCAAACTTGAGATCTGAAGGAGAATGCACAGCCTAATGTGAGTATTAGTATAGCTCTTAAAGCCAAGGTAAGAACATCAGTGAATATATAAGAATGATTTTTAGGAATAGCCCTTGTTACTGCTTTGATGTGAATCTCCTTCATCAAACTCAGAATTAACTTTGCTGAAGTCAATAGACTTTTGCACCTGTGTAGTGACTGTAGTCAGGCAACCCACTAACTATATACGTTATTACAGAGCAAAACATACAGATATAGATAACATCACAGGGAGACTGGGTCCGCTTTATCTCTGCAGTAATTCTTCTGATATGCTTTGAGTTACATCAGGATAAATTTGGCCCACTGAGATTAGTGTAAAAAAGCAGACTGTTTCTTAGATGGAAAGGTGCGTATAAATCCCTGTAACTCTAACTTTGATCAGCTTAACGCTCAGCTTTCTGTGCGAATCCTTTACCTTCTCTCTTATTTCAGAGCAGCTAATGCTGGCAAATGCCTATTGGACCTACGAAACTACAGTGCTGTACAGTGGAGGTGCTGTGAAACTCCCAGAGTGTAGAAGTGGTGCTCAGATCAAACTGTCTTTTTCCTCCTCCTCGTGTATGAAATTGTGCGGACGGCTCCTTTAAATCTCTCTTTCATTTTACAGCCTGATCCCGTGACCTGCTGATTCCTGTCATCTCACTTTAAAGCTAATGAGAGTCAAAAGTGCTCATCACCATTCATGGTGTAGGATTAGGCCCTTACTTATCCTTGGAAATAGTTGTTCCCTTCTGGGTGATGAAATGGTGGCGTATCAGCCTTACCTGGCAATAGTAATATCTCCTCATGTTTGGCTAAGACACCTGACTCTAGGTCTTGCTTTGTCAAGGCAAGGAAAATTTCAGTCCCCCCTTGCAACATCATACACATTATACAGCAACGTGTGGTACCAGTCTGTTTTTGGTTGGTCCCTTAGGAAAGAAAAGATTGTATCCACTCTTTAAAATAGCTCATGATTTAAAACGTTGCTGTATAATTAGGAAATGATGTTCATCTGACAAAGTACATTCATTAAACAATTTCAAAATAAGCCAGAGGCATTGTTTAAACCTAGTGTCAACATAAACTGTAAAAAATGTGCAGAACAGTTAAATGAAATTTTAGCCAAAAGTGTATGTTAATGGAGCAAGAAGTCTAAATGTTTTTTCTGCTTTTTAAGGCATCGAACTATCTTTTAGTGCAAGTTCTGCCTCACAGCCAGATCTGGCCCCTTCTTCACCCTAGCCCTTTCATCTCCCTTTGTTCCATGTCTATGCTGAGACTGAGATTTTCCCACCTCTCTCAGTCTTACTGTGGCTCTGAAAGATGATTGCCTTCCGGTGAAGCCCTTTCCCCTTCTTCTGTACCCAAGCTCCATGTTCAATGAACATCAAAAAGCCTTATCATACCCTGATGGTTTAAATCTTTAAACAGAGAGTAACAGCCTGAGTACATCCAGACCCCTCACATCCTATAGTCTTGTCACTATGTGTTCCTGCAACAATTACCAGGAGAGGGAGGCTGCGGAGTGAATCAAGTAGCGTGTGTTGTCTCCCTGGACTCCATGCTGATGCTCTGATCAGGACTTCAGCAAAATTCTGTTTGAAATGAGAATAGACTAATTTTCATCAGACTCTTCTCAGAGGAATCCCATGTGGGCTAGCATGCCAAGGGTCATCATTAGAAAACTGCCTTCAAAAGAGCTGAGGTTTCTTGTGGCAAAGCTTTCTCCCTTTACTAAATTTATAAACATTTATGTAAAAATGTATACATTAATTGTTCAGCTTCCTTGTATGCCTACAAAGTAATGCCCAAAAACATACTTGAAGAAATACACTTGTAAAAATAGCCCAAGTAAGGACAAAAATGTCCTCATTTTGACTGAGAATTCAGAATACTGTGATCAAAGGATGCTGTAACTCCCAGCTGTTCAAAGGGACTTATATTAAAAAAAAATCAGATGTGACCAAGAATAGAAAATAACTCATTAAGAGCTTAACTAGATGATGACAGGTGAAGCCATCAGTTGCTTAAACAGTGTAATGTTTTTCCAAGCAGTTTCTGCTATTTTTCTTTTTTGTTTCCCCCTGGAATCAATTTATACTTTCTAGAAAAAAATATGAGATCAAGTAAAGTTTGTTTGCTATGGAAAATAAACACATACACAAGCCACTGGGCTGTGGAGTGATTAAGATATCACTTTTCTACAGTTGCATTTTTGTAAGCATAGAGAAATTACTGAATTTCTTTTACGCTTCCCATTTATCAATTTTTTTTCTGAAGTTGTTGCAGTTCTTAAAAGGCGAAAGAAGGGTAATGGGAAGTCTGTAAGAAAAAGAATGATCTCTGGAAGTTTAAGCCTTCAGACATAAAGAAAAGGTCTTTTCTCTGTCTTTAGAGACTTACAAGCAATGAATAGTAGGTGGATATGATTCTCTCCTCATTTTTATAGCTATTGTTTAGCTACTACACTGTTTGTAAAATACATTTAAAAAATCTTTATAATTCTCTTAAGCAGCTTAAATCCCTTTTCACTTTCCCCAGGCAAAACCTGATTCACTTGCATGTTTTTGGGCTCTGACCTTCACAGTGCTGATCTCCCAACAGTAGTAGCCAGTTTCTTATTCTTTAAGTGCTAGAGGAATCATGAAAAATTCAGACACTGGGTTTCCCTGAGACCAATCTGGTGGCTTTGTCTTTGTGCTAACTGCTGCTTTCTATGCATCATTCAAAAGGTACATACTGTTGTCAGCCCCTGAACTGCTACTTGGTGTTAAACATGAATATTTGTAGCTTAGCAAGGGACTAAATTTAAAAAAATTAATATTTGACAACCTTTGAGAAGGCATTACGGGCATGAAACTATACGAATGAAAGACTGTATTTGTGAAAAATGAAAACTTTCTTCACTGGGGCAATTCTAAACATTGTGAGATTTGTTTTGAAATAGCTCTGATTGTTGGACTTTCTTCTGGATACACAGATTATGGTTGTATCAAAGAAAATAGCGCAGTGGAGTTGTTTTTTCCTGTACACTGCAGGGGAAAATTAGTTCTTTGCATGTGCCACTAATCCTATCTGACCAGAAAGCAGAGAAAGATGGTGTATGGCTTATTCTGGCTACACATCAGAGATACATCCAATGGTAAAATTGCCTTTTCCCACATTTCTTAATTAGAAATAGTATCGGCTTCAACGAGTAGAATCTCTTATTAGTAACAAAAAGAATTGCTAGCTCTCTAGTTCAAGTGGCATATCTGCATAACTTATAGCCTTAAGAGCTTATAGAGTCACTCACACTCCTGGCAGAATGCCTTTTACTTTCCCATATTAATGAGTTGTTCTAAATTTAGTCTACTGTGACAAACTAATATTAATACAGTATTTTATGGCCCAGAGCATTGTTAATGCATAAGAATGAAACACTGAATCAAAGGAAGGGGAAAGGAGGCACGATTACTTAGTATGATTGTCAAGATATAAGATAATCCAACTATGTAGATATTAAGACTTAAATATAATACTCTGCTTATAGATTTATATTATGTGAAACATTTTCTATTATTTTAAATCCTTACAGTATTAGTTTCCTATTTTCAAGGGTTTATAACTCAGCCATAAAAATTCGCTCTGGGCTGAAACTTGGCATACAAGGTCTTAACCTGGGAGCATTTTTTTAAGTAAATTTTCAAACAAATCTCTGTTTGCCTTTGGTAAAAGTGGGACAACAGTTGTCATATGGCTACTGGCTTTAAAAACTTCTGTTTGTATGAGAGGTCTCAGAAAATGATGGGGAGTAATAAGCAAAGCAGAGAACAACCTGTAATAGGATTTAATTGCTCTTTTCATGTTGTTTTACTTTTTTTTTTTTTAATTCCAAAATATTAACAGGACAACATGTTTGACAGGCAACAGCTCTGTAGATGTCGGAGCTTCTTCCACTGAAATCAAGGGGAGTTTTGTCACTGAAGGGGAAGTATGTTTGAGTACTTTACTTGGCAGCTAGTTTGTAGTGATGATTAGATATTTGTGTGGCTGTTATTTAGATATTCTTTTGCGGGAGATAAAGACTCTATGGAGGATTTTTACATGACTTAAATGGCTGCGTACATATGTACAAATAGATTTCATCTGTGCAACCTGAAGCCAAGTCTGAATAGAGTTTATAGATGTGTAAATTTAGATGAAGAAAAGCATATGACCCTAACTGATGGGAGGAGCTCTGCTCTGGACTATGCCAAGTATGTACGATGCCTGCCAGAATGCTACTGGTTGTGAAGTGTATCTTGGGTTTCCATTGTAAACCATAGGCATCAGACAGCAGCTGAGCAGATGTGGAAGCATAAGGTCAGCAATTAATTGTACAAAGCGCATGCCTACATGCGCCATTGCTGAAAATCCACCATATATGAGGAGGAGCCTTTTGGGTGCCTAATGTTGTAGTGGATTGGTTTTTTTACAAAGAAAACAAACTTTGGAAATGGTATACAAAAACTGATATTTGATGCATTGGATCTCTGACCCAAATATCTGGGGGAGAGAATTTAACCCCTGGTTTGATCTCTTTTTTTTTTTTTTCCTCAGATTCACGTGGATTGGGAAGTTTTACCTCCAGTGTTTACAGGGATAAACACATTAGTTAGGGAGTCTTGAGTAGATGTGAAACTTGAAAGGTCTGGGATGTGCAGTTCAGGTGCATGGTAGGTCTTGGAGAAGGATGGTTCTCTCAGCCTCATCTGGGTTGTGCTGCGGAGCTGGCAGGATGGAAGTTGTCTTTGTGCAGGTGGAGAAATGTTCTATTTGACACTCCGCTCAAAGTAGTGTTTAGAAAAATGAATCTACTTTGTGGCTGCTGGTGAGAATTTAACCTAGGTTAGTTAAACTGCATCTAGTGCTGTTATGATGTGCTCCTTTGAAACATGAAAAGCACCTGAATGCTTGGTTGTGGGATAGGAAGGTCACAGGATAGGAACCTCCTCTTTGAGCAGTGTCAGAACTTGCAATTGGCATCATTCAGGAAGAAAAAATCTCTCTAAATCCAGTGAAGTTTCTGTGGATAGGGAGATTATGGAATCAGCAGGTGTCTAGCTAGCACAGAAGCCCAGCACAAACTGGGTTTTTAACTTTTGTGCTAATCAGATAGTAACAGAAAGTGTGCAGGGAAGAGCAGAGGAATGAGAAGCCCTTCCTCTCCAGCGCTTCCTGCAGCTCTCCGTGCTCGAGGAGGGTGGGTGTTGGAGTTGGGTGCATGGTTCTGCCCAGGGCCGCGCTGTCAAACCAATGGCATGAAGTTTCGTGGGCGGTGGCAGGTCCACGCCTGAAGGGCAGGGGGAATGGCAGAGGTGTCAGTCGCACAGCTCGGGTAGCAGAGAGTGCAGTGGTAGGGGGCTGTAGCTCGCTGGAGTCAGATTTTAATGAGCTACTTCACAAACTGGGTAGAATCATTTCCAGTACAGCACTTGTTTCGGAACCGATCCAGTCTCTGCAAGACCCCTACATGTTTACAGAGAATCACAGGCTAGAATTTGTCTACAACTAATGTAATTTGGATTAAAATCACAAGAAGGCACTAGAGATTATTTGTCTTGCATGTTGTGTTGCTTAAGTTATACTCAGCTGCTAAGGTGGGTAAGATGCAACCAGGGCTGGTTGCATCCCATGCCATAGCACTGAGATTCTTTCTGCAAAAGCAAAGCCCTGTTTATTCAGATTTACTTCATTGTGCAGGATGCCAGTACTTGCCACATTACACAAATTATGGAGTTCATTAATCTTCATATGCTATAATTAAGCCTGCTTAACTCTACAATGCAGTCTATGGGTTCCTGTTAGTGGGTGTTTGGGGAGAAATGAATCAATGTTTTCCTTGCTCTCTCTGCCAGTACTAGGTCTTTACCAAGTAGAGCTGATGATCCAGTGGGTCAGCTTTGTCCCCTGAATCCCGGTTGCATAGATGTTCACTGGAGAGTGAGCAAACTGTCATTTTGGGGATGGAGAGTTACTGAAAACTGTCTTGTTGCATAGAAAACATGATGAAAGGAAGGCAAATGCAGTCTTTTATAAAAAATGAAAAAGATTCTTACATTTGCTTTGCACCCTTACAGAAACATAAAATAGATCATTGAAATTTTCTGTATTTCGATAGTATTTTAGTGTATCTCTCATCTTTTATCTCCTCCTGGCCTTAATTCCAGTCATGCAACTGTGTTGCTGCATACTCCTGTGGAAAATCGCTGCAATGGAGTCATGTCAAATGTCTAAGGACCGAGTGGCCCATGCAGGTTATGGATGAGCAGTCGCTGTCAGTGAGTGTTTCTGCACAGCACCTTCAATGGCTATTTGTGTGATAGAAAGCCCTGATTTTAACACACCTAGAAGATAATTTTACGTGGTAGTAATTTATATTCTGCACAAAATGATCTGAACCAAAACTTAAATTTTCCGTTTTCTTAAGTATCATCATCTCCCTTTTTCTACCATGGTTGTTTGTTTTTTGTTTGGTTGTTTTTTTGGTTTGTTGTTTTTTTTTTTTTCACCATTTCTGGCCTTTTTAGGGGTGGTTATGGAGATAAAACAAAAGGAGTCAGAGCAGCAGTTTAAAAAACGTGCCCTGGCACCATACATTTCTGTTGTGTGGTGTTGCATTTGAGAGACTTGAAAGGAGACTGTTTTTTAAGAGGTAAGTGCTAAACATCTTCCAAAAGTGAGGCCTCTCAAAGACGTACGAGGGCAGTCACCCATAACTGAATGCCCTTAGATTTGCCAGCTCTTCTGATGTCTTGCCATTCTCTGGCATTGTTTTCCTTTGCAGGGAAAATCTTCAGGCATGTTGGTAGTGTGGAAGAATAAAAACATTCCAGCAGCTGTCAAGATATGGCTATTTCCTGCACATAGAATGCTGGTACCTCCCATCGTATGAATCGATACTTTACTAAGATGGGTTGAAGGAGGAGGCTTCAGACTAATTCATAGGACTGCCTGCCCGCTATAGTGGGCAGAATATCTCTTTGGTAGCAGTGACTGTAAAAGTAATTTTTAATGTTATGTGTTTTATTTCATACACCTTCAATGAAACACAAATGTTCTGTTTTTAAAAAAATACCGGGGGGCACAGCCTTTAAAGAAATGTTTCCTTATGGCCCTGTTACATGCAGCCTTTTGGACTGCAGGGGTAAGTAGTGGGTTATTCTTTCATTGCTGAAAGAACTTGTTTAGCATATGCAATATGCAAAAGGAGGAAATTTGAGCATTAGAGCATATTACCAGTGTGCACTTACAAGAAAATTACCCCATGAAAAACAATCCCCTCTACTTAAATGCTGCTCATAAACTGTAAGGCAACTAATTCTACCTTAAGGGGTGAAATTGCTGCTTGATGGAGAAATAAAACCAATACTATAAAAATATTGAGCCAGTGTAAATGTTAACAGGTTGGAATCCATTAAATGCATGCTATTGTGGGAGCTGGAGAGGCTTAGTTTGTGTTGGCTTTTTTAATTATACCTGTGGTTTATGATAATTTCTGTGCTTTTTTCTGAGTCTGCTTGTCAGAGCAGTTCTTTTCATCCGCGGGTAGGAAGCAGCAGCTTAAATTTTGTGTAGGCAAGTGAAGCATGGGAGATACCCCTTTCATGGGAAAAGGAGAGAGAATAGTATGAATTGAGCATGGTGGTAGACATTTTTCACTGCTCTTTTCTTCCCTTACACACTTTCACGTATCTGTACAACACCATTGAACTCTGTTATCTTGTAAGTTAATTTAACATTCAGGATTTATTCCAATCAGGCTACCTGTATGATGATGGAGAGCTGCAAGAATGATGAATTATATCATTAAGACTTGAGCATATGAAATATAAATGTCTGATGGAGTTTTGGAATATGGAAAGATGTTGGAGATGTGGAGGATACAGAATACACTGTAATGAGTAAATGGAATGAATTCAGACGCTTGTAAAATCGTAGGGGAAAAATAATCACCAGCAATAATAGAACAACGTAAGAATTGCTACTCGGACATCTCATTTGACTCCTTTGTCTCCACTGGTAGTACTTCGGTGATTTTAGTGTTTTGTTTAGACCATACCACTGTTCTTTCCTGTGCGTGTTCACCTGCAGA
Source organism: Opisthocomus hoazin (assembly GCF_030867145.1). NCBI lineage: Eukaryota > Metazoa > Chordata > Aves > Opisthocomiformes > Opisthocomidae > Opisthocomus > Opisthocomus hoazin. The sequence goes on from NC_134419.1 coordinate 18,758,127, forward strand.
GCCGGCTGCTCACTAGAGGGCAGCATTTGATAAAATGTTTAAAAGCAGACTTCGAAGTGAAGAAAATGCA